>NW_024524044.1:7122184-7497434 GCF_017590135.1 Pyrgilauda ruficollis | reverse complement strand
CCCCCACACAGCGATGAAAAAAAAAAAAAAAAAAAAAAAAAAAAAAAAAAAAAAAAAAAAAAAAAAAAAAAAAAAAAGATTTGTAGCTGGAATAAATTACACCACTTTCCAGCAGCAACCAAAACTGAAGTACTCTCTGATGAAATCATATCTCACACAAACACACAAACAGGACTGATGTAAAGGTGGAGGCACAGAATATTTTAGCAATTTTGATCTAATGAAAATCTGGTTAAGTCCAGTTCTACTGTTAAATTTTTCCATTTCCTGTCTGAAGGGAAAGAAATTTTTATCCTTAACAAAAATACTTTTAATATTATTACATTTGAAATATCTATAGATGATTACACTGCCCAAGCAGACAAACCTTTACTTCTTCCACCCTTTCCAGCAAAATTAAGGAAATGTAGTACATATTTTCTGCTTTGTCTTCTGCTCTTGTCTATTTATATTTGCACATTATTTTGAGTTAAGATTTAATCACTACCCAAATGAATTTGAATTTAAGAGTCTACAAATTCAGATGATCAGCAAGCAAATACATGTTCTCAAATCCAGGGTTACATGTAAGAAAAGGTTGTTATTAAACAGTAAGCTTCCATTTTCAGTTAATCATCCAATAGATGCCACATATATAACCTTATATACTATAATTATTATTATACTGTAATAAATAGATATAATTTTATCTATTTTTGTCTATTATCTATTATCTATTATATATTATATTATATGTTATCTTTAATTCTTAGGTTATGGGGGATCTTGCACTACAATAGAGAATATTATGAGCTGAATTTCATTTGCAAGCAAATTCTAAGCAGACAAAATGAGAGAAGATGATTTATTTTTACATCAGAAATCTACAGCATACAGCATGGCTAACTGCAGGATAACTACAAAACTCCTTTTATAGCCCTCAGAGAGAGATGGACACTCTCACAGTGTAACTTCAAGTAGCTGAGTTCAATCACTCTTGAACAACATATTTCTCTCCATGGTCTTCCAGGGGGATGTAGGGTAGTTGAAGAGATTCTGATGCTCAGTTTTTAACAATGTAAGGTAAGGTGAAATAAATCTCTTTGACTTGTCTATATCCTGGAGAATAATTTGGTCCATGATAGTGGCTTTATAATGAATTTAAAAAGAAAATTCTAGACTTGGAAATAGAACTTTTTTAGAACAGGTCAGTGCTTCCCTATAAAACTGAAACAAACTAATACTAACAAACTAATTCCTGATGTAATTATAACACACATGCATTAAAAAAAATTATTCTTCCCATCTGTCAGTTAAAACCTACCTTCTTGGTAATTTTGTGTGTACCACTTACAGGCATTTTAATAAAGGTTTTCATCCTCATCTAATCTGAAGAATGTTTTTGGTTAATACTTATTCTTTTCACTGACACAGCAGCAATGCAGTTTCTGTACTGACTCAAATTTACTGGAATTTAAAAGCTGGAATCCTTAAAGTCATTTTGTCTAGAATAGGTCTGGGATGAGAAAAAAAATAAAACAAACCTTGTTCTTATTAAGGAATAAGAGGTAGGAAAGGAAAGAGAATAAAGATGAAAATGTGTTTCAGAGAGGGTCTCATCCATTCTTCTCCCTGAGATCACCAATCTTTTATGCGTGATGGTGTTAGCATAGTGCCTTCCAGCATCCCTATTAAATAGTTCTTTTTAAGACTTAGCAATTCTGCTTCAGTGATTAAATGAGAGCTTAAGCAGTTTTGAAATCCAGCTGTGGAGTTTTAAATAATTATGAAAACATTCTTATTAATAAGAAGGAGAAGGAAAAAGAAGTAAAAAAAGGAAGTCTAAAATTTTCTGTGCTCTTTCATTCATACTCAGTCCAAGAATCTGCTCTGTGTGCAACCTATCCACAGTATGCATGTGACAAAAATCTCTATCATGAGTGGAAAGAAAAGTATGTTGGAATTTTTCCTACTTTTTTTCACACATGTACATCATCCCAAAAACGTGGTAACGGTATGAGGCTTCAAGCTAATCCTAAAGTAAAAAATAAGTAAAATGAAATGCTAAAATTAGTATAAAAATTAAGCATTTCTATCATTGTAGATGAAACCAAAATTTTTTTCATCGTGTGTGTGTCTTTCCCAAATGGGAAAATATGATTTTCCCATTTTACCCTAAACTAAAACTGGGGACAAAGCTTTAATATAGTGGAAGAAGTTTTGTCTTTTATTTTAAATCCTAACAGTGCCAAGAAACCACAACACTGAAGCATATTCAAATATTTGTTACTTTTTAAGTAAAAAATTAACCTTAATTGAGGGAAAATGTCCACTTCCTGCACCCTGAGATATTTTTGGATAAATTGGATCTGAAAACCCGCCAGCTCTGCCTACCTTATTTTAAATATTTCACAGTCACTGATTTTTTTTAAACTCTAAAATCCAAATGAACACAAGGAACTCACAGAAGAACACATTCTCCTTCCTAAGTAGTGCTGTTTAAAATATGTTCATCTTTCTTCAGAATGAATCATATTCAGGAAAGTCTGGCCTCCTGCTGTCTTTTTTTAATTTCTCAGGGGGTCCTTATACATAGGGGTGATAAAGAAGAGAGAAGACTTTAGATTCATAAAAGAAGAAACTATTTTATCTTCATCTGTAGAATAAGGTAAAAATCTAAGCCAGCTGCAGTAGAGGACTTATTTTCCATTTCCATTTGCAATGAGAATTGAGAAGAAATGCTATATTTCTTAGAAGTAATGAGTGGGAATATCTTTTGATATTTATGTACAATTTTAGTTATCAGAAAAATATCTTGAGAACAATTTTGATGTTTCTCCTTTAATGAAATGCAGAAGAGCTATATTTTAGCTCATTTTTTTCTGCTCTCTCTATATATCTAAATAATGAATATCAGATTATTTAATACAAGGATATAAAATATCCTTGTGAAACCTACTCCTGGTTGAAAGAAGACTTTTGTATCAACCAAAAATATAGTCCTTTCTTCTCATTTTGCCTAAGAGTAATTTTCCTCTCAGAAGATAGCCTTTTGTGTCAGCAGGATGTCCTAAGACTTATTTGAACATTATAAGTTTTATTGTGCTATTATGCTCTCCTACTGTTATTTTTTACTCTTGATAGTCTCTCATGGTCTGCTTTTTCACTTTCTTTGTGACTGTTTTTGAGATGATTACTTAGATGTGAATATTTCTTGATTCTCCTTCATAAAAAAAAAAAAAGCTTCATTGTTTTTTGGCTTATTAGTTTTTATTTCCTTGGCATTTTAGTATTTATATGCTGCACATGGACCCAACCAGGGACAGTAATAAACAAATTCATGTGTCCACTGGACTTTTTTGACAAGTAAAACACTTTCTCTCTCTTCAAATGATGTGGTTTTGACTGTTTCTTGGCCAGTCACAATGACTTGTGTTTATTTCCAAATATCTACTCTTTTATTGGTCTGGATTTTTTACATCATGAGGATATGTTTCCAGTCACTTGTTTCAATAGTTCTGAAACTGGTATCTCAAGCTTTTGATTAAATTTTAATCATCATTTTAATATGCTTTAGGATATTTTTACATTGAATATGGCCTGTACTATTTAAAACAGTAATCAGTACCTATCTCTTTGATTTTCAGTGTAATTTACCATCAGTTAGGCCACTGGCTTTCAAAGTGAAGACTAGGATGGTAAGTTTAGTTGTAGTTAATACTTTCTGCTATAAGTATAATCTGAAAAAAAAAGGTGATATCTTATATTGTTACATGGTTAATTAAAATGAATCAGAGGAAAATATCAGTCAGAAATAAAACCTGCCTCATACTAGAATTCCTGTGAGATTTCTAAGACAGGAAATGAAGCATTATTCTCTGGAGTTATTGTATTGGAATGGAGATTTTTTGATATTCTCTTTATTGATCTAGGCAGCAGTAAAAAGTCAACTTTGATTACATTTTTTAATTACAACTAAATCATAACACGTGAAACACACATAAATCCACAAATGCAAAGTTAGATAGATAACATATGGCAAGAAATCTGGAAAGAGATGCTTGTATTTAAGAAAATGCAATCAACTTTTGCTTGATAAATCTTAATCCTGAAGATTGGAGAAAAGATACAACAAAATGAGTGAAGAGGAGAGTAAAACTTTGGAAAATGGCAAGTTACATGAAAAAGGAATGTATGAGTCATAATAAACTAAAGATTGGTATTGAAAACACATAATCTGAATTTGGATCTAATATTAATCCATGAGGTATTGCATTTTATACAGTCTTGCTACAAAATTATTTGAAAAAATATAGGAAATTACCATTAATTTAATATAAAGTCTAAAACTAAACCAAATCAAGCAAAAAGAAAATCTGCATCAAAGAATAGAAAAAGTTATGTAAGAAAGGGAATAACAGAGACAGCATTAAAGGCTATGGAGACTTCTTTATATCCCAGGAAATAAAAAAGTCACTCCAGGTTTAATTACATATCTGTCTCATCCTTCTCTGTTAAGTACTTCTGAGATATCAAACATTACTGTATCCAAGGACCATGTAAGCCTCTATTATAGTCTATCAGTACTTTCAAAAAAAGTCTTTACAAAAGAAAAAGATGCTAGGAAGACTTTCCTGACACTGTTTTGCGTAAATCTAAGGGAGGATGTTTGCTATAAGGACATCAGAGCCGATACCTCTCTCATTACAAGCTCTGTCTTTAGGGATTCTTTAGGGCCCCACAAAAACTTGGCATACATTTGTTGTGGTTCTTTGACTGCTTGTATTATATACTTGGAGTTCTTCCTCTAAGAAACCCAGCACTGGTTAGTGTTTTAATACAGGCTGTGATTTACAACATGCTTTACAGGATGCTCTATGAAACACTTAGCAAATTATCAGCAAACCACTTCTGGATTTACAGCACTATATTAATAATTCAGTGACTAATTTTTTGCCCATAATTTCTGACAGATGGTAGTTATTTTTCACCATGTGGGATTTATAATGGAATTTCATTCATTTATAGTAAAATTCATTGAGTCTTATCATGTCAGAATCCATTTGCATTTATAAACTGTAGAACACAGACCAGCTTGATAAAGGTACTCAGACACTCAATGATTGAAATGCAAGAGTGTAAGTTTTGAAAAATTTAATATCAGCAAGAATTGAAAAAACCCTAACATGTATTAGCATTATTTTTTCTCAACTTCCTTCCGCAATTCTGAAGTTGATTATTTCCATCCTAAGCGTAGACCCTTCATATTAACCATTAGTCCACAGTTACACATTCCTGTGTTGCTACCAGCTAAAACAAACATTCCTACACCTTGTTCAGGCTGTCAAAAGAACTTCAGAGACTAGCTCAGGTTTTAAAAAGAAACTGAAATCTCTTTTCATCCTTGCTGTATATTGTGCCCTACTAGTCATTATACACTTGCCCAACACTTTCTTGCTCCTCTCTTTTCCTGTATTATCTTCCTTTTCTTTCTGCACTTTCTTTTGCAGTCTGTAAAACTTTATTTGAAAGTTATTCTTTTTATTTCTACTCATATTTTCCCTGGAATGTAAGTCCTTATAAGAGCAGTGATTCATACTCCATCTGTTACCCCAGCTCATTTGCTAGGTTTTGTTTCTGACATTCATCTATGTCATCTATTTCATCTGCTTGCTCGTTTTGGTGCCTCTTGTGTCTCTTGATAATGTACTTGACACTACCAAGGTTTTGCATGGTCAGATAATGGGATTCAGTTATATGTTTGAACAATGATCAGTCTATTATAATCAATGCTATATTAGCACCTAGTCGTGTTTTTGAGCTGTTAAAACTGTGTCGCCATCCTGGTTTTATGCAATTTCATTAGTTAAAAATGTGATTCAAGTGAGACCAATCTAGAAAGCTCCAAATCTACTGTACTGTTCTATGATACTAAAGCCCACTGATTTAAAGTATGAACTGAACTGAATTGAATGAGTTCACTGATCTTTCTCAAATGATGTGTCTCTATTTTCCCGCTTTAGCACTGAAATGCTCTTTAATCTGTAAAACATACATTTTTAACCCAGCTTTAACTGGTTTTTTCTCTTGCAGCTAGCACTCCTCAGTGTCATTGTTCACAGTGTGACTGTGGTGCATTAATAGAACTGGCTGATCCTGAGACAGATTGAAACAAGAAGTAGTGGCTGGATTTGTTCTTCCTGTTGTTTTTTGTCAAAAAGAGTTCAAATTACAAGTTTTCTGATCAAATGCTTGTCTTTTTGTAATACAGGAAACTCTTCCCTGAAGACAGTGTAGTCAGAGCCTGAAGAGGGGTGTAGAATTCCATGCTTTTATGGTGCATCTGCAGAACAGTGGGATATAGTTATTGCACATTAATTTAGTTTCTATCAGAGAGGAGGATGGGCTTTTTAGACTGTTAATGTAATTTTTGCTCACACCATCTTCTAGAGAACAGGGAGATCTCACTGTATAAATCTGGCTTCTCAAAATAACACCAGTGAGCACACTACTCTGGTTGGTGTCTGGGCATTACAGATTGTAGTTATTATCGTTTCTGACATTCCTAATTACACTCCATACTCAGATGAGATCATTGAAAATTTGGCTAATTACACATACCATTCACACTTAAGTAGTTCAGCAACTTCCAAACCTCGCTGGATCAAGATGTTACTTACAGAAGAGGCAATATTAACTGAAGAAGGGATTTTCAATCCTTTCCAAGGATGGTTCAAGCTGGTGGTTCTGAGAGTTAGACCTTTTTAACTACTGTGCTTAACAAAGTATTTTCAGAGAATCAAGAATTATGCAGTCATTAATATTTTCAGGCACTTACTATTCACTGACAATCAAATATCCATAAACACCTGAACTTTCAGCAGAAAGTATTCAACATTATTCTACAACATGATTTACACCTGAGATTCATAGCAAAGAACTAGGAATCTACTACCACAGCATCCTTACTTTCCCTTTCTTTAAAATCAATAAAAACAATTTTTATCATTTTACTATGTACAAAAAAAAACCCACCAGTTTTTTTTTCTATATTTGCTCCAAACATAAAACAAATATGTATTTTTTTTATTCACTCACAGCATAACATCCTGCTTTTAGACAACAAAACATAATTTCTTTCCCATGCTAACATGTTTGCTTGACATTACCCAACATGAACATAAATTACAAAGTAAATGATACATGGTAAAGATATCAAACTAGTTGGTCCTAACTTATTTTAATACTGAAGGAAGGATCCCTGAGATGTGTGCTTTTTGTGCTAAGAATGACTACAAAGTTTGGAGTAGTTTATGGAAGAGCTCTTTATTTAAGCATGAAATTGTACATGTGAAAATAAAAACTTATTCAATAATCAGTGAGCACAGCATTGAATGATCTGGAGGTAATAATCCATAACAGGCATTCTGTGGGACAGACTCATAACATTTATCTAGTATTTTATGAAGAGAAGAGAATGTATTGTGACACTTAAATTTCTTTGTCTGAGAGTTATTAAATCCAGTTGCTTTTTTATGATGAGATGAAAGATACAGATCTTAATTCCAGCATTCTACTTATTGTATGAATCAACAAACTTGAAATTCAAAAGAATATTAGGTAGTGAGCTTAATATTCTTTTCTCCCAGATGTTATTTTAAATTCTTTACAAGGCAACTAATCATTTATTGTCCTGTATTTATAAAAAATTAATACATTTCTATGTGCTTTTCTAACGTCCTGAATCATATACATGTATATTTGCAGGTATGTAGAATGTATATATCTGTTTATATTTCTAATTTTAATCTATTCATGTGTCTTGTAGATAGTAAATTAATATCCTAGATCTATACACAGATCCATTTAGCTTCAGTTCTCATCTCTTCACTTTTTCCTAGTTATGCATGTCTTCAAAAAATATATTAAAAAGTAAGAAAATGCAACTGCTTTAGCTAAAGTACAAATGTACATGAAATTCAAAATATGTGTTATGGGACACCATTAGGAAAGTGATCAAATATGTAAAGCATTTTAAAAGGAAGCAAATTAGATGCAACTGATCTCTTTTTTAGCAAACAGGAAGCAAACCAAAATTTTCAATAACAGAGTTCACTACATTGTTATTCCCCCCATCTGACTTTAGGAAGACAGGACTATTAGGTTTCTATTTGATCCCTAAATCCAAATGCCTTCTGCACTAGCTAGTTTTATAGGCCTGCTATGAACTTATTAAGGTCTTACAAATGCATGAAGTTTATGGGGTACATATTTACCTGTGAAACCTAAAGATCCAGACGTTTCGTGTGAAATATTTCTTGGACTACTGCTTACTTCTTACACTGTAAGAATTATTTTGGAGCAGGGAGTATCAACAGTAGCCAGGTTTCCCACAGTGTATTTTCACATCCATACATTCATGGTGTAAGAATGTTTTTCAGATAACAACAGGCTGCAGAATATGATCAAAACTAAGGCCAAGCAGACATGAAAGGTGACTAAGCTTGGTCATAACAGTGAAATTCACAATCCCAAGTGAGATGGTTACAGTAGCATGCAGCCTGGAATCACACTAGCTCAGAACTGGATCTGCAGGTCTATGTGTGCAAAGGAAAAAATGTCCTGAGCGCCCTGTTAGGTGCAGTTAGGCGTCCGTTCAACAGCCGTGGCACAGGTGAAGGAGATGAAAAGAAAGGTGGCATCTATGTCTGCATGCAAGACTGCAAATAAATGTATTTCATGAGGTAACCCCATAACAGAAAAGAAACCTCTCTTTTTTGCACTCAGAGACACACTCTTCTTAATTTAACACTCTCTGTTGAGTAGCAGCCCATATCAAATAAAAGTGAAGAAAATGTCATTTATATCCTATCCTAGCTAACCTCTTTGCCTTTAGAGCATTTTTCTGGGAGGTGAGAATGTGTGCTGGACCATTCTGCTTTTGAAGAGATCTGTTGAGATTTTTTCAAATACATTGAAGCCAGTAAAATTAATTACTGATAAAATCAGAGAACATGACTTTCACTACATTCCACCTCTGATTTAATTAAATGTCTTTGCACATATGTGTGTGAAGACTTGGAGGGGATCTATAACCTGAATTTATATAGTCTCTGGTAAGTAAAAGTTTGAACTTGGTGTAATTGTGTTTATTTCATCTAGTTTATCTGAAAAAAATAAGTCAAACAGTAAATCACATTCTGATTCCTGATTTGGATGACAGGGTGCATTACAATTTCTACTGTGAACAAGCACTACTTCATGCAGTTGATCTAAAACTAGAAAAAAGTTTTGTAATCTGACAACGTTTTTGTGCTTCTTGAGACACTATTTAGACCTTTATACCTAGGTATTCATGACGAATTAATGCATATATGTTGTTTTAAGTAACTTTTTTCTGTCTGAGTGCAAATTTTTTCAAAGGACAAAATCTGTCATTGTAGTAAGAAAAGAGTAAATTTTTTGTTCCCCAGACAATGAAAAAAGTCATGTTAAAAATATTAACAATATTCTTGCTCTTGAGAGTTTAAATTGATTTTTCCACTGTGAATTAATATTCAAAGTGCTGTAAAATTGAATATATCAGGATTTTCATATTTTTTAATATTTAACAGACCAACCATTTTACCTGCTTTCTGCATGCATAATACATGGCTATTTTCTTGGAAAAGCCCTATATATTATAGACTTTCTCTTTTTTCATTTTCCTTTAATGTAAATCATGCTTCATCTAAGTAAACATAAAGACTTGTTTGTCTAAAGTCCTATGGATGTATCTAGAAGATGAGTTTGAACTTCACTAACACTGATTGATGTCAACAGTTAGACTGCAAGGCCTGGTCAGTGATGTGGCATGAAAACAGAAACACTGGACAAGTACCCATCAATTCTTTAAACTATAATAATGTGCAGGAAGACACTAGAAGTGCTCCCTGAATTTTCCTACCCCGATTTATTGTAAAAAAGACAGCTTGGTATATCTTCAATCATTTTTAAAGTGTTGCAGAATGTTTAGGGAGATGAATTTCCATTGTTCACAATACTGAAATAATTTAGCCTGAATGCAAGCATAGCAGACACAGGGTCCTTCCAAAAGTCAAACTGGCTGAAGGATGTGAAAGTTATTGTCACCCAGTCAATGCTTTGCCCTCAGGATGTGCCACAAGTTCCTTGTTACCATAGCTCTTCATGCATTTACTACCTCTTCAGCTTTCAATCCATGGAGTCGCTATTCCAGATCAGAATCACTGGATAATTCAAGAGCAACTTGAAATTGTCTCTAGGATAACTGCTGGCTCAAAGGAAGGTCAGTTATGAGATGAGGCCCAGCTCAGAGCTATGTAGCTGGGCCTTTAAAACCCTGAAGGATGGAAAAAGACTGCACAAATTCTCTGTGTGATCTGTTCCACTGCCTGTCTGTCCTCATAGGAAAAAAAAATTCCCCTTGTATAAAGCTGAACTGACCTTGTTTCATGCCTATTGTCTTTCACCCTCCCACTGCATATGCTGTGGAGGATCTGCTCCCACAGGTAGGGAGGAAGTTTTTGGGCTCTTCTCCCAGCTGACAAGCTCAGTCCCTTCAACCTCTCCGTAGCTCAAAGCGCCTTGGTCGCTGACTCTCCTGTCCTGGTGACCCTGTACTGAACTCACTAAATTTATCCACATCTTTCTAGTACTGAGGTGGGGGTGGGAGTGCAAAACTCTACATGTAGTCCAACAGATGTTGATCAGAGGAGATAATAACTTCCCCTGACCTT
Source organism: Pyrgilauda ruficollis (assembly GCF_017590135.1). Classification (NCBI taxonomy): domain Eukaryota; kingdom Metazoa; phylum Chordata; class Aves; order Passeriformes; family Passeridae; genus Pyrgilauda; species Pyrgilauda ruficollis. The sequence goes on along the minus strand of NW_024524044.1, from coordinate 7,486,698 downwards.
CTGACTTTTCTCCTATTAATATGGCCCAGGACTGACCTCCCTTGCTTCCAGAAGAAGGATTCATGCAGACATGCTACCTTCTGGCTCATTCCCAGCCTGCTGTCAGTCAGAACCCCTGGGGCCTTTTCTGAAAGCTGATCACCAGCTAGTCAATTCCCAGTCTATGTTTTTGCTAGGGATTGCCAAAGTCACGTTTTAGAGCTCTGTAGGTATTTAGGCAGTACTGCTGTACATAGCATACGAATTAGTTACAAAAAAGATTAAATAATTGTTCAGCTGACTGCTGACAATCAAAAAAGTAATCAAACATAAGGCATCTGGTAACAAAGCTGAATAAGAAAAAGTATGAGATTTCTATAGGCAGCCAGTAGCTAGATAAGCAAAGTAGAATATATAGTTGTTTATTTTTAAAGTCCTGCCACCAGCTCATAATAAATGGTGGCAGGATTCTCTTTGACCTCTTCTAATACAAAAAGAATGCAAAGATCTGTGAAAATGTCCAGGAACTTACCAGTTTGCTTGGATTTTTCTTTTTTTCTCTATAGCACACAGCTGCTCAGTCTTACAAAATTTGCAGTTCAATAAGTCACACAAACCAAAATTATTCATTGCTAATTAATATAATTCATGTAGAAACATATTTTCTATTCACAATGAATGGGCAGATCATCCATCAAATGATGGTCTGTAAAGTTACAATCGCTACCTTTAAAAATTCAAATAAAAACGCCAATTATAAGAGGTGAAAAAGAGAGCTACAGGTAAAAACAAAAGTCACAAGGTCATTTACATCTACAAACCATGGGTCTTGAAATTTGAAATAAAAGGAGGTAATTGGCTTTGATGAAAAACGTTTTTAGTCTGACAGAATAGTTTCTTCCACCAGGATGGTAGAAAGCAAGTCTTTCAAGTTATATCCTGATAAAAATAGAATAAAAACAGGAATTAATTTGTGTTAGAACTAGATGGAGAATAATCACAGCAAGCCACAGGCTGAATTTTCATACTGAAAGTGCAGCACTGTTTCACAAACACAGCATAATTAATTGGTCAAGTTTGTTAAACTAATTATTATGAATGATAATGGATTCCATATGTGCAAACATCAGTATAAACAAAAGAAGAAAAAAGTATAAAAGAATGATTTTTTGCTGCCTTTCCAAAGAAAAAATGCAAATAGCTTATTTTTAGAAAGACAGAACAATATTTCAGTATATGCAAAAGACTGAAACACCAGGAAAACTACTAATAACCACAGGCAGTCCATCTTGTTTCAGCTTATTTTGTGATTCTGGTAAACCACATAATCTTATAGCATATATTTTCCTTTTCTGTAGAAATGGAAATAATAGGTCCATCCTGTCTATTTGGATTTGATATTCAGAGTGGCACAACATTTGCGTATACCATGCTTTAATAGCACATCCAACAGTATATGGCTAAAGATACTGTGATATGCACAATAACATAATAATTACTAATAATCATCATCAGCCTCTTTTAGAAAGGAAAAAGTTCTTTATAACTCATAGAATTAAGCAGTTAAGGCATATGGCTTGATAAACTCCCTAGAACTCCCTTGGAGAGGAGAGAAAATTACTTTAAGGGGCACAGGTTCCAGGGATTCTGATCAAAGCTTTCATTGCCACAAGGCATGAACTGCCATGTGGTAAATGTACTCATGTAGCAATTATGACAGCAAGCCAGCTGACCTATGGGTGGATAAGAATAATCCTATATAAGTCTATTGCACTGAATAGCACATGTCTATGGTATTAAAATGATGGTTTAAGTTTGCTCATCTGGAATTGCCTGGCTGCATAAAATTTGCTTTCTTATGTACCTTATATAATGATGTCAAGTTTGATTTTCTGCCTCATACTCATGATTTCAGGTTTCATTACAGGAATTCAGTTTCTGCTCTATTGAATAATCAAAGCTAAGAAAAACTGAGATAAAAGATTTAGTACAAGAGAAAAAAAAAGATGTGAACATGAAGCTAACAAGATTTGAAATGTTGACATTGGGGAGACTGCTAAAAGAATCCCTATATCTATTTCTTGTAAAACAAAGCAACTGCATTGACTATATTATGGTATTCCTTCACCACAATATTGGAGTTCCTTAACATTCTGATAGATATATTAAAACAATATGGGTTGGTTGTTCAGCAAATTTTATTCTACACAATTGTTAACTAAAAAAACTCGGGACAAAATGCATAAACAGGCTTGCTGCTGCCAAAGGTCTGTGACAGAGGAGGGAAACTGGAGTTCTCCAAAGGCATTAGTAAAGACCACAATCATTGTGCTGTCCTTTTCCTTTGTTGTATATGTTGGTGAGAAGGACCAGCTGCTTCTCTGGAGAGAGGGCAGTAGCTTCAGTCGTCCATCTCTTGCAGCTCTCCAATGATTGTCTTTATGACACACTTACCTGCTTAATGATAAAGCAATAAAAACCATGACTGAAAATTTGCATTGTGCAGCTCCTCATAGAATCATGGAATCACTTAGGCTGGCAAAGACTGCCAAGAACACAGAATCACAGAATCACTGAATTTCAGAATGGTTTGGGTTGGAAGGGGACTTAGAGATCATCTGGTTCCAATCCCCAGCCACAGACAGGAACACCTTCCACTAGACTAGGCTACTCAGAGCCCCATCCAGCCTGGTCTTGGACACCTTCATGGATGAGGAGTCTACACTCTCTCTAACAAACTTGTGCCAGCGCCTCCCAAACCTTATAGTAAATAATTTCATTCTAACATCTAACCTTGCCCTCTGTCGGTTTGAGGCCTTCCCACTTATTTTGTCACTCCATGCCCTTGTCTCCAAGAGGAATTCAGGTGAGGAGCTGGAAGACCAGAAATACCATTCCCCAGCTCCTGTGCTCTAATTCAAGATTGGACCAATCACCACTTTGTCAACTTGACCATAGCCAAGTTGACGTGTGCCATGTCCAGTTGTTTCTCCACCACGCCCTGGGCAGTCCATTCCAATACTTAAAAGCCCTTTCCATTACGAAATTCTAAAATTCAATTATTCCTCTGAAGGTATGGAAGATTAGATGCTCTCCATCATGTATTGGACTCAGAAACTTGTTATCAAAATAACATAGTTACTTCATGGCAGCCAGATAAACCTTACAGATAAGACTAAGTGAGCATAAAGGTTTCTAAGTTGACAGAAAATCCACACCTATTTCTGGCTAGCCTCAGACAGTGAATGGTATTAAAATCTCACATTTTCAAGGAACATTGTGATTTTCCAGGCATTAGGTTAATGTGCATTCAGACTCCAAAAAGCTACTTGTAATCAAGCTTTACCAATTCCTTTTTATTTAAAAGGTTTGGATAACGATGACTGAAAAAAAGAAAGGAGAGAAAGCATCATTTTTTCTCAGCTCATCAAGAGCTAGATATTCCAGTACTACTAGGTAGAGAGGACAAAGGAAGCAGGTAGAAGACCATCTATACCAGTAAAGAGACATTAGATGCATAGGCATCTGAGTGCCAGTGTGCGTGATACTGTTTTCTACAGGACTGATCGTGGTAGCTGTAGAGGCAAGAAATTACATGGGTATAATATAAATCCACAGGACAAAGAGGAAGAGCTGGCACCACAACAGATTTCACATCTAGAAGATTTTGTTGCTAGCAAACACGAAATGTTAAATTTAACAGCAGCTGTAAGGTAAAGGAATCTCAGTTAGCAGCTACCTCTACTGAATGTATTTTTTTCAAATTGAACAGGTAGTAAGGAGAAATTCTGCCTAATAATTTACCGCAGTAAATGTTTCCATAAAGGTGTTTCTTACATAGTGAGACAATCTATCAATTTTTGGGTTTGAACAGCTAATGTTAGTAAAGATTGCTATTCTAATAGCTACACTTGGTTTTCCCATGTGTTCTACAATCATAATGATGTGATTGCAAAATGCTAAGACTGGGATAACTTTATAATGAAGAAGAAATCCCATTTGGTATACTTTCCCATCTGAAATTCTTCAATAAATACCTATATTGCAAGAAAACCACTTGTAAAGCATGCTTTATGTTATTATTGAGTAGCTATATTACTATTAAGTAGTATGCCAAGAAAGCAAAGTAAGGAAGAAAAATCAAACTGTGCACTGAAAAAACCTTCCTCCAGCTGCCTTTAGAATACAGAGAGAAATGAGACTGAGTTTCAGCAACACAAATTGATCATTATCTATCTGTATCTTCATTTCTTCCCGTGTCTACCTCTCAAATCTAGGATATTTTTTTTGTTTTATTTTCTATTCAGATATTGCCTTTAAGTGATGGTTCTGTTTCAGTGTTGGTAATTTAAATGTATATACTTCCCTTGAATTTGTAAACCTAGGAAGATATTTAAACAAATAAACTCATAAAATTTATTTTCCTATCTTGTATTCTTTTAAAGTTTTGTGCACCTAAGGGGTTTCATTCAGATCTAATGCTAAATAGATTTTTTTCCCAAACTATATTAACCAAAATATAATTAGTTTGTATCAAATGACCTAATAATTAATTACCTACTGGAATTTTTTAATAAGCCACCATCAAGACAAAATTGATTCTACCCCCCTCAAAATGCAAAATTTCAGTCGAAGTTTGTATAAGTCCAGAGCGGTTTTTAAGGTATTAAAGCAAACATATTAACTACAAAAGGTATTAAGGAGTAACCTCCTCCCTAAAAAATGTGAAAAATACATAAGAAAATTCAACAAAAAACCCCCTATATTTTAACAATATTTTCATTTTGATAAAAGGGTGAGAGATTCATGTGTGATAATTTACTTAATGTGTTTTAGAAAGTATATTGAAATTATTTAATAGAAAAATAGAACACATCGGTATAGCTGATATTGAAAAATGCTAGAGAATCTCTGTACTACATAGTGTTAACTTTATACCACACAAACAGATTTTAACAGATTTTCATCCTGGATAAATTTCTTTTCCTTTTCTTCAAATATGCCTAATTTCTTTCAAGTACTGTGAAATTCACTCCCACTGCTCAAGACTGCAGTAAAAACTTGTCATTCCAAACTACAGCATGTCTCTTCTAAGAGACACATTTTTATGAACCTGCAGCTGATGGGCTGTAACAGGCAATAATAGATACACTTTTTTGCAGTTTCAGATTTGGAACATAGGGCATAGAATTGACTTGTCCTCCTGTATTGCTGTTCATAGGTACCTATTATGACAGAAAACTCTGTTATATAAATGTACATTTATGAAGCTAAGTACTGCAGAGAGTTCTAATTTTCCCTCCTGTTGTTGGACTGATATGGCAAAGTTTTACTCTTCTAGGGGTTAGAACCTTTTTTTCCTATCTTTAGGCTAGCATATTTACTTTTTTTTTTCCAGTTTGAGGATAGTATTTATAATAACTGATACCACTCTTCAGAATTTCTGATGTCTTGATATTTACCTTCATGGTTTTGGCGGGAAAGTTCCTTTAGGCAGGCTAGATAAGCCAAAGTTTTTTTCAGTTTCTTTTCATTTGATAAGTTTTCCAATGCTACTAATATAGTAATTTCCCCTGCAGTTGATGTCATTTTTGTTTTGCTCAAAAGAATATGTATTCCAAATGAAGCTTGCACAGTCACAATTTAATCACATCTCCATTTGTCTGCTGGAAATAGCTTGAATGATATAGCCTAAAATTTCATCTGCTTTTTAAGATCTTCTTTTCCAAATTGCCTTTATAATTGCAATAATGCGATCATGTCTTTCTCAATAAGACAGAAAAGTCAAAACCATATTATTCTTCTGTTAGAGATAAGAAATGAAAAATTAAGTTACTTTATAACATTCTTGTCCAGCTTCAAAAATGTATATAGCTCTGTGCCAATACACAAATACAACTATATTCAATGCCTGAAAACATATTCTCAGGAGAAAAATAACAGACATTAGTATTCAATTGTACTTTTCTGTTTTAGACAAGTTGCCAGATTCTGATTTATTTTATGGAATATGAAGCTGATGCCAACACTAAAGAAGATTTTATTTTTATTCTGATCTCATAACCTAGTTTTAGCAGGTTTTGCATATATGTTTATATCTAGATAGCTTGTGTGATAGTATTATCAAACAGAAAATAATTTCACACAAAAGCACTTTATAGCAATTATAATAAAACAAAATAAAACAAAATAAAGTATCACCTTGGATGATTTTATTCTTTTCAAAAGGAGCAAGGAGACTGTATTATAGCATACATTGAGCCCTGAAGGGCAAATGGGTTCAGGAGGGCCTGATGTGCTTAAAGAAGTAAATCTTAAAAGTGCTGGACACCCCCATGTGCCAAAAGAGTATCCATTGGAGAAACCAATTAGCCAGGGTGAACAGAGCTTTGTCTGGAACTTCACACAACAGGGATAGTTAATGGACTTTTTAAAAAAGGGGCTGATAGGAGGACTACAAGGGTGACAGGAGGCTGTAAGCAAAGAAAATTAAAAGGGCCAAAGCCCAACTAGATCTTAATCTGGCTATTGTTTTAAAAGGTAATAAAAATGTTTCTATAAATACATGAATAGCAAAAAGATGGCTAAGGAGAATCTCCGTGCTTTATTGGATATGAGGAGAAACATTGATAAAGGACAAGAAAAGGCTGAGGTACTTCATGACTTCTTTGTCTCAGTATTTAATAGTAAATAGTTTTTTCATAGGGTACCCAACCCATTGAGCTGGAAGATGAATGAGGAGCAGAATGAAACCACAGTAATCCAAGGGAAATGGTCAGAGACCTACTGCACCACTTCTACACAAACAAATCTGTGCAGCAAGACAGGATCCACTCAAGGTCCCTGAGGAAGCTGGGAGAATTGCTCTCCAAGCCAGTCTCCAGCACTCATTTACCAGCAGTTATGGCTAACTGCAGAGCTGTCAGTTGACTGGAAGTTACACATGTGAGAACAAGAAAGACATTGAGGTATTGGAATTTGTCCAGACAAGGGCAACAAAGCTGATTAGCAGTAAAGTTCTCAGCAAACTCTTATTGGTGGTGTCCACAGCTACCTGAAAGAAGACTGTAGGCAAATGAGGGTTTGTTTCTTCTCCCAAGTAAGAAATGACATGACAAGAGTATTATATTTGCAGGGACCCCGTGGCAGAGAGGGATGATGCATCTGACTCCATGTTCTCAGAATGCTAATTTATTACTTTACAATACTATATTATATTAAAGAATACTATACTAAACTATACTAAAGAATACAGAAAATATGCATACTCAATGATAAAAAGATAATAATGAAAACTCGTGACTCTTTCCAGAGTCCCAACACAGTTTGGCACTGATTGGTCAAAGAGTCAAAACAACTCACACCAGAAACCAATCAGGCAAACGCCTGTGGGTAAACAATCTCCAACCACATTCTACATAAGCAAAACACAGGAGAAGCAAATGAGATAAGATTTGTTTTACTTTTCTCTGAGGTTCCTCAGCTTCCCAGGAGAAAAGTCCTGGGCGAAGGGATTTTTTCAGAGAATGTGAAAGCCACACAAGAGTTGTGCTAGGGAAGGTTAAGAATGGATAATAGGAAAAGTACCTTCATGGAAAGGATTGTCGAGCATCAGAACAGGCTTCCTAGGAAAGTGATTTAGTCACCATCCCTGGAGGTATTTCAAAGATTAATGCTTATGGACATGGTTTAGTGGTGAACTTGACAGTGATGGGTTAATGATTGGACTCTGTGTCTGTTTTTCAGCCTCAATGGTTCCACAATTCTATGATATGTGACACTGATTTATTGTGGTATTCCTCTGAAATTTCCACCTAGCAATCCTGCATCAATATGCCTACACCACGCAGGAGGTATTTACATTGAACCTTGGAATAAAATTTGCCATCAGATGAAAAAAATCTTCTGATTCAGAAGATTTAAGACAAAAAGTTATAGATTCTGACTGTTGGACTTCCATGCATTTCATATTTTAAAAGAAAGTAAAAGCAGAAGTCTAGATGCCATGAATACTGAATCACTGGAAAAAAAAATCTGGGAGTTCATAATGATAATTGTATGAGCATTTGGGAAAATACAGAACATTTCTCCAGCTATGCTGATACAGAAACACTGTTTTCAAGTTTACCCTGTGAGCAAGACTGTTATATGCATAACTGTTATCAGGAATAAAACAGTAAAACAAAGCCAAAAAATAGGTGGTTTTTATTTGAACTAAAAATAAATGTCAGTATCAGAAAATTAACCATAAATTATTTGGGCACTGGAACATTCATTTTTCCCAGAAGAATAATAGAAATCAGATATTACTTAGTGTATTCCTCATTTTCCAGTCCATCTTGCTGTGGTCCTTCAGATATGCACTAGCAACCCTCCACAACATGCCATGCAGAAAAAGACAATGAGGAGAAATGGGCTATCATAAGAAAGAGGCACACAAGTAGAAGGATTTCTGTGCATCTGCCAAAAAATACGTGAATTACAATCACAACAGAGATCCTTGCAAGCATTATGTGTCTGTTCCTGCTGTTAGCAGCTTCTCCTTATGGTAGAAATGCTTTATTATTAATAAAATTTTCTGAGAAAAAAGTCTGTTTCCATTAAATTCTTACTGAAATTTTAAAAGAAAAAAATCGAAAAATATTTTTATTGATGTCTTTTTACACAAATCTGTATTCTGTGGGATTTCTTTTAATTTGAAAAAACCTTTTTTCTCTTGTGAGATGAGATAAAGACATTTAAGTATTCCAGACTAACAGCTTCATTTTTTCATTTCAGCTTTATTTATGGAAAGTCAAAATTGTAGTCATTATTTCTTGTTCAGAGAACTAAACATCCTGAAGTCTCGAAAATTTCCTGTAAATGGGATAACATATTTTTACTAAAGATGTTCAGTGTAACACAGTAAAACGCTATTTTACTTCTATAAAATTCTTCTAATTGTTCAGTCATTTTACCTTTTATTCCCCTTTGGTTTTTATGGGAAGCTTGGTCATATGTTCTAAAAAAAGGAACTATTTTTTTTGTTGTACTATAAGATATCCTTATTGGTTATGACTGTAAAATCTACTTACATATGCATGAATATTCTTCTTGGACAGAGCAAACAATTCTATAACAAAAGCAAAGTTTCAAAACAGTTTTTCAAATAATGCATGTCATTTTCTGTCGTCAGTAATCCTATAAAATTCTCTGTTAAGATCAGAAAATATGTACTTTTAATAAATTTGAGAGTGCATTTTTTTCTTTATTTAAAATTTTTGTTGTTTTTTAATTTCTTTAATTTTCTTTAAGAGTGAAACAGCAGTGCTAAAAATAGAATTTAAAAACAGATCTCAGTCCTCTTTACCAGTATTATGTCAGAGCACAGAACACCTGGACAGACAGAGGTTAGATGACAGGGAGCTTTCTGAACAAAACAAAAAGTAACTATATATTATATATATATTTTTAAAATACATATATATAAAATGTGAAAAAAATATTTTAAATAGATATATTTTAATATATATATTATACATCTTTAAATATATATATATAAAATGTGAAAAAATATTATTTCACTGATCATTGAAATTTAGTTCATCCACTTGAGCTGCAGAAGAAAAAGATGCACAGATGCTATCAACATGAAAAGGAAATTGCATGCTATTACATGCAATCAATAGCAGTTTCTTGCTTAGTAAAGAAATTAGAAAGTCACTCAAAGTTATTTTCATTCTACCAGTAACTTCATTGCAACAATTCAACCTGAACAAAGCTTGATCTGTAAACAAGTATGCTCCAAAACAATTAAAAATTAAATCAATGAGACTTGCAGTCATGAACAAAAGCAGCTCAAGGATATCCAGATGCATAGACAAATAGACTTTTTTTTTCCAGAAAATGAGAAGCTAGAAGTAGACTGCTAGGGAAGGGATGAGGAGCAAAGATGGGGTGGGAAGGTAAGTAAGTGGAGCAAGTGAGCAGCAGCAACTAACCCCGACTGATAGCACCTTGTCCTATCTCTTGTACCCACTGCTGCAGCATCATTTCCAAGAGAACTGGTTCCTCTCCTGGATGCAATCACAGGCAGGGCAGCCCTGCAGCTCTTTGCCTCTCAGCCATGTGATACCCTGGACCAGGACTTGCTTTGCCTGTGCCTAGAGCTGCCTAGCCTTGCAGGCGCTGACAAGTAGCAGTTCATTTCGTTCCTCTACTGGCTGCATGTGAGAAAATGAAAGAATCATTAACAAGTCATCATCTCTGAATGGCTTATAGAGTTAAAAGGTGTCAGCAAAATTACTGTGTATAAGCATAGGAAAATTACCCTCCTTCTTCAGCTTTAACTGATCCAAAAGAGCATTTATATTTGCATCATCCAAATGTTCTGTTTTCGTTTCCTGGGATAGCCAGTCACACGTATCAAAATGTGGATAAAATTAAAATGTGAATTAAAACAAACAAATAAAGCCAGTTAATTAAGAAATCCTAAACCTTAACCAAATTTTCACAGTATTCAGACCTTTCCAGGGACTGTGTAAGGACAGGCTGGTCTAAAGGCAATCATATGTTTACTAAAGTCTTGGATGTGATGGCAGCTGCTGCAAATCAGCTAGCAGACCTCTGACATTACACTTTTCCTTTGCATTTTCTTCAATGTTATAGAAGAATTTTTCTTCAGAATTTTTCTTTCATCTTTTCAAAGAAACTGAATTTTTAATACAATTTTTTTCTTTCTATTCAACTTTTGATAGAAAACTTTTGCAAATTTTCCTAAAAAGCATTAAGAAAATACCTCTAAAGAAATAGGGAACAGTCTTGTAAGCACACAGTTTGTGGTAATTGGGAGTGGGGCTGCAACTGAGCTTCATCCCCAATGGCTACAGCTGTGAAAAGCAGGTGAGCAGCATTGAAAGCAATGGGACATGGAGTGCCCAGGTGCACTCACCAATCACCAAAGGGACACACAGGTGAAATGCATGAACATGTGTCTATAAAAGGCTGGGCTAAAGAACAAGGAGAGCAGACACTTGAAGCTTTCTGATGTGGTGTTGCTCTCTATGGGAAGATGTCTGAAGCCTTCTGATGAGGTATGGTATTACTCTGTATGGGCAAATGCTTAAAACCTTTTGGAATTTTGTGGTGATACTCTGTGTATCGTGGCTGTCTTGACTGCAGCATGTGCTGTGACACAGTCCCTGCCCAGTGCACTTCTGCTGAGTGCCCTAGAACAGAAACCATCACTGGTGCTACAGAAGTTTTTTTTCCTCTCTGTATAACAAAAAAAAGGATGCAATGCCATACTCACTTAGGGGAAAAGAAAAAAAGGATTGAAGGTACTGGAGAAAGAGCACATATGGAAACTCTCCTTTTAATGACAGTTAACTAGCAATTGCATGCTATAGCTGCAAAGATTCAGCCTTCTCCTGGGAATGCCTTTGAAAAAGATGATAAGCATCACAGAAGACACAAAAGCAGTTTCCATGTAGAAACCCAACCTTTTTTAGGGTGTTCCTCTGACAATAGTCTTGAACATTCAGAAAAAAAGTGATAGAGTAAAAATATGCAGGATTTGACCTTACTGATAGTGGCCTAGTGCTTTTATTCCATCAGAATCTTAACAGTAATCAAAGCTGTTCAGAGGTATTCACCGGGATCAAAGGACTGTGATACGAAAGACACATTTGAACTTGGAACTGGCATATTTAAAAATAATACAAAACCCTCGATGTGTATGTAAAATATTCTTGTTTGTTGTTTACTTTTGTCTTTTAGTACCAAATATGTTTTCTGCCCACAAGAAAATGCCCTTTATGAAAAAACCACTTGGGTTTGAACAAAGCCAGACTGCCCTGGAAGTGTCATAAGAGAACACAAGTAAACAATTACGTTATTTCCCCTTTCGTTGGGTTCTCTTTTATGTTTATTCAGGAAATAACCAATCAAATTAGATAAGAAAGTGATCCTACTGATCACTGCTACAATATTATTTTGTGCTTTCTCAAATAACTCTTAAGCCATCTCTCATTTTTGAGTGCAATATTCTGTACAAAAGCTACCATCACAGACCTGTGAGGAATTTCAATATGCTCCAAATTTTGAGTTTCTGGACTGAAGTGACATTTGTGTAAGTTTTATAAGTTGTTTTGACCTCTTTCTCAACACAGAAATTTATTTGCTAATTCTTCATAAAATATCACTCCAAATGTATCTTCTTTAAATAATTACTCAGAATTAAAACAGGCAAGTTGTTATGACCACCCCACAGAAGGTGAGGATAACACAGGTTCTTGTTACTAGGGTTTATTATAGAGCAACTTGGTTGAAAGGAAAACTGGTATGTAGCCATTTAGGTAACTTTTATCTATAGTAATGACAAAATGAGAGCATTGCAGTATGAAAGTAAAACATAACCCAAGGACATGCACAAGGCAAAAGAAGGAAAGGGAAAGAACAAGAGTGTGAAGACCTCACCACCTACAGGCCTGGCAACGAGACTTGTGCAGCCTTGGTTGAGGTGGTGGTCGCAGACCGGATCCATTGGGTGGTGGGGGAAGTTCCAAAGAAGTGGTGGGAGAAATCCTTGGAACACCAAATCTACAGGGTTTTATTCACTCAGGTTATATTTGCCCAGGTACCTCCCTGGGGCCAGGAGTTTCACACTGAGTGATGTAACATTGCAGATCACAGGACATTTTGGGAGTCTTCTATTAGCCCTATAATGCATTAATCGGTCCAATGCTGATTGATTGGAAACCCTTATTTGTTTCAATTCTGAACTCAATCTTGCCTTATTCATGTAAGATCCTACTGTGAAGTCAAAATAATATATCCATAAGTAAGGCAAACTTCATTCTGACTGTACTGTCCTTCCCCATTCAAGTTGGCAAAACCACATTATTTCTTCTGAATTTCAGGATGAAACCAACCACAAACACAATACAGCAATGAGATATGGAGGGTCAGCAATTACTATTTCCTTTATTTCAGCAGAAATAGACTTTTTGTTCTTTTGCTATACAAATAGTTGGAAACATTATGAATAAGTCTTGGCTTAAACTTTCTGAGAATCAATCCAACAAAACTGCTTCTTTTGTCTTCAAACAACTATAATCTGTAAAATGGATGAAGTTACCAGGATAAAACATGCAGCACATTAATTCACAAATTACACTTGTGATAAGGCAAAGACTCAAATTACAGATTCCAAGTTAAAGAAAGACAGACAGTGCTGCCCTGATTATGCATTGTTGTTGTTGTATAAGATCAATATAATTGATTTTTCCCCAGTGACTTCACTGACATTTTGGTGTATACCTGTTAGGAACACTTCAAGTTTTATGCTGACGTCAAACTACCTAAACCAAGTCTCCCTGTGCTACATAAATTCCACTTATTTGTTACAAATTCTTAGGTTTCAGTTTTAATTAAATATGAATTACATGCTATGTAATTATTTTATTATAGCCTATATAACATAATATAGATAATTTTTATTGTAAAACTACCTTAGTAACAAATGAGTGATATTTATAGAATTAGCACAGAATATGCAACTGCTTAAAATTTTACTTCATTTTTTAAAGCCTTGCTAGTTACGACTTGCTACTAGAGCAGAATTATTAAATTTTTGTAAGCTTTTGATATTTGCCACTATGTATTTTCTGAATGATGAGTATTGATTTTGTCTGTCACCTTTGGTGTGAGGTGGTGTTATAATCACTGGAGCATAGAGTCATTACTGTAACTAGCATTATTCAATTTAAGATGCTTGTGTTCTGATAGGTCAGAGGACACAGAGTCTTCAAAATGTTTGTTCTTAAAACACTCCAAATTTTGCAATGTAATGAAAGAATGTACTTTTGATGAGCACACAGGTAAAAAACCGACTAGGCTTGCCCAGATTACAGGGAAATGTCATAAAACAGTGACAGAAGTGATTTGACCAGGAGCATTAGAATGTCCAAATCAGCAAATCACTCTTCTCTGCCAGAGCAGTTTTCTCTCTTTATTTTTTCTACTCTACTTGCTGCTATCTTATGTTAGGAAAGATGCTATGCTCTTCTCCTGTACAACCTTGTTTCATCCACAGACTTGACTTTATCCTATGTAAGGAGTGAGGCAAGGATTCCATGGGAAAAAGGAACCGATTCAAGTCATCAGAGATTGCTACACAGGACCTGTGCACACAGGGTATTTTAAAAGTTATTAAGAATGTCAAGTTTATTTATTTTTAACATGGCTTCCAGACTGTTAGAAAAACAAATAAGAGTGCCTCTCTCTACAAAAAGGAATTGTGTAGCACCCTATTGATTTTCCTGTCATTTGTCATTGAACTTCCTTGAGTATTGCAGAGATAATGCAGCAACTAGTCAATGTAACAACTGAATATCTTTCCTTCTTTAGAGTAAAAGACAGTAAAAGAATGACTAGAGAATTTCCTGTTTGCTTCCTGAAATGTCATTTTCTATACCCTTGGCTCTAATTAAAATTTTGATCACACTACTATACAAGGAAGGACTACAGACACTATTTTTGAAGAAACAAAGAAATTTTTCATTAGAGATCTCAAATTAAAATTTAAATACTACTAAAAGCTGTTAAAAAATTCTAGTAAGAATGAGAGTATGAGACCAGTCTGTATTTTCCTTTATTTCTGAAAGTATAGTTGACATATTTTTGTTATTGATGTCAAAAGACTTTTCAGAAGCAGAAAAGCATTGCCTGCCTTAAGAAGGAAAATTACATTTTTGAACATCTTTTCCACAAAAGTGTTTTTATTAAACCTCTATTTCTACTCTATACTTTGACTAGCAGTAGTAGAGGCAATCACTTTTTTCATTGCTTTGCTTTTTGGGAAAATTTAGTTTTCAAATAAGGTATTTCTAAATAAAATATTCCCTATGTTCTGTCCTTGACTTCTGAATTCCACTTCTGAAGCAGAACTGAAACTTCATCTGAGCCTCCATGAAGAAGCAGAGTCCTGTTGCATTGGTTGCTGTCTCCAGCTTCTTCAATTAACTCTTAAAAAACTCCCATATTTGCCAGGAGCCTCAGCTGTACACCATGACTCTCAGAAGATGTATGAAACACATCTCCTTGCAACTCTAGAATATGCAATGTTTTAATGAATTATCATTTAAATTTAAAGAAGCTTGTGTTTATCTTTTTTTGCTTTTGACAGAACAAACCACAATAAATTGTTCCATGTAATGAAATGACAGATCCTCTTAACATGGAAATTACAGGATTAAATTTGCATTCTGCAGCAAAAAGCAACAGATCTGTAAAACGTTTTTTTAAACCATGTGTCCATTGTGGCTTTAACCTCCTGTTTACTCATGTTTATAGCACATCTAATAGCTCTCTATATATGCAGATTTGTAATTTTTGTTCTCTAAATCATTGAGTTATAAAAGACACATACTGGCTGGAAGAACTCTGCTAGTATCTCTTCCAGTTTAGCAGCGCTTCATATTTTTATACAAAACTGTCTGTTAGCACGTGTCCTTTGAAGTATGATGAGTGACAATCACGTTACCAGAGCCACTTGATGCTGTGGTCATCCGGTGAGGACCACTGCAATTTATAGTTCTCAAGGAAAGAACTCTTTAAAATCATGTAGCCTTGTAAAAGAAACACAAAGGATGAAGTTGTACAGCTATTACATTCTGGTCACTCACATTTAGGGCTAAATAAATTTGCTGTAGGTAGACAGTAAGAGGAAGATCCTAACCATTTATTCTCAAGAGGCAGAAACCAGTAAAAAGTTTACTGGTGAACTGTAAAAAATTAAGGAACATTAGCAAAAGAGTAAATACAGCATAACATCACTTATCACAGTACAGACTTGGCCCACTGAACATAGCAAATAGAATCAATTTGATGTTACCTTCTGTGAGAAGAGAATTAGAAGAAAGGTAGAAAAACAGAAAGCCAGGAAAGAGAGAAAACCAGATATAGGTACCACTGCCTGGCTTCCAGCAATGTAAAACTCCAAGGTGAGGACAGGGTTAAAGGATGATGTGCTTGGCTCATGTTGAACCTTCTTAAACCTTTTTGGCCCATCCTGGGCCTCTCTCCCAGGTGGGACTCTCAGAGCCTTAGGGACCAGGTTAGGTGACGCTGGGGGCTGCCTACGGTGTGCCATGCCTGTGCAGCTGGGGCTCTGGGGGACAGGACACAACCTCACCAGAGCAAGGCCTGACCCACCCCCTACCACACAATCCAAGCCTGGGATGTCTCGAAAAAAAACACCTTTTCCAGTCTCTGACAGCACCATAGAATTAATTTAGTACTTCTGTACTTTAAAAAAGAAACTACTCTAGAGTCTGTCCTATAAAAGGAAAATTAGAAGTAATCAACTTGCACTGACAAGCTCAAAAGCTGTGAAATAATAATGCCTTGGTGTGTGAGGAAAGTAAGATATAATTGGTATGTACCACACACCTGTCATTGACTGGCAAAAAACTAGAAATAAATGCATCTGGTAGAATATTCAGGAGACTGTCTGAC
Organism: Pyrgilauda ruficollis; assembly: GCF_017590135.1. Classification (NCBI taxonomy): domain Eukaryota; kingdom Metazoa; phylum Chordata; class Aves; order Passeriformes; family Passeridae; genus Pyrgilauda; species Pyrgilauda ruficollis. The sequence goes on along the minus strand of NW_024524044.1, from coordinate 7,470,222 downwards.
TATACATTTTTGATAACACATTTCAGTCTAAGTAAAACATCATAAAATCAATGCACAGCCTAATTTTACAGACTATCAATTTCTGAATCAAAACAGATATTTTATTGTAAATGGAAGGAAGTTCTTCCAATTTTTGCTCTAGCTAAGCAGAAGATACAAAAATGTCCTTTTATTCTAGCTTCTTGTATTAGAAATTTCATTTGTTTGTCCAGAATTACTCTGATTGACTGAGGTAGATATTTAAGCTCCTTCCTTTAAAAATGTGATATTAAAGCAGCAGTACACTTAGAAAATGAGAATCTGTACTCAAAAACTGAACTACAACTGTTTGATAGGTTCTCTTTAAAAGAAATTGCTGGAAAGGACTCCAGCTGTGTTCAGCTGTAGACCAAAACCAACTTTCATAAGATTTTGAAAACCATTCTGAAGACAGTAATAAAACTTAATATAAGAGCGAAAAGTTTATGGCATTAATTTTCTGACTGAGGTCTTCTGAGATCTTCATTTCATCTCACAGTCATTCTTTTCTAAGCTAATATGCAGTTCTTTTTTCAAAATAATTTTTCTCTTTTCATTTTTTTTCTCTTCAATAAGGAAAGAAGATTTTTGTAATGGTAGTGCACCTAACAACCCTAAGAACAAGCAAGAATAATATACTCTAAATTGATGGGAGCCATTTTGTCCCCTGAAAAAAATCCTATAAAAGCATATGGGCCTGGAATTTACTGACATAATATGGAATTACTACTGTACTGATCTTACATAATATAGATATTTATAGATCTTAAATATGTCAGTCTTATACATCCCATATCCATGTAATATGAAATAATGTCATCAATTTTAACTAGGAAGTATATATAACTCTTTGTTTCATCTGTGATGGTATTCTTTATTTTTACATACAAGCTTCTATGTTTAGGGCTTTTTTTCCCTCAGAGTGATATTCTCAATTTATAATAGTATAATTTAGAATGGAACCCATTGCATTCTGCTGCAATTTGAAGCTGGACAAACTAGTAAAAATATGCAATCTCTGAACAATATAAAGAAGAGGTTTAAATGTATATATATGCACTTTACATAACTTTCAGATCTGTAATATTGGTTTAAAAGTAACGAGCATTTTCTTATCTTTTTTTTTTTTTTTGCCAGAATTTAGTTTATTTACTTTCAACTGTCTTGATGAGTAAGGAAAAAAATGTACATATTTTAGAATCCAGAGCTTCTAAGCTGTTTGGTTTCTTTGTTATTTATCAGTACCATCACAGAAACAGTTTCAAGAACACCTTTGTATGATCAAAACCACACAATTATTAACAGCAAGATGAGAAAAAATTAGCTACACCCTCTATAAGTTATCTCACTGCTGATATTTTAATTTTATTTTGAGTTACATCTTATTTGTATTACTCTTATCTCTCTTCTTGCTTCACATGTTCTTTGATTTATGTAAGTGTCCTTCACAAGTGATACAGGAATCTTTGCTTCTGAACTTAGTGATTAGTAGTGTTATGTTGGTCTGCTGATGCTTCAGATGAAGAGGAGGGATTCTGTGCTACAGCTGAAAGCAGCTGCTCCCTAGCCCATGGCTATGAAAGCATAGAGTGTGATGTGACATGCAGGCTGATTCTTTTCATTTGCATCACCTTAGAAATTAGAAGGGGTGAACCTAATAACCTCTAGGAGAATGACATCATTTGAAGCAATAAAAATCTGCACACTCAGAATCGTACAGCCAAGCTTATCACTTCAGGTAATTTTGCATGTACTTTGCATTATTTTACCTAGATGTTGCTACTTGTTAATGGTAGTGAGACCTTACTGAAAACCCTCAGAAGTCATCTTTCAGCTTGTGGTGGTTTGGAAATGGAGAATATGGAGACAAAGAAGTGTGTGGGGCAATAAATTAATCCATGGGCCACTTTATTCTGCAGATACATTTTTTGCATAGAAAGTACTTCTCAGAGCCAACAGGGACTCTACCACCTCAGTATTCATTAAAACAAAAAATAAAACACAGATTTATTTCCAACCTTCCTTGCTATAACCTTGAAAGCATGAGCAGTGCCTGTAACCAATGGAAGGTAGCAGAGTGTAACCAAATGTCTTCCTGAGATGAAAAATATTTGAAATTATATCTCTGAGAGGAATGAACTTCCCCATTTATCTCACTCAGGGCTTCACAGACTCCATAATCCCATATCTACAGATCATGTCATTTATTCATAATATTGTAGAATATCATGTTTTGTTGTAGCCAGTGACCTAACATTTTTTCCATTTTTTTCCCCATGCTCACTTGGGAGAGTCTGTTCACCTGCTTCTTATTCTGTAAATTCTCTAGAAGAGGAGTTAACAAGATTTTGTGTATGCTGACTTCACTGTTCTATTTTATATCATATTTCTCTTTTACCTTGTTCTTATACCATCATGTTTCAAAAAAAAAATTATTCTGATGATACAGGCTTCTGGAAAATTTCAGCTGCCTCACTTAAATGATGCCAAGGATTTTGTCCATTCTTCACTGCTCAAGGAAACTTCTATATGCTCAAGGAATAAAAGAAGTTTTATGACTACCCAGAGAGTAGTCCTGACCCCTCAGCCCACAGCCATATGGGACTCTTTAGAAAACCCAGTTATGAACTTAGTGCTTGGTGTAAATTGATTGTGAGCTCCATCACTGGCCGTTAAACCAATTTACCATCAGCTAAATACCGAGTCCTCACAAGCTCTGCCAAGTGTGTTTTAAATTAATACCATTATACAGCAACTGCTATAGTCCTTCTGCACATGGAGTATAAGATCAGTCAAGGTAATAAAGTCTTCTACAAATGTCTATTAAAAATAACCTAGAGAGTTATTTCCTCTTGTCCTCTCTTCACCTTACCAAATTAACAAAATCTCTGACTTCTCTTCAAAAATTCTTCCAAATCTTCTGCCTGTTAGGTTCTGCAGGTGTTTTTCTCTGTTTTCTTTCACATTCCTTTATTTCTAACTCTAACTAGTTCATTAGTAGAGAGCATTTTGGACAACTCATTCTTGGAATACCAACATGACCATGTGTCTAAATTTCATCACTGTATTACTAGTGTCAGATTGATGCTTGGATCTGTCCTGAATTCTTGATTCATTTAGTAAATTGGTCAGTATGGGCATAATGTGAAGAAATTAGTTTTCACTAATCTTAACTTTTTTTGATAATTTCTTTTGAATATTTTACTTTATTTTAGGCTTATTTTTTCAAACAAGTGTTTATATTGAACATTTAAACTATATGATAGAATCAAATAAAAAGACAGCATAATGTGCACATTCAATTGATGGCTTTCAAAATTTGCATCAAAGAAAATACAAACTGGCATCTACCTGTAAACATTGCTTCATAGTATGCTACAGTAGAGAAAATTCAGAGGCTTTGGCCCATATCATTTTATTCTACTTCTCTCCACAGGAGCATTGCTAGGGTTGATGTTTCAAAGCACTGTAAAGAAAAACAATGATGCAATTCAAACCACTAGATAGCAAACAGCTGAAATTAGCTATTTTTCCAGAACAATAGGGTGCATGATTTTCTCTCTGCCTAGCTCATCATTTATGGAAGAATAGTTTTCATGGAAATTCGAGCAGATTATACATTACAAATAGGACTGCTATCCACATAAATTTTTCAAAACTGTTTCACTTGGAAAATAAATTTAAAAATGGGTACACCATATAGTTCCAATACTTGAAGGAAAATTTATTTAAACTTCAGATGTAAAGCTGAACAGAGAAAACTGTCAAAACCTTTCATGAAGAACTGCCCTGGCTGTCACCCATTCTTGTGAAGCACTATGGATGCACAAAGTAAAATGTGGAACCCATAAGGAAGGCAAGATCATTTACCTTTGAAGAATCATAAGCTCATACAAAATTCTAGTACCTTTGTCTCTGACAGTGCAAACCCATCAGTATTCTGCTGTTTTGACATCCCATGTCTGCAACAGCTGCCTAAGTTCTGTAAAACAGAAAACTTTTCTGCCGAAATAATGCACTTTACCTTGGAAGAAAAATCTTTTAATATGTCTGTGGGATAAAAAGCTACATCTCAACTGTACTCGAGTACTTCCCACCTTCAGATGAAACGCTTGTCCCCTGGTGCCCATGAAGGGAGCAGGAACGGGAGCTGGTAATGATCTTCCTTTCAGGACAGCCTGAGATGTTGCATTCTGTCTCTGAAATATGGCCTGGCCCACAAGTGCAAGATCTGCCTGTTCTGGCAGTCATTGAAAACTCAAGAGTTTCAAGATACTGTCAGTACATCCACAACTAACACTTGTAAGAGCAATACACTACTTTCAGTGTTTACATGACATTCATCTTCATGTAAATATAAGACAGAATGACATTAAAAACAGCAGTGTAATTATACAACAAGAAAAAACAGCATTAACCAACCCCCTCCCAAAAAAAAAAAAACAAAAAAATACCACAAAAATCCCCCAAACTTCCTATTTTTTTCACTTGACAAAAAATACACCATTAATTGGTGTTTTTGTGAGAAAATAGAAATACATTTATACCAAAATATGGCAATTTGTCAGTAACAATGATAAACTTCTATTTTGTTAGCTTATCTTTACAAAGTTCTACTGCATAAAATCTATTTTTGAACTTCATTATAATGAAGTTAGTACAAACCTGTTTTTAAATTACAGGTATCTGTTACAGACATGGGATATTGCATTATTGATCATGATAGCTATATAAGGAAATTCTCAGAAATTTAAAGAATAAACTTCCTAAAAATGCGGAATAAAACCATTTTTTAATTCTTTCTCATCATTCCAGAATGTTTAAGCTTCAGATTTTTACCAAGCCTCTCACTGAAAAATCTATGGCAACTTAACAAAACAATTAGTCTTCATTGTGCTTGTAATTCTGTCATAAAACCACAGAGTACAAAGGTCTTAATCTTCCTTTTGAAATTAAACTAATTGAAATTAGTGGAATCCATTCTGGCTTGGTTGGGAAAATAAACTGGGCTTTATCCTTCTGGCAAAAAAAAAAAAAATAAAAACCCAAACAAAAAATAATCAAGCTAAAATACATATAAAATCCTATTTAGTATTTTTACTTCTTGTAGCTGATACTTTTTGGGGAAAAAAAAAAAAACCACAGGTAATTTATTTACAGCTAAAAAACCCGTACACAGTATCCTCGTCCACTACAACAGTCTGATTAAAGCATCAATGGCCAGAATTTGGAAATTGAGGAGGTAGCCTCAGAGCACATACTCTGCTGAGGCTTATACCCAGGCATCAAAATGCACCACTAGAAGCTGCCTGTTTCTGCTCCATTCCACCATGACATTATCAGTTAATAGCCCCAAAACAATGAGAATTTAACTCCATTGTGTTGCTTAGTCTTACCACTCTGTTTTCAGCCTGATGTGTCTGAATCTTCTTTAAAGCTGATCTTGTTTTCATGAGACAGGCAGAAAAACTTTATGCAAGCAAAAAGCACTTATGCTTACCCCCTCAGGCCATTCAATTAAACTTCTTTATTCTTGAAATCATCCAACACATAATCATTTCCCAAATGTGAAGGAAGGGTCCAATCAGTTTGAGACAAACTGAAATTCCTGAAATTTCATCTCTGTTGTGAGGCCTCCTGAATTTCTATCAGTGTCCTGCAAAGCCTCCCATCTCCCACATCTCCCAGCCCCTCTCCTTCCTTTTCACTCTGCCACTCAGCTTGATACTATACCTCTGTATTCAAGCCACAGGTTCTTGGGTGAAATTTCCTTAAAACAGGAATAAAAAAAAAGACTGAGTCTGCTGGGCTATATCTCTTGTGTCCTGCCTTGCCACCCTTCTCCCAGTTCACGGGAGGAATGTGAGGAACAGGAGATTGACACAAAGGAGATGAAAGGAGACACCTGCTCGAGGCAAACAGGAGCAGAATGGAGGCAATCCTTTAAATGAGAAAGGGCTGCTCTGAGTATAAAGGAGTGCAGTGATGTCTGTGAAGAGGGGGTTTCTCTCAGCATCTGATGAGAGAACTCATGAGGACACTGTCATTGCATTCTGCAGCTTCCATCTCATGACAGTCTGCAATTGTCCCTCTGTCTGTGCTTACTATCTCATACTGCCCATACAGTAGTGTGCTCTTCAGGCTTTATTTGCAAACTTTTTACCAGAGTTCATTGGGAATATGGTCCTTTGTGTCGAGAGATGCTCAGCTTACGAATAAAAAAAACCAATGTGTTGGTGCTCATGACATAAGTTGGAAACTGTAAGAAAATATCACTCCTTGCCCTGCAGATTGGTAGCACCAAGGTAGTGCTGGTAGAAGTGATTGATAGTGCTGCTCTGTCCGTGTCTTTCAGCTTCAAGGAACACCAACTCACATCAGGCTGGCAAAAGACATAATTAATTTAACACAGCAAGCACTACATCCAAGTAATATAGGTCACAAAATGTTGACCAAATTTCTTGAGTCCTTTCTTTGGTTTATCTGCTTGTAATTTCGTTCCTTTCTTGTAATTACTCAGGGTAATCTACAGTTCCAAGTTTATCTTTCTTTATTTGTGACATTTTTACCTCAGGTGGGAGGATGCACTGACTACTACTTAAATATTTTGACTATTTTCCGACTGATAGATGTTTTTATTAAATTTTCTACATATATGAATATAAAAATAAAATCAGAGAATACAAGCAAATTTATCTGAAAGTTTTCTTAGCATCATAATTCCTTGCTGCTAAGTCATCCTCTTAAAATAGGCATAGTCTAACTGTAAGAAAACACCATCTATCTGTCTTCTACAGCTGTGATAAATTAACATTTCAATACATTAATATTTCAACCTGGGCCATAAAACTGTCCGGGCATTTATTAAAAACTAAATGTTGGAGTTTTGTATATAAAAATAGTATAATTTCCTGAGGTGGCAAAAAAATAGTAACAACTAATACTTTTTCTTATTTTCAAAGAAAAATCCTAATGCCATTTTCCTCCTTCCCTCCTATGCCCCCTAAAATTTCATAGTCCATTTATTTTCTGATTCCCATTACGTCTTTCTGCTATCAAAATTACTGTATTCAAACAAGGTCTTTAAATGTATTCAAATATTTTCTGAAAGGAAAAGTCCTATTTCAAAAGAATATCAAAATGAATTTAAATGGGCTCAGACAGTTCAGGTCAGAATGCAATTTACAGCAAATTAGAGGTAGTTTTAAAAAGAATATGGCCAAAATAAATGACAGTAAAAATGAAAGCATAGAAATATGTGATTTTTAAAGAATATATAAGCATAACTAAATCATAATTTCCAAGGGGATAACCATCTTAAATCTTTTTTTAAAAGAAATTATCACAGAACCAGAAATATCACTGCTAAGTACTTTAAAAGAGATGTCTTACAGAGAAGTATTAAAAAGAAACTCAAAAAAACCCCGAGAAAGATAATGTTGTTCTTCTTATTTGGCATTTAGGAGATATTAAGAACAGGGCCCTGTGTATGCACAATATGCCACATTGAATATGATCTTAAAAGACATTCTTCTTTTCCATAGATGCATTTTTTCTCATTTTCCTTTTATTTGAATTTTCACAGGCTATTATTGTCCGTAAATTAAAAATAAAAATATGTTTTAAAGAAATTATATATTGATATTCTATTGACTTCCATACTTGCTGATGAAGAAATTAATGCAATTTTTTTTTTTTTGCTTTATGGCTAGTGTACAAGAAACATTAGCTCAAACAAATATACATGAGCAGCAGTTTCTGATAACTGCACTAGGACTGCTGCAAAGTTACATATCTTTGTAAGCAATGTAATTTGTGGAAAGACTTATGTGAAATGTAGAAATATGGTCATTTTTTGTGCCATATTTGTAAAAATATGGCCAAACTCATGTTCCCAGACATTTATTTTATATTTCATTTTCAGATTTTTCTTTTTGTATGTATATATATATATATACACATACATTCATACAGATATATATGTATATATATACGTATATATATATATATACACACACATACACATACATAGATACAGATATATATGTATATATATATGAAGATTGCAGGTAAAGAAAAAAGCTTTACCTGCAATATTCTCTCTCTTTTCACTAGTGCCTTTCATGTGTCACTCAAACTCAGCAAAGACACTTTTTTTCCTAGCTTAGGTTTTATACAAATCCAGGGCAAAGCATTTTGCCCTACTTTGCCTACTGCAAACTCCACAGTGACACTTGCTCCTCCAACAGATTTTTTAAACAAATGCAAAAAAATTGGAAATAAAAATAAATATAGAATATGAATAAAATGGGTCTATCTGGGGCCTGTAAAATGAGCAAATATCAGCTACAAATATTCTGTTTGAATATCACAAAACATGGCTTGATTAAGAATATGCTTAATTAAATAATTAAGTAGATTTGGTTTTGCTCAGAAGAAATAGGGAGAGAAAACAAGTTGCTGTGGGAAAGACCTCTGTATTGTCTCTACATTACGGACCAAGAATGTGAAAGGAAGAAATGCAAACAGGTGCTCAGCTCCAGCACTGTTCTTTTGCTCAGACCTGTTAACATAAAAGGGCAGTGAAAAACTTTTCACTTGGGTTGCTTAGAACATGAAAAATATCTAATACACAAAACTACATTTGTCACAACTCAAGGATTAAAAACAAAAATAAAAAAAAAACTGAAAAAACCAGAAAGAAACAAAACCAAACAAAACAGGTTAGATGGAGGCACTTGGTTGATCAGATTGTTCTCATAGCTAAGCCCAGTGAAACAAACCTCAGGCAGAGCAGACCTGACAAGCTTTAACTGAGAGTCACAAACTCAATACAAATCTTCTGGACAGCTGTGAGCAATGATAATATATCACAGTGTCTTGGGGTTACAACTTCTAGTACAAAATGATAGTTAAAAGTTCAGAATTTAATTCAACTTAAACTACAAGAAATTTATAAAGGCAAAACATAACTTCTGCTTTGGAATTTGGTCTTACATTTCTGCTCTTGTAAAAACTATTTCCCATTTCCAATTTAATGTACAGAAGCACAACTGCTTTTTCTTGACCCTAGTCTAAGTCTCTACAGTCTCCATGGAGGTTTTTTCAATCAAACTGTCCCATTCTTTACAGAAAGGAAGTACTCTTAAAGTGTAAAAACAATGGCCCTTCTGTTCAGAAAGGAAACCCTTTTTTAGACAGAAAATATATATATTTTTGGAAATACATTCATATTTTAGAATATTTACCAATGCACTCAAAATAACCTTAGAAATACATTTGAAAAACTAGGGCAGTATCTGGGGAAGAGAAAAGTATTTATTATATAATCTCTTAGGCCAATTCCCACTCAGAGGTAGTAGATTGGAACTGATCTCCATGCAAAGCGTACACAAAATATGATACTCTCTGCTCTCCACTGTAGAGCTTCATGTGACATACAATTATTAATATGTGAAGTTAAAATGTAAATGTCAACAGATCCTCCCCTGTAATCAGACTTCCCTATGCTCTAGAAATATGCAATTTTTTCTGCTTATGATATTGCTTTTAAATCCTAATTAATATCTAGATTGCCATTTAATTGAATTCAGTTATGACTCTCTGTATGCTAATTTTTTTGTAGTTGCTTGCCATCTGTTTTGGTGCAGGAGTTTCTCATCTGTGTTTAATAATTTGCAGAAAAATGGACTTTTGCCTTTAATCTCCCTCCCTTCCATTTCTTTGTTTTAGTTCACAAAATCTGTACTAAAATCAAGTGACTGAGGTATAACTCCTTTTTCACAATTGCCCTTCACAATTGATCCTAGATTTCATTTGAGGCTCCTGGACTGCTGTTGTGAAAAACATGATAACAAATAGGACTCAAGGTTTTCACCAGTTATGAGAAAAAACAACACATGAAGTTCAAAATAGCAAAATGGTCAGGAGGATCACTCTGGCTACCAGATCTTCTGCCTACATCCATGGAGCAATATGGTTGTTTTCCAGCAGAAAATATGGCTTTTATTTTCAATATTTATATGTATCAATCAGACAATATATTTTAAGGAAAATGCTGAAAAAATATGAAAAATATATGGGTTTTTTTCTGAAATTCTGTACTCATATTTTCTGTCTTTAACAATGGATCACTCATGATCCCTTCAAAGTCAATGGAGAGGAACAAAGCCATCTACAAGACAAAATAAATACAAACTGCATGTCCTTGTCGTCAGCCCTGTATTTGCAGGATTAAAAATTTATTCAACTGCGTCTTTTCTTTCCTAACTTTTAAAACAGAATAAAACCTCTGTTTAATTAGACAGCTCATCTTTATTTGTAACTTCAGGTTATCTAATAGAATAAAATTACTTGGTATTTTTATATTACCTAATTTTAATTTAATGTCACTTTAAGATAAGTTATTTGTTGATTTTAATTGTCCAGTGGTTTATGTGATGCACCTTAATTATTAGTATTAGTCCACACACCACAAAAATTTAAATTATTATATTTAAGTAATACCTTTTCTTGCACAATATAATGGTGTTGCATAGATTTCAATAGGTGATGGTGAGGAAATTAACGCTCAGGAAGATAACAGCAAGAATGAGAAGAATAAAGCCTAACATGGGATTTCACTCATCTAACACATCCACTGACTTACATCTCCATTGCTGCTGCAGACTTGATTTTGAGTTATGCCCTAGTTTGCTTTCCAGTCAATGGACTGTTGTGACTCTGAGGTCTCCAAGGAAATACCTGCCCACTGAACATAAAATACCCAAAAAATCTTTACTGATTTCTGCCTCTTCCTGTTAGAGGGAGACTCATTGCATGGTGCATTGTTTTGCACTTCAGCCCCAAACAACCAGAACAGCAATTTGGCCTAAATGTGAGGTTTCCATAATTTACTCCCTGCACACCCCCACCAGCTGGAAAAAGAATTCAGCCCACGGGCAAGTCCCACTGGTGAGTGGCAGCAGCCCTTAGATGTTGTGTAGCCAGAAGGGCTACTTAACCATTACCTAATCTACAAATTCAAATTCATTGTATACAGTGATGATGACTGTCCACAGTAATGAAACAATGTCAAGATGTACTAAGAGATTGAAGCATGATAAGAGACAGAAAAGGCTTCATGATTAGCTTAGACTAAGAACTCGACAGAATAAACAAAACAATGCACGTTGTAGATAAGATATATTCTGGCATCAACCTTTCTCATTGTATTATGTTCAGTGAAGCTGACAGACAAGGTTCTTAGATTTTCTTACAGGAAGAATTATTTTATACTGCATATGATTAAATTTTGTAAATTTCTTCCAAAATCTACCATGGTAGGAAAATTCTAAAAAATATAAAAATAAATGTTTGCACAAATCATAAAAATATCTACAGTGACATTTGACACACAGCCTTAGTTGGTCGTTATTTAATTCTGTGCCACTGCATGGGCATTGTGCCACTCAGTGGCCTTCCATATCACAGAAGTTAATTGCAATACAGGTAATTTCTCCACTCAATTAATACTTTTATTTTGCTTCTATCTAAATTTATCTTATATCTCCTTTATGTTGGTAATTATATTCAGGTTGATGTTCATAAATTTATATTAATTGGAAAATATTAGGAATTGTTATTGAAGTTATAATAATTATTTGAGAAAGAATTTTTTTGTTTTACTCTGAACACTGATAATCAGTCATTCTCTAAGACAGGTTCAAGACCTAAAAATGCAGCATTACTGTTATGAACTTATTATGAATTCCATATGTTGCATCCTGCAGCACTGAAGCCAATAGGAAAAAAATCTCACACAGACTTCACATGGGAATATGGCCATACCATGCAAATGCTGTGCTTCATCATTACTCATAAAGCACAAATTTAAGCACTAATACGAACCCTAAAGTTTAACAAAATTAAACTTAGTTAAGTTTTGCTAATTCTTTGAAAATATTAAATGTAAATTTGTGGGAAATTGTAATAAAGAGTCAGAAATAAATCTCTCTTTTCTTTGAGTCTTTCCAGAACAGTTGTCTTTCAGTGTTAATGAATTTTTCCATGGGACTCAAAGATGAGATGTAAACATCATACAGTAACAAATATCAATTAAATACTTGCCAAACTGTTGTGTTCTGAAGATCACTAGATATTCTAGGAATAATCACAGGCACTATTTAGCACCGCTTCTCATTTAATCAATTCTTCTAGTTTCAAATTATGTTTATGCTTGTGCTAACATTTACAGCCACAACACTTAAAAAAGAAAGGAGGAAGGGGGTAAAATCAGTTGTTGAATTTTTTTTCTTCAAGGAATGGAGACTACTCCTTCTGATTAGCATATTATCTTTACTTAGTTTCCTTTCTTTAGGATAGTCTCTTGCTCAGCTGACTAGCTCAGCTTGGTTCTTCAGTGATGTCATCTTTACTGGTACTCTGAGCCTCAACAATAGTTCCCACGTAGCTGGCAAAAGCAGGATGTGGTGACAGACTTAATGCTCTGTGTCAACAGGATAAACAGCATGCTCATCTTGAGAGCTTTATCAGACTAACCCTGATGTAGCAGCTTCAATAAGATATATTAATATCTCTGCATGACCAGCTGTACCTAGAAAATATTAAGCTAAATAATTTTTTCCATTTTCATCCAAATATATTTTGATTGCTATCTGGAGAAAAATCAGCAGTGAAAACAAATGGCAACATGCTTGTTCCCAATATTATTTGTCCTTACAGAAATTATTCAGTAATTAAAAATAAATAGATTGGTTAAAATAGCAATTAAACCTCTCATACGGGAAGCTTTACTCATACAGAGATGATTTTGAGTTCATTGGCAATGTCATGCATAGAAGACTTCCCAGAACTGTGCTCCAGTTGCAATTACCGTGCATATACATAAAGATGTCACATTAGTAAAGTCTATGGGATAGGGATTCAGCTGGTGTAAATAGTGAGGTTGGCAGTGAATTCAATTCCACTGATTTACACCAGCTAGGACTCTGACCTGACTCATTTCAAAGCTTTCATGAAAAGAAAAACTTCCCCCTAAAACTTCTCCTGTAATACAGTTTTTGTGTACTTGAAAGCTAGATTAATTTCACCAAGCTTGAACATTACTTATTAGCTACTATCTAGTTGAAATTAATCAGGATTTGTGATTAAAACATGGCCTGATACAGTGTTTAGTCATACAGAAGCACAGTTTAGGGTAGCCTTTATCTGTAGTCAACAGAGAGACAGATACCATCTGTCTCTGTCTACATTAAGGTGGAGTGAATCAGTCTTTACAACATGTATTGCCTTCCCTCCATTGCATTTGGAGGCTTGCACTAACAGTCTAATTTTTGATGGCTGAAATTATATTACATGAATCTTGATAATATGGAAAAACATTAATACCATACAGTGTACATATGTTGTACTTTATATGGCACATGAATCTATAGATACTGAATCACTGATGTGAATATGCTGTTAAGTACATTGCTGGATCACAGAATGCGCTGAGTTGGAAGACAACCGCAAGGATCATGCAGTCCAGCTCCTGCCCTGCACAGCACCATCCCCAGGGGTCACACCATGTGCTGAGAGCATTGTCCAAACACTTATTGAATTCTGTCAGGCTGGTGCTGTGACCACTGATCAGTGCCCAAACACCCTCTGGCTGTAGAACCTTTCTCTAACATCCAACCTAAACCTCCCTGACAGAGCTTTAGGCCCCTCACTTTAGTCCTGTCACTGGACACCAGAGAGAAGAGATTAGTGTCTGCAGGCTGATAGTCATTGATTGCACAAAAACTGCAGGGAGGAGCAGTATTTATGCTATTTCAGAATCCGAATAATGAATCTGCCATGTTTCTATTATTCTTAATTCTTATGCTCCTTGCATATAGAGTACTAAGAAACCAATCTCTATGCATTAGTGGTTTCAAATGTGTACCTAGACCAGCATCCAAATATTAATTTGTTTAAAATAATTTTTACACAATATTTCAGATTATCTCCAGTCTCTTCTCACCTCTTCAGACCTCTCAGAGGTCTTTCCTGGAATAAAAATAAACACTTCCATAAATGGACAATGAAATTTGCATCCTGCAAATGTAGCTTTTTATTAAAGGAGAAAAAAATCCCTTCCAACTAAGACAAAGATTGGGAGTTAATATTAGCATTAGATCAAATATTGTTTTTCCTACACCTTGTGCATAGTGAAAATTCAGATAGCAGTAGTGACTGAAAAGGCAGGAGCCCGTGCAATGGTTTTATGTGTGATAAAGCATAAAGCCATTAAGTCTTGTCTGTAAGTCATACTTGTGCTTCACAGGGACTACTTAACAATGCTGTAGGAAGTATTTTTTAGCAACTGACATACAGGTTTGGAATTTATAGCATGGCATTGATCAGTTGATACTATGCAATCTTTGAAGAAGAGCTTCTGCCTTCTTGAGACACCTCTTGCACATGCTTTTTTCCTAGAGGAAAAAGAATAAGCACAGTCTTTAAATACAGCAAAGTTGTTTTCTCAGTGTCCATTGCAGCTTGACTATTACAGAGGTGAGAAAATTCATGGATCAACAACTTTTTCACCTATTTTTAGCAATTGTACAAAAATTGTTCTTTGAATGGGATTTTTGTGGGTTTTTTGGGAATTTTGTTTGGTTTTGTTTTTGTTTTTGTTTTTGTTTTTGTTTTAAATTATAGATGAGTTAAAGGTATTGTAATGGGTTTTTCCCCCAGAATTTCTCTAAGAACTTTTTACTCCTTGTCTCCTGCTGAAAATTAATGGATCTGTAAAATGTTGAGACCTACATCTTTCCCCAAAGATCTTTATAAAGATGCCCTTCAATCTTGTGCATCTTTCATCTGTTATCTAGTCTAGTCAAAAGCAGATGAAATCTATATCCTGCTATTATTTTAATTTATTTTCCTTTATACCTGAATGTAGTTATATAGATATATGTAGGCCTACCATGCTAGCTTATTAAACTTGTATTTATATCTCTATCTGAAAAAAGGAAATACTATCAGAATGCTAAAAATTGGCTTCTATCTCATCACCACACGGGCAGCACAAATGTTGATGTAATTGCTTATCACAAAACCCCCACTTCTAAATAGGTGTTTAATATATGCCAGGTTTTATTTTGAGTTGAGATCATCATCTGAACTGAGCTCACTGATGTTTCTGCATTTTCTTAACAAAAATATAGATACCATTGACAGATACATACAGCAAGCTTATACAGGCTGCTAGAAGGGTTCCCTTACCCATACCTAGGTTCTGAAGTTAGGTCACAACAACCCCTATGGGCTTGGGGCAGAGTGGCTGGAAAGCTGCCTGGTGGAAAAGGACTTAGGGTCCACAACCAGCTGAGCATAACCCGGGTGGCTGAGAAGGCTGATGGCATCTCATTTGTATCAACAATGGTGTGGCCAGCAGGACTAGGGCAGTGACTGTCCCCCTGTACTTGGCACTGGTGAGGCCACACTTTGAATCTGTGTTCAGTTTTGGGTCCCTTGAAACAAGAAAGACATTGAGATGTTGGAGCATGACCAGAAAAGGGCAAAGGAGCTGGTGAAAGGCCTGGAGTCCAAGTCTTATTGGGAGTGGCTGAAGGAACTGGGATTATTTAGCAGGGAGAAAAGGATGCTCAAGATAGGAGGGGTCAGGGGGGCCTTATCACTCTCTACAACTGCCTAAAAGGAGGTTGTAGCAAAGTGGACATTGATCTCTTCTCCCAAGTAAAAAATTACCAGAATGAGAGAAAATGGCTTCAAGTTGATCAGCAAAGGTTTAGAATGTATACTAGGAAAATTTTCTTCATGGAATGGGTTGTCAAACATTGAAAGAGGCAGCCCAGGGAAGTAGTTGAGTGACCATCTCTGGAAGTACTTAAAAGATGCTTAAACATGGTGCTTGGGAACATGGTTTACGATAATGTTAGATTTATAGATGTTCCAAGCACAGCACTAATGTACTGTAATAGCTATGTAGCTATATGTGATTTTACCCACCTTCACCACAGACAAGAGATAAATAATTTCACGCAACATCAGGATTAAATAGTTGTCATTTAAAACGCTCTGCCTGCGGATGAAATGAAAATTAGTTACTTATGCTTACCAGAGAACACTATAAGCCAAGGAGCATTTCAGGTATAGGACAACAAATATTAGTTTGCAGATCTTCCATGAGTCTTTGTGCTGTAATCATTAATTAATGGGTAAGGGGCTTCGTTATCAGAATCTATACGCACAAACAAATATGGAGAAGAGTTCAGATGTCTGTCAGGAGGCACAGGTGCTGCAGTGACATTAATAAAGTAAACAGCACTATTCTTGGTCTCCAGCACTGCACATAGTCATTTACATTAGCTGTTGGAGTCTGGCATGTTTCCAAACTGTGCCAATTAGTGCTCTCCCAGACATTGCTCAGCCACAATCCAGAGACTGTCTCCAACAGGGAGTATAATTGAGGCCATTCTTAGCAAATTGTATACTATTGTATATTTTTCTCAAGGTGAAAGAGTAGACCCGAGCCCATTTTGTTTACAAGTGTAGCTGCAGCATAGCACGGCATAGCAGCTGACATGATGAGCAGTGGGACATCCACATGGATTAATAAGGAGCACTGAGAGAGGATGAAGTTATTTGCACAACTGGAGTTCCCATTGAAATGACTTTTGGGTCAGGTTTTGTCAGCTGATAAAACACATTAATTTTGCACATTTTAATAACTTCCCTCTCACTAGACATTTAATTTTCCTAATTCCTTTAAGCACTGGCAACAAAAACATCCAAAAATAAGTGCCCTATAAATTAAGTTAGATTCAGTTCTTGATAGGCAAAGCAATATTTCAGGAAGAAGAGGTAGGAAACTCACGTTTAAAGGAAAAAGATAATGTTAAGTTTATCTCTAACTATGGAAAGTCATACACAACTTTTTGTTTGTATTGCTTAATGAATATTACATAAAAATATAATGATTAATTAATTTCTCCCTTAAAGAGGACATAATTTGAAGTTTCCCAGAATTCTGACATCTTTCCTCTATCATTTGTTACAGCAACTTTGCTGATATGGCCACTGCATGAAAATAAGTGGAGGAAAGAAGATGTAGAGATTCTGAGGCAGCTATTTTGCATGCGAATTCCTAATACTATACTACAAAGGGAAGTACATTATCAAGGTCTGAGAAATGCAAATTCTACCATAAATTGCCATGCATAAAGAAAATGCTTATGTTTAGATCTCCTTTTCCACTTTTTATTTCTCCCTCAAAACAGCTCAAATCACTTCTTCCCAATAGTCTATGCAGCAATTCATCACTGTTTTCAAGGTGTCAGTATTTCACCATATGCTGTTTCATCTAAGAAATGCCAATTACCAGATGTACTTCTCTTTGAGGAGAGCACAAAACGTAGGTGGCAATATCATCTTCCCATGCTGGATTTTAGGTAGCTTAAAGACTCCTGCTTTTTGGGATAGTAAATTGCCCTGCTTGAAATTGATTTGACCCTTTTGTGAAGGGTAATAGCTGAATTCTATTTTAAAGTTTTTATTTATTTATTTATTTATTATTTATTATTATTTTATAGTATTGTGTTATACCATATTGCCATATTATTACTATATTTTTATTATTGTCTATAAGTTACTTCGATTAAAAATATATTTTATTAATTTTATATATTTATACTTTTTCAGAACGAGATATAGTTTTCACCTCTCCAGTCTGGATTAAATCAGTCTCTATTACTTTCAAAAGACCTCAATCACAAACTGTATAGTGATGAACATCCCTTTTGTGTATTTTTCCCTAACACTGCACCATAGCAGTACATTTCATCTTTCTCTTTGAAGTGCTCCTGAAACAGTAGCTTTACAGTAACAAATAATAGGAATTTTCCAGTTGATTAATAAAGATAAACAAGCTATACTCTAAAAACCGTACTTGCAAACACCATCTCATTTAAATCAGATACCATGGCACCTACTTATTCAGTGACTCAGTGAAGCACCTTGTACATAATGTACTTCCCAGTTTGCACAAATGACAATCCCTCCACTTTTTCACTGGTAGTATAATTGCATAGGAGTGCAAAAAAATCAAGGTGGCTTTCGTAGCATGCATACAAAACATGTAATTTTCAAGTCCTCAGCTGTTCTGAATTATGTCACTACGTTCAGCATAACTGTGGAGCACAATGGGTGGTACTCATGGAAGATAATGGACATGACACTGCTTTGACTAGGCTAATTTTCTTTATGTATCTGACAAAACAAAAATCATACAAAGAATCCATTTTTATATTCTTGGAATAATTTGAAAATTTCAGAGTTTCATGTGAGGTTCTCTAAGACTGAAAAAACTAATTTAACAAACTTTAGAATCAGCTAAATAATTTTAAGGATCAGAATGTCACGGACAAATGCTATTTACCTATAAAGATATAAATGTAATGTTTCCAATGTGTTTGTATATTATAGACAGACAGACAGATGTGTACATATACACAGAGACATATAGCATATTCAGCATATTATGTAGCAGATATACCTGAAAATTAAAGCACGATGTTGTATTCAAATGACATTACACTAACGGACATTTAGTTACATGAAAGGAATAGAACACAGAAGGATAAAATTTAGCTTGGAAGAGACCTCTAGATGTCACCTAGTTCAAACCCTGCTCGTGGTAAGGCCAGTTGGATAAGGCTGCTCAGGACCATGTCCACTCAAGGCTGGATTATGTCCAGAGACACAGATTTCACAATCTCTCCAGGTAACTTCTTGAAATGTTTGACTACCTTCTGTAGAAACATTATCCTACATGGGGACTTCAGAAGGCAAGATTGAGAATAATGTTGCGAGAAGATAGAAAGGTGCCCTTAAATATAGTAAGCAAACATATTTGTAATTAGCTTTATAAAAATTTATATTTTAATAGTAGCAGACAATAAAGAAAATACATTAAAAATATTTATGATTTGATTTATGAATTGTTTTGAAAATGTACTAGTTCCTCACTAGTTCTCAGTCACTTTTTTAACCAGAATACTCAGAAACTGATGTTTGTTTTAAACTACAAATTCATTCACATCATTCAGAGTGTAAAACTTTCAGAACACCAAGTTTTGAGCTGTAATGTCTTATGTTTAAAAAATTAATTATTATTTATATTTATCTATCAAATCTGAGCATAACTGATGCCTTCAATGAAGGAGGGAAAGATGGTGTTTCTGTCTCTAACTGTGGCTATAATTTTAAATAAATTGGGTCTCCTTAAGGCATTTTTTCCATTAGTACTGACTCTACTAGCCCAATATAAATTCAGAAAGCACTAGAAACTTGAAAAATATGTGAATTTCCTCCTGAAAACTACCAGACTACTTCATGAATGAGGTTTGACTCTTCTTTGTTTTCAAAGCTTGTGTGTTGTCATCCTGGAAGTCAGGGTCTTGATTATCAAGGTTGTGAAAGACGAAACTTCTGCAGGTATTTGATATTTCCCTGTTTAGACAACTATCATTCCAAAACTAATGATCAGTACTGGTCATCTTGCAGAGAAGGTTCATGAGGAGTGAATATCATTATAGAGATGTTATACCAGCCCTTAGACCCAGAGGTGTCATCCTGCTCTCCTGCAATGCCTTTTCTTAGTTATAATAAATTATTCCAGCACTACAAATCCCAGGAAGCAGCCACAGCTCTTGAGGAATGCACTGGTAAATAGGCAAAAATATTAATATACTTGTCCTGTTTCTCTCCTTTTCAATGCTTTGTGGGTTTATTTTTCTCCTGTAATTACAAAATGGTAGTTTTTCTTCAAAGGAACCTTGTCCACTAAGAATGATCTTTGGTTGCCTGTCGTTTCATATATTCTGTTCTAATGATATTTTAGAGTAAGGAGATGACTACTCAATGAGCAGTGCCACTGTGTTCATGTCAGGTTTAGGCAGAGAACACTGTTAAATGTGAAACTGGCTGACTGACAAGACATCTGGCACACCCAGGACTGCAACAGTTTCTTTTGCCCTAAGTGGGACACAGCAAAAAGCGTTGTGCATTGCTAAGGAGGCCATATGGTCTGTCTGCCTTAAAATGCCATGCCAAATATTTTGGCGTGTCTGTGCATGTGTGTGGCTTAATTTAACTGTAACATTTGGGCTCTTTCTTCATGCATATATTCTGTTTCCTTTAAAACCAAACCATCTCCTTTTGTATGCATCTCTCTGACATTGAAAAAAGGGTCACAGAGCTCACCAGTCTTCCTGTGTACAAGTTTAGGGTTTCTGATGATCCCTGCTGCCTTTTTGCTCCTTTGTCGATTGAAGTCTAACATTAAATGTAAGTCTTGCCTGTGTGAGCCAATGTTACTCTAATGAAAAGAGACCTCCTCATTATATATACAATTTGAGTATCAGACATGAAGTCTGAGGGCTGCATCTGCCTGTCACCCTTATCCAGACAGAAAAAGAGGTGCTGTGATGTGCTGCTGTATGTGTATAACCTGGAGCAATACACGTCCCCAGCAGAACACCCACACAAAATCTTCAGGGTTTGATCCTACACCAGTCACGCTTCATGAGCATACATATTGCTTTATAATAGTCCTTCTCTTCAGCAGCATTTAAATCATCAGCAGAAATGTCTTGGCTGCAAGCATTCACAGATTTTTTCCACTTCAGGAATTCAAGACAGAGAAGGGAACAAAGGAGGCTCAGACACTCGCAGAAACATCCTAAAGAGGCATTGCTATGCCCAGAACAAGCAATCTGTCCTTCTGACACGTAACACAAAAGATCAGAAGTGCCATGTGAACCAGACACCGCAAGGCCAGGAAAGCTGACCTTTTCTTTTGTTTCTACAACCTAGGTGAGGAAGGTTTTACATGCCTGTGTGTCACTTTGCTGCTGTTTGAGGATACAGTTACAAACCTCAGGATGTTACAAATTGTACTCATGAAAGAGAGCGCTCAGAGCCATGAGAATTTTTAGAATTCAAATACAGATGCACAAAAAGGTTTGCTAATGATTTTAAAATTACAAGTCTTAAAAATCTGAAAATGTAGGTGTGCTGTGCTTGAAGAAGTGTACTTTTATTCTAAATGGAACACTAGGAGATATTTTAACCATATCTTCCAAAAAATCAAGATAGCAAAGTTTGAGCCTAAAATACTGCAGCTTTATTTTAATTCATTTCATACTGCACTCTCATCCATCTCTAAGTAATACTGTTTTTCCATTCTGCAATTTCATTTTTTATCCTGTGTTTATTTGTTTGTTTTCCAGACAATTTTTTACTTTCTGCTTCATTATCCATAGCACTCCTAAATGCAGCATAAATGGCAGAATTTGAGTATAATTTTCAAACCCATTGTGAGAAAGAAATTAAGCAAAATATGTTTCTACATTCCTAACAGTATAACTATGCACACATTAACAACACATCAATACTGGAGAGTGGCACTTCTGTATAATGGGAGAGAGCAAACCTTACCACAAAACCCTTGTGTTCGAAGCATGGGACTACCAAAGTCATTCCTTAAAGGCACAACAAGCTTCAAAGAACAGAAGCAGAACAAATTGATATTGTAGGTACATTCCTTTGGAAAATGTAGTTTACCAAGTCAGTTCCCAGTATGCATGCATAACCTAGGGAGGTGTCACTGGAAGCAGGAAATCATTTTAGCCAAAGAGAGGACACTTTTCAGCATTTCCACAGGAATGCTAATCTTTATAAGACATTGCAGATTTGTTCCTCTGTCTATAGTTAATATTAAATGCAATGGAAATAGAAAAAAACCTTCTGGAATCAAGTGTGGAAAGGACATTCTGTGTCATAAAGTCCTAGTTTTCTTCTATCTCATGTGATCAAAGAACATAAACATTTTTTTACAGGCCCATATCAGATTACTTTTCAAGACTGGTAAGGTTTATTTCCCCTTATTATCCTTTTGAAATATCTCATTCCTCCAAAACTTATACATTTTCTTATCATTTTCAGCCCATAAGTATTCTTGGTACATATTTGTACATATTTTTCAGATTATATTATTATTATTGTTATTATTTTATTATATTATATTATATTACACTATATTCTATATAATAATAATATAATAATGATAGCTATGCTTAATTTTTATTTTTATTTATATTATATTATGTTGTATTATATTATATTATATTATATTATATTATATTATATTAATTATATTATATTATATTATATACCTCTTTTGCTTCCCTGGAGTTTTCCTACCTAAAGTATTTATATGGAGAAATCCTTTTTACTGTAACTATTTTGTTAAGCTAAACAAGTAACCATTCTAGCAATATTTCAATGCTGGTACTGGTGGTATTTCTGGTAATCTTTTCAAGAGGTGCTGTTTTTTCTAAAGAAACTGAAGTTCCAACATTCAAATTAGGGGGACAAACTCATTAATGATTTATCTAGTCTTGTCTCAAAATCTTAAGATTTCTTACTTCAAGCTGCTAAAGTTTAGATGTCAATTTGCTTTAAATTTAACAAAAAAAAAAAAAATTCCAGTGTAGTAAATCCTGTATCTATGTTATTTAGAATTTATATCTGCACAATTAGATATACATATATATGTGAATGTTTAAATATACATACACACTTCTACAAATGCATGCATATGTATCCATAGTTACCTACCCGTGTATAAACTCTCTCATCTAAATTTTTGTGTTGTCATCCACAAGGAATGACTAGCAAGGACTTGCCAAAAGGGTCAGTGCCATGCCAGTGCTATATGCAGCTTCATAGCAAGAACCAAAGTGAAATACCATGTTACAGCTTCTCAAGGATGGCTTCTGCCAAGAAAAGTGGATGAATTTTTTGCATGAAGATTGATCCTGTGTAAAGCCCCTGGAGAGTCATGCAGAAGGTTGCAGAATATCAGAAAAGTTATCTGTAAATGCATATTCACGGCAGTCCTTTGATGTTCTATCTTGGAAAAAGTACAAAGGACTATTCATACAAATGTTTCTCAGAAGGGCTCTGCCGTGATTGTTCTGTATGTTATGGTGACAGAAACCCTTCAATCCAGGAACATTCTTTTGAGCCAAATTTTATTCAATTAAATTTGAAAAATAGGATCAAGAATTATGCAGAAGAGTTGGGCTGGTTTTATTTGCTGAAATACTGATATTCCCTGAGCAGAACCACTTATTAGCAGTAGCTCCATGGGCACCACAATATGCTTAGAGGTAATTTTTCTACCAAAGAATTTATCCTGTTTGACTACCATTTCAGCACTGCTAGTCTTATTTCTGGTCAAGCTGTTCCAGTCTTTTCCAGACTTCTTTTCAAAGAAATAGAGAAGAGGGAATAATTTATATCACATGGCACAGAGGAAGTGACTGCTTGTATAAGCCAATATTTCCTATTTTTAATCATTTTTCTGCACAGTATAACAATAATTCTATAGTATAATATTATTAACACATTAATAGCATGGTTTCTCCAGTGCTAAAGTGCTCCAATTGTAAAAGCTGAGACAATGTGTTGCATTAACCTTTTCATAAGGAGCAGCTGGCCTCCAGAACAGGGTAAATTTGGTAGAGCAGATGACCAGGGAGGCATACTTTGCTGGTAGAGTGCTGCGACCAGTGATACAATCCCATGTCCAAACCCAACTGTGCAATTTAGCAAAGATTTTCTTGCCTATTCACGTATCTATGCCTGGAAGAAATGGGAAAAACAAAACAAAACAAAACAAAAAACCAACCAAACAAAAAAAAACACCAAAAACCACCCACTGATTAAACTGATTAGAACATACTCCTTTACCTTTGGGGGGGGAAAAAAAAAAACAACAACAAAAAAAACCACCAAAAACCTAGAAATACTCTGTAGGCACTGACAGGCAGTTTGTTGGCTGAATTTAACAGGAGGGAAGCCTACATTTAATCAGTTCTGCCCTCATTGCTGCATTCACTGGAAATTACCATAGCTGGCTGCAGGGGACAGGAGGATAATTTTTCCAGCCAAGGAAAGAAATAAAGCACCCACTGACACCCCCAAAATGACAATATTGTGGTATGATTATATGAGAACAATAAGCATCTCAAAAATAAGACAGAAAAATTCAGTGGTTCTGAAAAGAAGCAAAACTAAGAAGAGGAGAAAAAATATGGGCATTTATGCACCATTTCCTAGTTCTAAGGGCAAATCCTTTGCAGAAATACATATTATGAACTTGAATGTATATTTTTTTACTATTCTCCATATGCCTTATATCCCTTTATGCTAACATTTACGCAAACAGTTCAGCATGCCATTAAAAAAGGCACTTATAAAACAGATATTGTTTGTGAATGCCTGAAGCACTGCACTCTGTTTGGTAGACACATAATAGCATGTTTTAATTTTTACCTGAAGTAGACAGTCCAAAGATTTAAAATGCCTTTAGACCAATCTATTTTTGAAAAGTGCTGTAAAATAGGAAAATTTAAAAGTCATACCAGATAAATTCAAGGAATTCTGATATAATATTAGATCATAAAATTTGTCTTTGGATTCTTCTATGGATCTTGACAAAACCAAAGTAATTTCAGAGTTAAGTTTTGAATTTCATATCACTACACATTCGCATTAAGGTAGCTTGAAGAGTCCTTGGTTCTTAGAGTCATAGATGTCTTCAAGGGCAAAGTGATGATAAATAAGAAAGAGAGTGCCTTAAAGGAATAAGGTGGATAAGATTTTTTTCCAAAGGAAGTATTCATGGACTTAAGTATATATGTACAAATACAAGGTATTTGGGCAATAAATAACTTAGATGAGATACCAGTAGTGATTGCTTTGAGCTGTACAAATTGGATTTAGATGCCATATGCCCCAAAATTTAAGAGATTTCAGATGTTATTTCTGGGGTCAATTTCATCAGTAAGAGCAGATGAGCTAAATGACAGATGGCCTCAGTTAGGGATGGCAACAGAGCCCATATGAAAAAGTTTAACTAAAATAATTTCTCTAAGGAAACATTATATTGAAGAAATAGAGCAAAGATGAAGGAAAGTGTTGCTAAGTTACTCTGAAGACTATTCAGACAGCTTTTTCTTTGTAACGACTGCAGTGTTATTGTAAAAATATCTATTTTGTGCACATTTTGATGAAGCTGTTTCTGTCTTGCCATGGTGTGTATGCCGCCTGCTTCTAGACACTACACAAGCACTCAGTTTTATGTTCCCATGCCCATGGCATGACCTGCTGCTCCGCCTTCCCAGAAAGGACTAGCCCGGCTACTTCTGCCCCCATAGCTGCCCATGATTAATTGTAATTTCCCATTATTATTGTCCATGATTGCTGCACTACTCTGAGCTGCCTCTTCCAGGGCTTTCCTCCTCTGCATGTGTGATACACCACCTCAGGGACCGCTGCCAGACAGCCCTCACAGGCTAAAACGCTGCGCTCAGGCAGTCAAGGTTTTACAAGTCCTGGAGAGCACAGAATGCCCTGTGGCTGCTCTGACAGGTTTTTGGTCTGCAGTCCACTCAGGCTGCTATGAAGTGCAATACAAATATACCCAAGTGAGTGAGTTCTCCTGGAAAGTTTTTTCAGCTGGACCAGACCAGCAATTTTGTCAACATGTTCTGATGCCACTGAAATTACACACAGTTTTGTGCATAGGTGATAAATCATTATCATAGTGGTAGAAAAGCTGTGCTAATATGCATTTGCAGTGCAATACAGCATGAAATTCTTCAGCAAGACTCCTCCTGTTCCCAGTTCGGTTGGACTGTTCTAGCACTCGTTAGCAACCTCTGCATGATGAGCACCTACAACAATTTCTTATTCATTATTACTTATTAATTTCTGCTATAGGAGCAAGCTTATTCTTCTCCTATGAATTTATTCTGGGATTTCTCAATCAAGAGAAATCTTGGACCAAGATATGGGACACTTATTAAAAGGATACTTATTACTCCTTCCACGCAAAGCCCTCTGCCTTGTCTCATGAGGTGATCAGAGATTCTTCTCATGAAATCAAGTGAAATTCTTCTCATGAAATCATCACACATGATGGAGCTCTGCTCTCTTAGGGATGGCTGAACTCCTGCCTGCCCATAGGAAGTAGTGAATGAATTCCTTGTTTTGTTCTGCCTTTGTGCCCAGCTTTTTCTTTCCCTGTCAAACTGTTTTTATCTGAACACACGAGTTCTCTAGGTTTTACCTTTCCACTTCTCTCCCTGGCCCCACTGATGGGGGAATGAGAGAGCAGCTGGCTGGAGCTTTGCTGCTGGTTGGGGCTAAACCATGGCATGGCCCTAGGAATTTTTCTCTATTCTATTTTGGGTATCTGTTTAGGTAATTACTTTAAGAATGTAACCCAAAACTTCATCATGGCTGTAATTGTGAGAGACCTCCTAATTCTGTGGTTCAAACCTAGATAAATAACATTGATAAATGCCTTTGGTTACTTCATCATTTGTATTTTAGTTTTGCCCAAATAAGTCAGGAAATTAAAAAACAGACACCAAAAAACAAAAGGCACAATGCCTAATGTCATAACTAGAGAAGGAATATGCTCTCTGATTTTGTTGATCTTTCAGCATTTTTGTATATTTGACATAAGTTATTATTTTAATTAATTATCTGAATTAAAAGCCAAATGCAAACAGGTTCAATTCTAAAACAGTGAAAAAGTGGGAGGCATTACAGATATTAGGATAAAGAGAAAAAAACACAGCAAAGTGGCAGGAGAGTTTTTAATTCTAAGATGTCTGCAGGTAACAAACAGAAATTCATTCAATCATTGTAAATGAAAGCTGATGTGCAGAGAAAAAATATACTCAGATAAAACTATTGAGTAGAAGGAAATAACATATTTGTAGACCAATAAATCAGAATACTCTTTGAGGAAACAGTGGGCAGCACTGTATAGATTATACAATATATATTGTATAATCTAATAAACTTAAAAAAAAGAATTCCAGACAGTTTGAGGCTAGATTTGCAAGTACAGAAAATGTCTTGTACGTGCTTCAAAATGGTTTATCTGTCATTTCTTGTAATTGTCAGATGAACATGACTGTCTTATTCTGTAATGAGACGAAATTGAAATTAAAATACTTGTTTAAATATTTTGTATATTTATGCCAGGAAGATACTTACATATAGAATATGTAATGTGTTATAATAAGTATTTCACAAAAGGTGTTACAAAATATGGAATAACATACAGCTATGTGATTTGATATAAAGAAATGGATTTACATATGCACTCAAGAATATAAACAGTGGGGCAGCAAATCAGACACACAATTACATTTTAATGCTATATAATAACTCTTGTGATTTAACTTCTCAGTCTAGAAAAGCACTTGTTTAGTACACTGTTTGCACTGAAGGAATTTTTCAGGTGAATTTTCTCAAAGTTCTTGAGATTTTTGTTGTGTCATATTGTGGTGGTGCATCCTCTTTCTCCCACCTGGGCTGTGCTGTGATCTGAGACACATATTGTAAATTGAAACAATCAATGTCTAGGGAAACACTGAGCAATTTGAGATCCATAAATGAGAAGGAGAGAAGTCTTGCCAGAAGAAAGGTTAGATCCAGACATAATTCCTGGAGAAATTAGAATGATTAACATATGGAAAATAACACCACTACTATGTACATAACTATTTTATCTCACTACAGTGTGAGTGGTTTGAATGGAAGAAGTCCTAGCCTGTGGCCTGAAGAAATCTGAAAACTAGAAAGAGAAAAATGCTTCAAACCTAATTTCATGTAAGACTGTGAGGATATTTAGAAATCAGAATGATTGCTATTTAATAGTTGTCACTTCAGAAAGTGAGATGTGGGGAATAAGTTAGATATATTTAAGACCTTAAATGTGACTATGCTTATGGGAATGTAGCTATAATCTGAAAGCTATCACATAGTCTGAAAAAAGAGAGGTGAAATGAATTGCACAGTGGTGAAACACCACTTATAAAATCACTACAAAAGAAGTTAGGAAAGCTAGTTTATGATAGAAAACCAAACTTCAAAAAGTCAGACGTATATTATTCATATTCTAAGAATATTCCCATACTAAGCAGTGCTTACTCCAGAATATTGTTATTTTGTATTTAATTTCAATATAAGTTTTAAAATCTATCAATCCCTTTAGAGGCAAACAATGAGCTAAAGGAAAAAAAAAAAATGGAGAAATTAATTTTTTGTAGACAGGGGTAGAAAACTGTGCAATAAAAGGAGTTCTCTTAAGTATAATAAGGGACCTAACAGACACTGAAAATGTGTATTTTCAAAAAAATAGATGCAGCTTTTTTTTGCTAGAAAATCAGCTACTTTCAAGTTATATAGTATAACTTGATGCATTAAATGCAGTACTAACAGTTAAGTCTATTTTTTCTAATCAGCAATGAGATATAAGGAGGGAGATGAGAGGGAAAGCAAGGGAAAAAAAGCTAGGCAAGGAAGCTTCTGGCAAGGAAATCAATGTCAGAGTAGCTTCTAATGCCAGCTTAGAAAAAAAAAATCAAAATGCTTTTGTGACTAACCATACAACAGCATGTAAGCTGTTGAATGACCTGGAAAAAGGCCTCAATTACTTGCTAACCTTTGTCAGAGTGAGAAATAAAGAATAGTCACATGTGTCTTACAGGAAAACACAGAAGATATATAAAGGCAATACAAAATTAGTTATCTGTAATGTGATGCTGAGTGCTAACCATGCCAGCTCTGATCCTGAAAAGCATTTAAGCATGTAATTGATTTTAATCATGCCACTCTCCCTTCTTGTTTAGCATGGCTTAAGATCTCAAGCACATGTCTATCAATACTTTATGGAATCAAGGTCATACCATGGTCTTAACAAGTCCTTAACTTTTTTTCAGAGGATTCTAAGACACTAATGTGTTGTAGTTCTTATTAATTCTAGTAGTTTAGATAATTTGAAAATTATGTGCAATTCTATAAATCATATACAAAGACATGCTACAGAACTAGCAAATAGGCATGGCAAGGGAGAAAAATTTCAAACTATTTATCAGGTACACTTGCTCCACTCTGCTGTCTTTACAGACATTTTAATCAGATACCTCTGTCAGGTTGCTATGAATGTTTTTGACATCTCAGGAAGATGGACATAATCGATCAACTGTCTCAGCCTAACCCTCACTTTCAGATACTCTGGGTGAGGTAGGAAATATTTTCTATAATTCCAACAGTCTGTCTTTCTCCCTCATTTTTGATCACTCAAATCTCTCATTTCTTGTTCTGTGAGGTAGCCAAGCAAAAGTAAGATGACATTCATTTATTTCTTCCTACTTGGAGAAATGAGGGTATTTTAAGCACTGAAGATGATTTTTTTTCTCCATCCTCTGATGGACTTAAATCAATGTCTTTGAAGACTTGACAGGATTCAGATAATTTTGGATATAGTTTGTTCCTGATTACCATGTAACAAAGTGTACTTCTGACTTCAGTTGTTTTCACATGTTCTCATTGAGTTCAGTTAAATATGTTCATCTCATTAAAATTTGATTGGTTTTCTCAAAAAATTTCTCCTCAAACCCCATCTCTAAGCAATCCTTTCTACAGATCACTTGTTCTTGTAAACAATGGCTAAAATGGATGTAAGGGACTCATTTGGTTTCTGAAAGGAGCCCTGCAGTGGAGATTTTAACTCCAGACAGCATCACTGATGTGTACAGACAGTTCTGGGCAAAAAGCAGAATTTGATATGTTGCGTCTAATGGATGTCAGCTGGTATCCTGTGTTGAGATGTGACCACACAAATCCTACTCTCAGCAGCAGCTTCCAGTTACACTCAGTTATATGCAATGTTAAATTGCCATCCCAAGCCAAAACTTTGGACTCCTTCTGAGCAGCAACCAAGACTATGGAAAAATGCTGCTCAGCTGCTGCCAGCCAGGGTCCTGAGGCAGCTGTTCAAGGACCTCACCCAGAAAACTTTTTATGCATAAAAATGCCACTACTTTAAACAATGAAATAAAATATAAATCAAACTTTTCCTCCATTCCTTCAGCTAGTTCACCACACTGCCAACCAGTTCAAGGAGGAGGAAATAATGAGTCAGAGTTAAGCAGGGTTAAGTACACACTGTCTTCTAACAACTCTTTTTGGCTTTTAGTACTATGGTGGTACTTATATTTGCCCTTATTTAAAGCAACACTAATGACAATATTGAGAACACTACATATTAATATATGTTAAGTATCAAAAACTGGTCTCCAAATCTTCTTCTCTGGAGAGAATAACAATTCCATATTGAGAATGTTAGCTTAAAAAATAAAAAAAAATATGGTTCTGTTATTGGAGTGTTTAGATCCAAGAAAAAAACTGATCTTTATTTTAGAAGATATAATATCAACCAGATAAATTTAAAAATGTTGGTAAACTTTAATCCAGTTCCCAAGGATTTCATCTCTATTTTATCCATCTTACATATACTTGCTCATATAACAAAATATGTTTATCTTGTCCTAAAAGCTATTTTGTCTTTATGAAATCAACAGTATATCAGCAAATATCAGTAGGTTTTGTGCAAATCTGTTCAAATAGGATATGAAAAGACAATTAATGCTTCAAATTTTTTTGGTTTTTCTCTCCATTTGTATAGAATCATTGTTCTTTCTTTCTTTTTTTTTTTTTTTTTTTTTTTTTTTTTTTTTTAAAAATTTTTTTTTTTTTTTTTTTTTTTTTTTTTTTTTTTTTTTTTTTTTTTGGATAGAGCCAGTGTCCTTATTTAACAAAAAGAAAAAAAGAATTGGTGCACATATTACTTAGCAATTTTTAAATTATTTTAAAAGGCACTAGGTGTGATCACAAATGTTCAAGATACATCCCATGGCGCAATAGGAACATAGTGTGTTAATAATTGTGCACTAAGTAATGGAGGCAGAACTGAACTCTCACTGTATCTAATTCCTATATTTTCTGTCAGAACTGAGAGCTCTTTTCATCTGGCCTGTGTGGGTTTTTAAGCACATCTGAGATATTTAGATGTTCCGGCATCCCCGTGACTATCATGTCAGTTAAGCAGCTCCTTAAATTTTATCTTTGGGTTTCTATTTGATCTTTGGGCTTCCTCCCAGCTAACAGCTGTGTGGGGAGCATTTCCCTTAAATACTCAAGACAGAAACCAAAATTTTCTCTAAGGATTCCTTCTTTATCTTTCTTCCTTAGGCCTTCTGCTAACATAGATTAAAAGCAGTAATCTAATTTATGGGTTTTCTACAGGCTCACAGGGAGGACGACTATAATAGGATATTAATGTTTTCCTCATATGCAAATACAGTGAAATGAGAAGATTGATTTTCTTTCTTTCTTTAGTCCTTTTTTTAATTTCCACTGTATTTTGTAGGAGAAAAGCTATGTGATACTCTACTTTTGTGTGATTCAGAGTGTGACTCACCTGGAACTGAACTCTTTAAAAAGATTCTTACTCATAAGGCTGTTGTTGTTTATATGCAGCGAAATCTCTAGATTTGAGATACATGCAAGAAAGAAAAGCTTTAGGGTGGACCAAAGGGATTTTTAAAATTTTATTTACATCTATATCTTTTTTTCAGAACTAAAAAAAATGAGTACTTATTTTAGTACTTATGCTACCATTTTCCATAACAGCTATTGCTGTGGCAAGATGCTAAAATAGTTAATGACGAAGAAACAGAAAGCATACAATATATAAAGACATAAAACCCCATAAAATGTTGCAATTAGAAAAAGACCAGACAATAAAATCCCTTTTTGTTGTGTCTTTCTGTAAATGTATGTGCATTTTACTTTTTCTTCCTCAGGAAAAGCTAGTCACTAATCTTAATTACATTCCTTAAAAAGACTGTTATGGAAAAGCAGAGTGTATTAAATGAAGCAGACTACAAAATTCTTTCATGGGAACAAAGAAGGATTATCCACACTTCATCAAAATGTTCTCCTCTGTACCATATTATGTTGTAATGATTAAAATAAATTCCAGTATGTGCTTGATAGAACACTGGAGGTCATGTTAAGGGCAATAGTACAAAAGGAATTCTGATAGCCAAATTAAGAGGAAGTATAATCTCATAGATCAGAAAACTGCTTCCATATACTTTTATTCATCTGTGTAAAACTGGGCTCAAAACCAATATCATCTCCATATTCTTTTCAATTTATTTTGGTTTTTTTTCTGCATCAAAAATTTCAGCAGTGACTGGGTGAGCATCAGGCAGTAAACTTTTACAACTGTCCATATTTTTAATTACATAATACTGAGTTGTTAAATAGCCTTTTGTGTTACTGTTTTCTGTTCTGTGCTCAGCATGGATGTGGACTTCTTGCACATTGCTCTCCAGCAAGTTTCTAATCAATTCTCATTCATATTAACTCTGCAGACCATGGACTAGCAAAAACTGGACTTCACTCTTTAAAACTGAATTAATGAGAAGCTTGTCAAAATTCGTTCATAGTTTGTAAGTTTCATAGAGTGTAAGGGAGGCTGAAATTTCTATTTCACTGCAGTTGTACATCACAGGAGAGAGAAGCAGCTGTCTGTGGTTGAAATCCATTTATTTCCTATACTCTGGCCCCATTGCTTTGGGACAAACAAATGGGGGTAGGACGGGGGAGGACAGAGAGGTGTCAGTGCAAATAACAGGACATGAGGAAGAAACAGGGATAACAGAGCCTCTGAATGGAGGTTTCTTTCTTCTGTCCTTCCAAAAGCTCACTCTATTCAGTTCCCTGTCCTCAATTGCTCTAGGATATGTGGAAGTAGATATAAATTCTGGGCACTGCCCAGGAAATACTACATCAGTGAAAATGCTGCCATTTTTCTGCCAGTGCTTTGAAGGCAACTCCGGCTGATAGGCAAGACTGGGCTTTGAGCATGATGGTCTGTACAGATGTTACTGTAAAATCCAACAATGTTATTGGAGGCAGAATACTAATGAGTATTTTAATAAAAGACTGCTTGCTGTTGTGACTGTAATCTTCACCCTCACATTTTTTTCTCCAGTTAGAATAAACAACCCTACAGAATCTGTGCACCCTGACTTCACACAGACTCCAGAGGTTTTCCCTGAGATATCTCTAAACTAACCCAGAAGCTGTTTATTTACTGTTCTGGAAGGCAGTATATACCTTTCAAAATGTTGCCCGACTAGTTTTACCACGAATATATATCTGATAAAAAGCAATTCCTATTTCTTTGGCCAAAATAGTAAATATTAATAATAATTTTGGAAGTCCAATGTTACAAACACCTAGAAACTTCTATTAATAGAGAAGTTCACTTAAGGTGATTTATTTTCAATGCCCTCACTAACACTTGATGGCTTTGACTGGAAATCTCTGGAGAATTAACATTTTTTCAGTGAGTTATCCTCATCATATCCTAGGAGGCTATCAAAATTGACAAACATGAATGGAGGGTATCTGTGTGTTACTAAGCAATGCAGTCAGAATTCAGGAGAGAAACCTTATGAATAATTAATTAAAGCTCTAAAAATCATCTGCAAACTGTATAGGCAAAGCTTTAATTTGATATGACTCAAGGTAGCCTGGGGTTTAATCTGAAATAGCATGTACTGATTTTCAGAATTCTCTGGAGTTAAAAAAAATATTTGAGTGTTGATGTTTTTTATTCGTTTTTTGCTTATTCAGAGCAGTTGTGAATGGCTGGTAACACAAAATTTACCAGAGAGCTGACAGCTCTTTAAAAACCTTTTTCTTGGAGTGTAAAATTCTTGATTCCCATGTGTCCAAAAAATCAGATTTTTTTTTTTTTTTTTGCTCCTGTGAGACATTTCCCATTATCTGTTTCCTTGAAAACTGGAGATCTTGGGCTAGTTATCACTTATTATTCATAATTATTTTAATATCATGACCTCATATTTACTAAAGCACTGTCAAAGCCATATATAGAAAAATTCTAAATCTTTCTTATGCAAAATAACCCAGTTCATTTCTCAGGTGACAAGTAGACTTTTCTGAAATTTTAACAGAATTGTTGTGTATCTCATGTGAAAATTAGTGCTTGAAAATAGAAATCTATTTTCTAGAATAACTGAAACTCATTCCTTTACTTCCCTATAAAATTCAAAAAATTACCATAAGCAGCTTCACAGTAAGAGTTAAATACAACGTTGTTATTAACAGGACACATAGCATTTTATTTATAAAAGTTTTAATTCAATTTTCTTTTGATTGGTTACTAACTTGAGTCTGTAAGTTCTATCTCAGAAGTAAATACTGACAAGCATAATAAAAGCAACAGTATCTCATGTTAATTATCTTCTTAAATTAATCTTTTATTGCATTAACTCTGTGCATCTTCTAAATATTAAAGTATGGAGAGCAGTACAAATCCAAGAAGGTTGTGCTATAATTTAACAGGCACAAAATGTAAAAAAGAAAATTGAAAAGAACTTAAATGTTTTATGTTTGTGTTATAAATATTTCTTTAGCTATTTCTGAGCCCCTGCTTACATTCCCTTCTTTATTATGCCACTCTTCAAAGTGGCCAGAACATTTACTCCACTTATTTGATCAATATTCTACTCCCACATACTAATAGCTAGAGGGTTTTTTACTCAATCATAGCCCTTTTTCAATATTTTGTCTTCACATAATGTCAGGTATTCAAGCATACTGTCACTATAATTAACTAAGCACAAAAGTGATTAATTGATATGGGATTTACCTTCCTGATAGCAAGCACTGGAAGCTACTCTAATGTCTTCTCACAGATACATCTGAAAGCTGGCTTTCCAAAACAAATTAGAATATGGAGAGCAGAGAAGGCATGGACATACAAGCACCAGCCTGTGGTGAGCCCCAGATGGATGCAGAAAGACCTTTAAGTTCCCAGCACTTGCTGCTGAGATAAAGAGGCTGCTGATCCCATCAGCACAGTCAGAAGAATAAGACACAGAAAGAGTTTTTATGACTCAAAAAAAAAATGAGATTACCCTCATTTAGTAAGACCAAAATGTCTCACTGTAGGTTTGATGTTGGGCATTTACTTTTTCTGTTGTACAATAATTTAATGACAGTTGATATAGATGACAAAAAATGAGATGGTTTTGCATGCAAGGTAAAGAAGAATTCATAATCCTGTGTATTCCCCTTTCTGCCTTTTACAATAAATTAAAATTATCCTGCAGCTGTGGGAAGAAGAGCCATGGGGACATTAGCAGGTAGAATAACAGGAATGTTACTCTAGGACTCAGTGGTTTGTGACATTACTCAGGAATTGCAAAGTCTTGCTTTGACTTTCTGGTCTTAAACAATGAAAGTGTGAATGGCAGAAGGACCAAATGCTGACATTTCTCAACTTTCTGCTGTCTTTCAAACTTAACTGTAGTAACTAAAAAAATCAATCTCCCACAAGATACAGTGCAGCAGTCAGTCCACTTATCCCCATGCTCTTCAGAATCCAATATTTTAACCACACAACAGATATATTCTTTGTGTGTCTTTTAAAAAGGAGAGGGCCTGCTAATGATCACCAAAAAAGACTCAATTGCCCTTCAGAAGTGGGAAGTTTCCTTCCAAAAGAAAACTTCAGAAACTAATTTCTTTCATTGTCCTGCTCCTCTCAGTGCTTCAGGCATGAGGTGCTATAAGATAGAAATATATATCATTTTTCTCTCTGGAAAATGATTTAAAGATGAGTCTTGACTCTCAAGATACTACACTAGAATGGCATAAAATGTATTTCATCAGCAAATATAAAGATCTTAGTCAAAACAAGATAAGTTGTTGAGAGACATTTAATTCAATTAATCTGGCTTACTATCTGACTGCTCTTGACAACAGTTGGCAAGAAAAATAGTATAAGATGTGTATTAAAAAAATCCCCACAAAGCTTTTAAAACTTTGCAAAATATTCCTGTTCTGTCCATCATGGCTGTCAAGTTCAGTATACTTTCCAAGATTTCTCTCAACCCTACCACACCAGTGATAATCAGTTGATAACGAAAAAAGCTCTCTTATTTTTTAGCTGCTCTATCAAATTATAGTAGAAAATTTGCTAGTAGAATTATTATCATAAAGCTGTTAAGCTCAAAGGTACTTCTGAACTGTAGATCTGAGCTCATGGAATGCATCCTATTTGTTTTGAAAATTTGATGGGAAGCCATGTCATCAGTGAGTCCACTTGGCCTCAGGCAATGATACTGACGTGTAAAAGTCATTGTCTGTTTCTACTGATGGATCAGAAAAGGTAAATATGCTGTGACACAAAAAACATATCTAGTGGGAATGGACTTTCCTTTGTGAAGCTAAAGCAGGAATAGGGTTCCTAAAAATAAGATCCTCTTTGGTTCAATTACCATGCTTGTTGAACAAGCAGCATTCACCTAAAAAATGCAGAAATATTCCATGGCTTTCCCATCATGATCTCAATTTGTGATGCCCAATACAGAATTACAAGGTCACCTTCATGCTATTAGAAATATCTTCTGGCCACTACATGTGGAATCAGAACTACATAACTTATGTTAAGTGAGCTACCTTAAAAAATCGGTATAAATGACCATGAGTCTAATAGCATCTGTAAATATAAGATTAAAAAAAAAAAAAAAAAGAAAAAAAAATCCATTATCTTGTGAAAATTACACCATAACAAAAAAATACATGAACTCTAATATGATTGAGATGACTTACAAATGCAGCTCAACTATAGTCTTTTTAAAATACTGAAGATAAACAAGTCACAGGACACCCAAAATTATGTCACAACTTTCATAACAACTGCATCTAGTCTCATCATTAAAAGTCTATTAAAAGTGGTTTCAAAAGAGGCAGAAGGATCATAGTAAGAGCCTGAGACTGTTTCACGACATTCATACAAAAAGTAGCAAACCTGTCACAGTGATCAGCCCCAAAAGCTATTAGCATGTTGTTTCCATCTGGATTCATGAGATTACTGTTACCTGAAACAGTCAGACTGGGCAACTTACAAAATTTGTGTGACAGTGACTGTAGCTCTAGGTCTGAATCTGTCTTGTGCATGGTCTCTGAACATCCTTATAAAAATGAGAGCCAAAATCCCAGGCATCAGTGTCAGGCTTCAATTCAAAATAATTTGGTACTAGAAATAAAATGCATTTAAAATTTTCCCAGATAAAATGAAAGCAAATAATATTCATACAAAGATCAAATTGGAATTTTGATCTTTGCATAAATAGTTTTTCTGCCCAGTAAAAACATTGTCATAAACATTTTCTAAATGAGCAAAGAATTTCAAGACACTGTTGCTGCCAACTTGATATATCTGCAGTCACCTAACAAGAATGCACAACAATACTAAAGAATCATGCAAATTCCACTGTAATGTTAGCGTACACAGCAAGCATTGTAGAACAAGACTTGACAAGTGTCAAAGACTATTATTATTAGACAGGGATTCACAACTGAGTCTTGTTAACATATGCAAAATCTCACAACCTTAGGCAAAAGTTACTAACATATAACTTTTTAACTATACAAACTATTGAATTACATGGCTGACTGTGGCATCATTTCAAAAAATATTGTCCAAGGTTATTCCTCATGAGAATGTGCACTAAATCTTTAAAAGGTTTTTTCCTAGCTAAACTGCCTACTAGCATTTTGAAAAGGAGATTCATCTATCAGAAGACTACCAGATTTTTCCTTAAATAAGAAGGTTTCAGTGAGTACTGCTGTAAGGCCTTAAGCAAATAAAAGACACAGTTTCATGAGATGACACCTCATAAAAACTAAATGATAGCACAAAGGTCATTCTTAAGACTGAAAAACATACAGTTTAACCCCTTACCATTTTCAATGCATGAAGCTTAAAGAAAAAGCCCTTGTCTTTAGAAATATTTTATTCGTTTTTAAATGGCCATCTGTTATTCAAAGCTGAGAACATTCAAGACATAGCTGTATAATATGCAATATTTAATGGTCACATGAAAATGGAGAATCCATAATCAATATTGAAATTTGTATTCAAACAGATATGCAGTTATGTCCATTAAAGTAGGGTAAATAATCCTTTTCCCCTAAAGTTCTGCATGACTTGTAGTTACTAAGATGCTCAATATCTCAATTACCTTTCTAGTCTAAAAATGGCGACAATACAAAATCTGGAAGGGCAAACACAAAGACAAAAAAATTACTTCATTCTAAACTATATTTCTCAATTACCCATATAAATCAAATATGTTAATTTTTTTCAGGAGCACTAAATTACTTTTGAATGTGATATCTGCTTCCCGTGAATGCTGCAAATGCATTGTCCCTTGAGATCTACCACCCAAATACTGCATGTCAACAAATGAGAACATTTTGAGGAGTTAGCAAGCAAAGTAATAAATCTCTACACCATTTAACATGTGAGATGAAACAAAATAATGCCTATGGTGATGCTGAAAAAAATATATAAGCTATCTATAATTCAGCGATAGAACAGCAGGAATAGCTAAAGCATGATTTTCAAAAGAAAACAATTCAATATTTTCCTGTTTAAGACAAAGGAAGAATATGAAAGATAGAAAGAAAAGGAAGAAGTTAGTCTTCAGAAAAGAGTATGTGTGACAGATGGGAACCTTTTAAATGTGAGAATACTTGTGAGGCAGAAAGTAAATTCATCTCCCATGTCGATGGAATAAGGAAGGTTGGAAAAGGAAAATAAGTTATTTGAAGCTTTTATACTTTTAAAGTTTCTGTAGTAAAAGCAAGAAAGTTTGAGAAAATGTGATGGCTATACTTCAAATTGTTAAACATATGTTGAGTGAACTTTTCAACCTTAAAATAATGTTCTAAAAATCAGAAAACTACTCAGTTTGTAACTCCCACAAACACAGCTCACAAAAACACCCACATCTTGTTTTTCCATCAGACACAGTGCTTACAGCTCCTATTCTGATTGAAAGAAACAAGGATTTATAAATATTTCCTAATGATAGAACATTGGGTAATGGTGTTATAATAGCCAAGATGGCTTGTTTTGTGTTTTTTTAAGAGCTTTAGGAGGGTCTTTTTGTTCTCCAATATCTTATTGCCTGTAGAAGTTTGCAGCAATCCTTGGAGAAAAATAGAACACTAAAGTAATCAGATTATCAAGTATAATGCAATTTTAATTACAGAAGAACTGTGGTGGAAAAAGAATTAATTTAAAAGGTTTTTAAAATTATATTTCACTATGTTTTTGCTTTAATCTTACATAATCAAAATAAGTCCATTGAGGTGGTGGGTTTTTTATTATGCTCTATTATACAATCACAGGATGGCTTGGGCTGGAATGGACCTTAAAGATCATCTAGTCCCAACCCTCTGCCGTGGGCAGGGACACCTTCCCATAGACCAGGTTGCTCAAAGCCCCATCCAGCCTGGTGTCTATGCCAATGATCAAGAAAGAGAATACAGAAAATAATGTGAGGGTTGATCTCTCGGTCTCAGGTTGGAGCATTAAAAGCAAAAGGCCCCAAAGCACGGACATGAGTTTTGTTGCATGGAATTGCAATGGTGATGACTGCAATTATTCCTCAGATACATAATCAAAGCACAGAGAGCTCTAATGAAACAGGCAACTTGTGTTCACATGATATAAATTGAAAAAAGACATAAGATGATGATAAGTTAGGTATATATCCTTAACAGGGAGCTGTGATAGCCCAGACCAGCTGTGCTACACTTCCAGTACACAAAAAAGCTCACTCAGTGTTTCCTACTTGTCAAAAATATTCCCTCTATTATAGAGGTTTCTGATCTTCTATGGCTGAGAAATGTGGAGGTTCTGCACCTCCAGAAACAGCAAAAGCACTAATGCATGAAAGCTTTTCAAGACATATTCTGCAACTTAGCGTAAAGTTAGTGCTTTTACTTAAATGAAGCCTAAATTCTGCTCAACAGAATGAGTACAGAACAAAGTGAAGTGGAATGCTGCTTTGTTGGCACAGTATTTACACTAATACCAGTGTAATGCATGAATATTTTATTGTAGAAAACTGTATCTGCATTGTTCAAGATGATTGAGCCAGTATTGTTGCAATGAAAAACATCAGCTTAAAGAAAACAGGGTGAAGAACAGAAAAGAATAGATTACTGTAAATGTTTAGCAGATCAGTGTGTTTAATGATCAGTGAAAGAGCATTCCAAAACAATGGAAAAATAACTGATGGATAGTTTGGAAGGACTGTAGAAGAAAATGAGAAATGAAAAATTAATGGACATGGCCACTAAGGATTTTGCATCCTAGCAGGGGTATTTGTAATTCCCAGTAGATCATGGAGTTTTCTAATGGCCCATCATTGTCTCAATGAAATTTAAGACACTGGTATCCTAAGTAACTCTCTGCCTAAAAAATACTAGAATAGGGGAAACAAATTTCTCATAGAGCCCAGGACAGGTCCTGAAAGGGAAGGGGATAAAAAGAAGCAGAAAAAAATGTGGAGTTTTTTCCAGGGCTGGGAGAATGAGAGATCTTAGGATAAAGATAGGGAAAACATGCATGACTTCTGATGGGAGGAAGACCTAGAAAATTTTGCAGTAAAGTGATCCACGTTCCCAAACTCAAGACAAACAGATGAAAAAGAAATTGAGTGGAAGTTGGACTGAGGATTCTAGAAAATGATTAATAGAGTCAGAAAATACAGGGAGAAAAATGTCTGGTAGAAGTTTTGCATAGCAGACTACAAAAGAGGGGAGGGGAAGAGGGGTTAAAGCTCTAGCCATGAAAACAAACATGAGAATTCAAAGGACCCTATCAATAAAATATGGGAAGCAAGAACATAAGGAGTCATTGGGAAAATAATAGAGCAGCAGGCAAGATGTGTACTGTGCATGCCTAGCAGGAGCAGCAGCCTGCTGTCTTACCATTGTCACTGGATAATGACTTGGCTGTACAGCTGTCCTCAGCTCTCAGTGAGAGACTCTACTGATCACAGATTTTATAACTGGAAATGCTAGACTTATAGCCATGTTTGACAGCTGGGGAAAACCTACTGCTCTGGAAATCATGGATCAGGGATTTGGAAGTGAAAATTAAGGACATGATCCTGTTCCATTGGATTTTCAGAAACATATTTCAAAGTGCAATTCCCCAAAATTAACAGCGTGAAAAGCAAATAATATTATTTTCTTCCTTATGTCTCCCCTTCTTCATTATGTACAATGAAATAACAGTTTATTTTTCAAGTCTAAAGATACTCTGGAATTGCAGAATAGACTTGATTCAGAGCTTGTGAAGAAAATTCTGTAGATTTATTTCAGCTTTTTACTTCCATAGTCACCATTATGCTGAAACTTAAATAAAATGCTGCTGTGTCCCTTTTACTGCTACATTTATTTGTCTTGCCTCCTTGCAGTGCATCACAGCACTAAAAATATATCTCCTTAAAGTTCTAAGAATATTTTTATTTTTTCATTGTGAACTGTACAGTAATCTTAGGATCTGAGCTGCTTGCCTGATATCAATTTCTGCTCTGACTTCATTTCTCAACCCACATATTAGTCTTCCTCCTAGAATTTCTCCCTCAAAAACCTCAGGATGAGTTATAGAAGAGTAGCAGCCATAAGGGAAAAAAAGTAGAAAAAAATTCTCACCAATAAACACAATGGTAGGAAAAAAAACACACCCAGAAATTTTCTCCCATGTACTTTCTTTGGAGCTGCCAGAAAGGAGGGCTAGATTTTCCCCATATAACAAATTTTTTTTTTCAAATACAATAAAAGTTTTTTGCAGTTATCCATGAATTCTACAATGGAATACTTTTCCACATTAAAGTACTGATTTGCTAAAAGTTGAACACAAAGAGAATTCATTGTATCCTTGGTTTAAAAATAAAATAATCAAACACTCATTAGATAAGACAGGCACTTGTTACTGTGCCTTGTTAAAGGACGTTATTGAAAAATAACATCTTTTTCCTCTGAATTTAATTTTATTACATTTGTTATTATTATTATTATTCTCTTTTTATTTCAATTTTTTCAATATTTTCATATTTATTCTTAACCCTCATAAATGAAAATTTTGAAGGTGAATTCTTTTTACGTTCTGAAATAATTTTATCACTTTAATTTGTCATTATAAACAGAAAATGTCTTTTCCATCAGGCAAAGAGCATTAGATCAGCTAGTGGGCTCTGTTTTATTTCTACAGAAAAAATAAAATATCCTCAGCCAATATGTCAGTATACTTACAAAAATTCTCACTTTTTTATGCAGTATGAATAAGCTTAAACTACCAAAAATCTGGTAATAGATATTGGCTTTCTAGGATGTGTCCACATATTGATAATTGGTTACTTGTGGACTAGTCAGTATGATTAGAAATAAAGATTAAGAAACTGAGACAAGAGAAAATGAGGCCTTCATGAGAATTTTGAAAATGTCTCAGGGATGTTTGAGACATATGCAATTTACTTTCAAGCTACTTTTGATCATCATTAAACTGGAGTGATATTTATGATAAATTGGAAACTCTGAATGAACAATATTTTGACAAAGGCAAGATTTCTAAGGGCTACTTATTTTCCTTAATTTCTGCATTTTAATCTGGGTTGAGTATAGCCAGGAAGTTATGTATGAGCTCACAAGACACATCCACATTCACCCTGGAAAACATAAAGTGCTATAAATTTCTCTTGCTCTCCTTAGAAAGTGAGAGCAGACATCTACTCACTGGATCCAGCTGTCTATGTGCAGTGCTGCTCCTCCTAGAAAGTTAATGCCTGCTTTTAACAATTTTGTACAACAGCTTCATGGGTGATTGCTTACGAACTAGATTCTTGGGGGTTTTTTGGTGTTTTTTTTTTTTTTTAAGTAACAAAATTTCTAAAATCAAATAACATATTTTTCCATGTCTTTCCTCAGCACAACCCTGTTAGAAACTGTGAGAGACTGAAATGCTCAAGGTCAGCGACTCAAACAATTGTCCACTTGCAGGAGCAGCAAGTGCTTTGCTGAGGCAGGATTTGCATCCCCAACAGAAGTGGGGGAGGAGGTGTGCTTTTGGATGTGTGATGTCAAAAAATCTGATCTGCAGAAGAAAAGCCCAGATGCAGAGGGGTTGAGCATCACCACAGAATGACCAC
This sequence comes from Pyrgilauda ruficollis, assembly GCF_017590135.1. NCBI lineage: Eukaryota > Metazoa > Chordata > Aves > Passeriformes > Passeridae > Pyrgilauda > Pyrgilauda ruficollis. The sequence goes on along the minus strand of NW_024524044.1, from coordinate 7,427,158 downwards.
AGCAAACCAACAATTATTTCTCATTTATTTAGCAGCAAGCTGCTGTTTTGAGCCAGTAAGGGAAAAGGCTTAAGGATAAGAAGCAGATCCTGATAGGTGGGATAGTGCTTTGTAACATGCCGATGTTCTCCCTTATACAACTGGCTCACATGAAAAATTCCCTCCTCCCCATATTCTTGGGAAGGTATTGGGATATTCATATTCCCAAATAGGCCTGAAATTTTCCCTGACAGGACAAATTCATGCCCCTTCTGATGGGACATCACTGGCTGAACTACACTGGCATGTCTTAGAAGGAGTCATAAAGCACCAGAAAAATCCCCAAAGTGCTCCCAGACTAATTTCTGGGGCCTTACATCAGTCAGTTTAAAACTCCCCACCCAGGAGAGGTACCTGCACTTAATTTACCCATTGAACTTTGGGTGTCATGGGCATCCCCATCCAGCAAGGGATGACGATTGTGACCATCACTTTGAACACACTGTTGCATTTCTACAGATAATAACCAGAATGGCTGCATAACTCCTTCCTGTTGCAATCAATTTTTTAAAAAATAAACCTGCTATGGACACACATATTTATAAACACTGGTCATTCAGTGTTGTTTCACTCTAATCTGCCCCAAGGGACCTATTAACAAGAACCTCAGCTACCCTTGCCTTTGGGGCAGTTCGTAACAGAAGCCCCTGCCAGAACCTTTTGTTTCTGTTTACAGTTGTTCCTTGCCCACATTTTTAGTCTTCCAACATAAACTGGATGTTGTCTGGATATGCTTGTTACCACATTCATAGTTTGTATAAACCCTTCACACATTCATGAAGGAAATTGCAGCTCTCAAATTATTAACCTGATTCAGTTTCCAGTTCCTCAGTAAAATTCATATTCTGTAACAGGGCTGCTTAGTTAGCTGGTAGAAAATGTTAATACAGGCATGAATTTTGTACATCTTAACTTAAATGTGGGTTGCATTCCAGCACTTGCCTGAGATCCAGAAGTGTAACTTGAAAAAGTTCAAGAATTTAGCAAACTTGGAAGAAAACCAATTGACATTACTTTTCAGTACAAAGTATTTTGGGGTTTTTTTAAAGGCAAAACCAGTCCTGCAGGTCTTACAATTTAAAGGGCTTAGCGTGAGAAATATTTAAAGAAACTTAACAGGCTACAGCACTTAGATGGGAAGGAAATAGATGTTCTTCAAAGTGATACCCAAATGATATGTATCACTGCTATGTGGTCTACGTGTTACACTCATCTGTGTGCAGTTGCAGTTCTACAGTAAAAATTACATTAATAGTAAGAGTTACAAAATATATGAAATTGACTGTGGGTTTGCTTCCCTATATTAAAGCAATTAAAACATAATGGTAAAATTTCCACATTACTCCTACACAAAAGCAATTTGAACAATTATTGCAAGGTAGCTTTCAGAGAAACCATTGTAGTAGAAGTTAATTTTGCATGAATTATAGAGCTGTAGTGGTAGTCCACATTGACTATAAATTAGGCCTCTTTTTGCTAATTAAATAGGAAAAGAGGAAAGAAATGATACCACACAACCCCTTGGGATACTTTGCTGAGCCCACAGCCCCCAGGTATTAGAGGGAAGGCCAAAATTCAAGGTACATTTTTATGTGCAATTTAGCCATATTTCACCTCTGAATTTGGTTTTTTCTCTTTCTAGTTTCGCAGTGAGCAATATCCCATGACAGAGGAAGGAAAAAGGCAGTGCTGCAGCACTCTCAAAGCACATTGTAATCCAAAATACACAGCAATATCTAAAATACACCACATCATGTCCAAAAGAACTGCTGCAGCAAAGGCCCTGCTCAGCTATCTAGCACCTAAGCCCAAACTGCGTGAGTCGGTCTAATTGGCAGAGCTATAATCACTGTTTAGTTCTGAAACACATGCTAAAATTTGGTGGCATTGTTGTCTTTGGTTGAAATGCAGCTTTTAAGAAGCACTGAAAAACCTTAATTTAGACCAGTTGCCTTATTCTGTATCCACTCAGCAACCCTGCTGGTGTGAACTTTCAGCATAAAGAGAAGGGAAAAGAAAGAGGTGAGGTAGATTGCTTTCTACTGAAACCACAGCCCACAGTTTTTTTTTTTTCTTTTAACACCACACTTTAACCTCATTTAAGAAATCTGTATTCTGCTAAACCACAGTGGTCTTTTTTTTCAATCTGCTTACTACAACTGAGCAAGACAATATATTTAAAAAAAAAAAGGCCAGTTAACTAGCAATTAAGGAATCTTTGATTAATCTCCACTGCTGAGACACCTGATTAACTAGTTTTGAAGGCTGAAGCAGCTCTTTTTAGTGCATTTTATTTTTCTCTAATGGTAGATTTTGTTATGTGGCATGAAACATATGTAGAATACATCAGGGTTAATTTGCATTTAAGTCCCTTGAAGAGAGCCTCATAAAATTTTATAATTTTTTCTGTGTTAGGAATTGTTTCTAAACATAAAAAAAGACATTTCTTTACCCAGAGAACAATAATTGTGTTCATTTTCCTTCTACCATGCAATTAAAACAGGTTATTACCAAATCAATACCCATTTCACAAAATGCATCCCTCCAATGTCTCTTTTGTCCTCCTCATCTAACAAGTTTAACCTGTATATTTATTCTGCTGGTGCCTTTGCAGTAAAAAAAGCAAAAGCCTTAACCAAACCAAAGCTCAGGCACAATCTCTTAAGCACAGCTGCAGGTTGAAAATGAGCAGAGCATAATGCCAATCTGCCTCAAACACCACAGTGGGCTAAAAGCTTTGCAGGCTTTACAGGAGTGTTAGGATAAAATACCTACATACAGGGCTTGATAATTTTGGCAGTAATATGGAAATATGAGCAAGAATTTGAACATGTAATCAAACCCAGTATGTATTATGCTACCCATTTTGTTATTTCCACAGAGCTTTTTACAGAAAATTTGTTATTTTTCCATCTTGTATTTATTTCTCTCCTTTGCTTGAAATTAGTCATCTTATTGCAAAAGGTAAAGAAATTCAGGCAACTCTTTGATAAAAAATGACAATAATTTTTCATGCTGCATACTTGTCCCTGTGTACTCTTCCTCCTTTTCTTTTTCCCTACCATCTCTTTTGCGAGGAGTCCTGGAATAAAGACTGAAAAGAATACTTGAAAGGCACTGAGATGGGGGTACATGGACCTGTGCTGAAGAAGTACGGGTATCTGTAGAGAAACTTCATGAAAGAGGCATGAGAAGAAGATCTGTAATGGAAGAAAAATCGTGCTAGCTGGGAAAGACAGAAATGAGAGAAACCAAAAATTAGGTAAATGCCAGTGTGAAAGTGCAAATGTGAACTTCCTCTTCACAGCTCAAAGCAAAAGGAGATAGAAAGGAAGAAATGTAAACAGTCAAACAGAAATATAGATAAGCTTTTCAGGGGAAACAGAGAAGGGTGGATAATCTCTAACTGCACACTAGAGGAAAAAAAAAAAAAGAGAAAAGTCTGGGGATTTCCTTATTTTTCTTTACCTACTGATTTCAGTTATTTCGGACTTGATAATTTATGAGCACAAAGTGATTAAAATCCTGGCTAATAAACACTGAAAATTCAGAGTCCAAGTACCAGCTAAAAATAAAATAAATTGCATAGAAATTTCTAAAACATGAGAAGAGATTGATAAACTAAGAGAAATACAGCAAAGCCTATATAATCATGGTATCATAAAATCTTTTATTCAGCACTTGAATTTTTTGTGGTCATTTTGGTTCTTCACAAGAAGTTGTGTTGAGCAAGTTAGGTAACAGATCCTGCAAGTTTTCAATGTATGCCTACATACTGACATAAGCTCTTCTTACTGTCATTTAAAATATTTCATTAGTCTGAATAAGCAAATATTGCTGCACCAACTATGTGTGAGCATTGATCTCCTTTCCTTGCTTCAAGGGAAGCCATTTATTTACATTTTTAATGAGAAACTATGAGCCTACAGAAGCCCAAACTACTCTTTAATTGTTTACCAGCACCATAAAACAGCTCATAGGTCTTTAATATGATGAAAAATATTTCCTTCAGTGTGATAAAATTGGTGCTTGTTTTGCTTAGGTGGCAAATATTACAGGAAAACAGATAATTCCTTGTCCCTAGAGTTTTTGTTATAAGCCATTACCCAAACCTTCTTCCTTTGATGCATTTCTGATATTTATATTCAGCATCTTCATCTGCTTTGAGATGTTTTCCCTTTTTACCCAGAGGAGAAAACACAAAACTTCTGTTGCAAATTTAAAAATATCTTTGTTGATTGAAAATGATCTTCCCATCTTCAGATATATACCTTGTGCTGTGCATATGCACATTTAGATAATTTCACAGGAATGAAGCTGTGAATCATCATCAAAGATATATTTTTTTCCACTTCATGGTATTTAAGTTGATTTTTTTAACTTAGAAAATATAAGAACATTTAAACAAAAGATTTTCCTGAGTGAATATATCAGATGCCATAAAAGAAATCAAGGGACTTTTTGTCAGATAAAGAAGTGCTGAAAAACATGAACACAGGAACAATGATCCTTCATTGCTAGCGATGCTGATACAGTCTGCAGTTCTGTCATGTAAGTATTACCTACACTAGAGAAAGAGTCACCCTGTATGTTTTCAGGCAATTACCATTGCCATACAGGCAATTACCAAGTATGTTTTCTTGTCTACAGGCTGTGACTTCATCTGTAAACACAGTGCAAGTTCTTTTGCTACTCTGAAAATATTTTTTTAAGAACGAGAAATTTGTTTTCTGTCCAGCTTTACTGGGGCCTTGGAGGTACCCAGCTCATATCTTCCTCAGTTTCTGTGTTTGGCCATTACTAGCAAAATCTGCTGTCAAAACAAAGCATGTGGCCTTCTGTCTCAGCTCAAGTGAACAAAGACTACAAGTTTAGTTTGGTACTATCAGTTCTTGAAACATTTCTGAAAAGAGAATAGACAACTTCATATTCATGTGGGGGTGTGTAATGATCTCATAGATCATTACAGATCCACTCCACCACTGTGGTGTTGCAGAAGTACAGAAGAAATGCATGCTGGTTTCATTCCTCTTTGTTAAAGATTCTGCATAATACAGAGGAAGAAAATAGAATGAAAAGTCATATGCACTGGAAAAAGAAACTGTCAAAATTGTTGAAAAATGGTTTAGCAGGACAAGCATGAAAAACCAGCTTGGTTTGGGACTTTAATAGTATTAAGGAAAGACTCACTTCCTAAAAAGTATCAGTTCTTTGGCCTTAGTCTCACTTGGAGAAAGGGGTAATCAATAAATAAGTAACAAGACTGAGACAGAACATGACAAAAGCCAGTAACCAGAAAATTATATACCAAGAGACTGACCTGTGTTCAGTGTAACTCATCTGAAATCAGAAAGGCAAGTGATCTGAATGATTTTGCAAAATGTCACAGGAAGTCTTGTATTATCTGGCTTTGATATATGCACATGCTAAAACCACAAATAAAGTAAAACTTGTATAGACCATTAAACAGCTTTGGAAAACCTAGGCTGAGGACATACATTAATCAATATAGGGAAAATATGTGCCTATTTCTAATCTAGCTCAAGAAATATTAAAATAAACCTCTTGCAATTACATTTGATAGGCCATATAATCACAGAATAATACAGGTTGGAAGGAGCTCTAGACTGTACCCTTCCAGCAGGGTTCTACAGATACCTTACGTGTGCTGTCTTTAAAACCGTGCTGCCAAGATCTCTGGGATGTCTCCCAGCAAAACAATTTTTGAATTGCAGCAACACTGCAAAAGCTTGGGTCTTACTGAGAGGATGTGCTTTCAAATTGCCAATCAAGCTCTAGTCAGTAGAGCAGCTCTGTGTATTTGGTATCTGTTGCAGCAGTAGTCCATGGTTACTCAATAATTTTTGAAAACTGCAATGAAGACATGCCTTCATTCAGTAAAGGAAAGACTATTCATGATGTCAAGAACAGGCGCATATATCAGTATTCTGTTGTCCTGCAAAGACAGCAGTGGCACAGGTAGGTAGTGCCTTGAATTACAGAAGTTTGTGATTCATTATAAGAGCCTCTACTACATTTTTAATATCACTTCTTTTGTTACACTTTAAGTTGAGATGAAGTTAATCCCTATCTAAGTATGGTTTCTTCTTAAAAAGTAATAAAAAAACTTTAGCAAATTTCAAGCAATTAATTTTTTTATAAGACTGTCATTATAAATTTGGGCCACATAATTGAATGTTCTGAAATGATAGTTGCACCCGCATTTTCAAATGTAAAAAAGTATTGAAGGTGTATCATTTACCCATCTACTGTGTGAAACCAGCCTAAGATATATTTAGAATTTTAGAATAAACTTTTAAAGCCAGAAAACTCTTTAACTATTTTACAGTATTCTTAGTTAAGTTTTCCCAGTCAAATAGATGATGACACAAAATTGCATTTAGCTGTTTCCTAAAGATAAAACTTGTGCCGTTATCATGCATTAGTCTTGAAATTCCCTCAAGTAATTTACTGAAATTGTAGTGTACAAGAACATGAAGACTAAGTTATAAATCTTTTTCAGGGAGGAATTTTCATGGCATAGGGTAGGCTGTGATTTATTTTTGTTCATTTGGCATGAATAGTTGAATGTTCCTACATGACAAACAAAAGTTTACGGTGTTTGGTGAGAAGCTAAACAAAGCCACTTTGGAGTAGTCACCTAACATGCTCTAAAACTGCATTTGCAAATCCAATCTGATTTTTACTGAGCATCTGTTTCCAGCTGATCACTCCACTGACTCTCAGGTTGGTTATTTATTTGCTGACAATGCACAAATGTTAATATTCTGCTAATTATTACATTTTTGTTTGATTATAGGTTTTAATACATATCAATTGCTAAGTTTGAGATTAAATTAGATAACTCTGTCATATTATGTTCACAGGAGGAGAGGGATTTTTAATATTAACAAATTGTGAGCATGATGGCATCCATTACTCTGTGATGAGACCAATTTGTAAACCATGCGGCACTGAAGAGTTTAGCTACTTGCAGTTATAATGGAGATATTTTGGTTTCAACACTAAATGAGCAGGATAATAGCTATTTGGTGAGTTAAATGGTTAATACAGATAACCTGGTGGAATTAAGTACCCTTGGATAAGGGAACACACAGTGGTAGCATTTTGTTGAATTAAGTACTGGTGGATGAGCAAGTTGGAAATATATCAACTCCATCATAACAGAAAGAATTGAATTTTCTGTTTTACTTTTGTATTAACCTTTCCAGTGGAGTCCAGAGTTTTCTGTCTAGTGACTAAAAATATATGCAGCAAGACTTTTTCCTCCAGACAGAAAAACAGGAAAGATATTATTACAAGGTGCAACATACTGTGTCTGTAAGTAACAGCTTGTATGAAAATTACAATCATTAGAGTGCAATTGTAAATAATTTTTATTTCTATTTAATTTAAATGAAATCTGCTTCAGAATACATGTGGCATAGTGGGTTGCCAAGAACACTAGTGAAGTTTTTGCCTATCTTTTATGCAGGCCTTTTGTTAGAATGAAAGGAGTGTTTTCTAGCATCACCATTATGAACTATTTTATTTTCAAAACATATTGAAAAAAATATCAATAGCACAGAAAAGGCTTTACAATTTTTGATATATATGTTGACTTCCCTGTCTTATTATCTTAGCATCTGGTCCATAAATCAGACACATGGCACTGATCTAAGCCCGATTGTGTTACTATCTAGTTGGATATATTTCAAGGATGTATAATTTTGCAATACAGGCAATTTTAATTAAATAGGAATATTATTATATGAGATTATGTGACAGTTATCTGAATTTGGTTGTTGATGTCATAGAATGGTTTGGTTTAGAAGGGATCTTAAAGGTCATCCAGCTCCAACCCCCCTGCCATGGGCAGGAACAAATTTCACTAGAGCAGGCTGGTCAAAGCCTCATCCAACATGGCCCTGAACACTTCCAGGGTTCTCAGTGTAAACCACAGAATCCACACCACAGAACATGTTTATGAACATTCCACACACAGTACAAGCTTCAGTCCAGAGCTCACATGTTTTCAGAAAATCTAACTTCAGGACACAGATTTCAAGAAGACAAACTTCATTAGTGTTATCATTCATTTTTCTCTCCTTATTCTGTTTTTTAATTTGTATTCATTCATGGTAAGTCTGAAGGCAGTAAAAGTAACTGATTTAAAGTAATTTAAGCCACAGATTTCTTTATAACAAAATACAATGCTTTCCTGCTAGAAGTTGGCACAGAAAAGATAATGGGAAAAAAAATCTTGGTCTCTGATGCTTTTTTCTTGAATGATAATCAAAGTTTTATCTTTATTGTGAAAACTCCTTATTAAGATTCTGTCATTGACTGGCAGAGATAAAATAATTCCCTTCTGTCTGACATGTCCTGATCCACTGTCTGCTGAACTAGAAGAAACTCATAATTAATTATTGTAGGACAAGGATCCTAAATCCTTATTCTCATCAGCTAAGCCTTCTGTTTTTGCCTTGGCTCAAATCCCAGCTAGAAATTTATGATTCCTTAGCTTCTTTTTGTAGATGCCATGAATCTTAGAGACTTACGAGTGAATAAGTACTAGGGTGTGTTCCTGTATAGGTAAGTACTTGACATATTTGTACAACTAATCCCCAGTAGAAAAGCTACTGAATACATAAAAAACACAAGTCAACTTGGTTTGATGTCACTCTTCAGAAGTGCTTCATGCCTCCTGTACGTGTCCATGTTTGGACTAATTCCACACTGCACATGACCTGCAAGGTAAGGCACATCAACACAAATATATGAGATAGGGGAATCTCATTTCCAGAGCAGATCAATGTAATGCTACTCATGAATAACCTTTTCAACATTTAAAACAACAAGAAGAAAATCACGGGTTATAGAAAATGAGTGATTTCATGAGAATGAAAAAGTATCATAATCTTTTCCAAATGCAATTCAGTGACACAATAGGTCAGTTAATTAAGTATGCAAATTTTCCACAAATTATAGCAAATTGTAAAACTTCTCAGATAAGGACTTTCAGAAGTTCATGGCAAAATTTGCAAAGATTTCTGCTAAGTAAACATCCTGATCTAAGCAAAAATATCTGGTAGTGTTGTTGCTCTTTGTGAAAGCCCTTTGCATACTGCAGGCTGCTGAAGAGGTGGCAAATCCTTCACTCAGTTTTTCTTCTTTATCTGGTAACCCTGTGACCCTTTACAAATATTAAATTATTTTCAGATCAAAATGAAAACTATTTCTTGTTGTGTGATATTGGAAAGAATGTGAGAATATATCCATCAGGGGAAAAGTGCTGCTAAAAAATATTATTTAAACTATTTGGAAGTATTGTTACAGACCAGTAGCATCCCTGTCACCATCTCTTTTTGGTTACCCAACATGTCCCAAAATTTACCTAATATTTAAGATACTATTTGGTTAGCCAAATACTTTTAAAATACTAAGATATTTACTTCCTTCTCCATTACTCTCACATGAGATATCAAATGATAATGTATCTCTGGTAAAATGTAGGAGAAATTATTCCACAGAACTAATATGATAAAGAATACAGAGGTATTAGTCACATTTTGGTATGCTATAGTTTTCTCCCTAGAACAGTGAATGATGAGACATAATTATATCTCAAAAAAAAACCTATACCACTTTCTGGAAAATACAAAACATTTTGCTCAGAAAAAATGTTGTGAAACTGAAAGCTATTGTTACTGTCATATAAGAGATAATAGCATCAGTGCTCTGCAGTTATTCACCAATTTTCATTGCCAATGTATCACTCTGCTTAGATTTGTTTAGACCTATTTAGTTCAGTGTGTCCTCTCACTATGAGTAGGGAGGGGCTAAATGGGAGTGACTCTGTTAAAAAAATTTAGGCAGTCTAGGTCCACAACGTGTTTTGGCATTAAGAATGAGGGCTCAGAAGTCTCCTGAGGAGGTGTTTTGTCCTGATGGGAAACTCTTATTTTATTTAGTTTGGATAATAGAACAATATATTTTAATGATAAGTGAGTTACATGCTCAAAATAGAAACTATCTGTTCAGCTATTAAGAGAATTCAATTTTGAAAAGCAAAATAAATCATAAATGCCACAGTGTGGTGGTAATATGTTTAGGTATTTCTGCAAGTTTACTTAGTCCCACACAACATATAAGCCAATACAAATTTTAAGTTTTTTAAGTCTGTGCTAGCTATTATAATACATGAGAAAATGCAATTGTGAACCAATATTTGACACATATACTCACAGTGAATTGTTCAGGAATTGGTTTTGCGACCTATGCTCTCTGATACTTTTAGCAATATTATATAAGAAAACACCAACTCATTGTCAACTAAGTTTGATTTGAAACAAGGATTGGGGGCACGCTAAGTGGATAAGTGATTCTAAGTGTTCAAATTTCATTAATAATAAGTGAAAAAGAAAAAGGAAATGTTTTATTGCAATGAGGTTAATGCCCTTCTATCAGAGAAAAAAATAGTGTGGCTATATGCAAAAGTTAGATGACTCCATGTGACTGGATAGAGTCGGGCAAACATGTTCTATGGTCCAAATTAGGAAGGAAAACTTTTGCAACTGTAATGTTTTATAGAATAAAACTCCCAAAATGTTAGTGCCCTTCCTTTGAAAGAAAGGCAAAGATTGAAATGGAGCATCTGAGTCACTTAGTATCAACAGCTGTAGCAAGAAAGGTGGAAAGGTGGAAAAAATGGGTAAGGGCACACAGCAGCAAAGAATACTAGGATCCTTTTATATCACAGGATCACAGAAAGGCTTGGGTTGGAAGAGAACTTAAAAACCATACAGTTCCAATCCTCCCTGCTGTGGGCAGCGACAACTTCCCCTAGACCAGGTTGCTCAAAGCCCCATCCAGCCTGGCCTTGAACACTTCTAGGGATGGGGAATCCACAACTTCTTTAGGAAATATATTCCAGTGCCTCTCCACCCCCACAGCGAAGAATCTCTTCCTTATACATAATTTAAAACTATTCTCCTTCAGTTTGAAGCCATTCCCTGTTGTCCTGTCACTACATGCTGTTGGATAAAGTCTCTCTCCCTCTTTCCTACAACCTCCCTTCAGGTACTAGAAGGCTGCAATTAGTTCACCTTTAAGCCTTCCTTTCTCCAGGCCAAACAATCCAAATTGTCTCAACCTTTCCTCACAGCAGAGGGTCTCCATCCTTCTAAATATCTTGGTGTCCTCCCCTGGACTCTGTGCAACAGGTCAGTATCCTTCCTGTTCTGGGGACCCCAGAGCTGGATGCAGCACTGCAGGTGGGGTATCACCAGGGCAGAGCAGACGGGCAGACCCCCATCCTTGCCCTGCTTTGGACGCAGCCCAGGACACTGTGGGCTTTTTGAGCTGCAAGTGCCCATGGCCAGGTCATGTCTGGCCTCCCATCCAGCAGCACCAGCATCCACCAGCCCCTTCTCAGCAGGGGCTGTGCCCGACTGACACGGCTTTTTAAACATCTCAGGGAGTGATTTGATGTCTACATACAGTCAATTTCCTCAGGATCCTGGGATGCATCTCCTGACGTCCAATAGATTGATGTGCATTCAGATTCCTCAGGTGGTCATGAACTCAGGTTCCTCAGGTTCATAACCTGATTTTTACCTACAGTGGGAAGCACTTTGTTGTATCCAGGATTCCTGGTAATCATGTGGCATTGAGTACTTGAAGAACATGCATTGTATACAAGGTACAGTAGTCTTGTACAAGATCATCCTGTGACCTTTCCTCTCATCTAGAAAAAAGCCATTTTTTTTGAAGTCTACACATCCTACAAGAATATGTCAATTTTAATAAATTTTTATGGCAGTAAAATACTTGAGGGAAAGGAAAAACCTTGATAAGGTCAAAACAGAGGTTTTTGCAGTTTTCTATTTCAGACTAAAGCAGAATGGAATTATTCTGATTTATATAGGTGTTACATTTGATATGATAATTTAAATTTCTTTTCTGAAAGTATTGCTGCTCTCATTTTTAAAAACCTAAGGCGATCTTAATGTTCCGGAGGGGGTGGGGATGACTTGTTTTGTTTTGTTTTGTTTTTCAGAGACAAACCAGAAGAAAAACAACAAAACACTGAAAAGTAGAAATTACTTCTAAGGTAAAACTTGGCCTCTGAGCATTTGTATCACCTGGCTCCTTAGCCCATCTGAGGTCTATCATTCAAATGAATTTTATGGAGTATTTCATTATTCAGTTTCTTTGCTGACTACACCACATGCAATGCTTATACTCATGTAACACTTTTCTCAACTGACTTTAAAAGCTCATTGTTGTCTCACCAATAATGTTAACTACAGAAATACATCTCATTTCTAGTTAGCTGATTTGCTTAGGGCCCTTCTCTGCAGTGGCCAAGAACTACTTCTCTATATTTTTTATTGCGTTTACTTTGAAGAAAATGACAGAAATATACCACTTCTATCTTGCTGACAGTAACATAGATCTTTCCTAAGAAAACAGCATCCAGTTCCACCACTCTTCCAGATTAGATAAAATTTTTTCACTGCTCTTCACTGAGATCTGGAAGACTAGTTTTCCTGGGATATTTCTTTTGCTTCAGGAAAATTGCTGTATAAAATTGTTTGCCACTTGTCTAAGCATATGCCTATTTATGTTTGCTTTGGGTAATTCAATGCCTTTGCACTTTCAGCTCCTGACCTTATCTTTCAAAGTGCCTACAAAGATGACAACTTGGCAAAGTTTTGTATGTAAGTTTAATAGAATTACTTTTATGTAGTCCATCAATTATTCTTATAAAAGTAGTGGTCATAGTCAGAATTCTGATGAAGTAGGTAATTTCAATTGAAGTGAGATTTTCTCCAAAATCGTAATTCAGTTTTGATTTGCTTATACCTTACCCATTTCACTTTAATATCAAGAAAATCCATAATTTTTGAAATGCTTGCCCAGGTGAACAGAAGTCGGTTCTTCCTTAAAGACTATATGAAACATACATCTTTCTCCCAAAAAAAGACATATGATGCATACATCTTTCTCCCAAAACATCTGCGAAGAACAGAAAGTGGTTTAGCTTTTGGATTCTCTCAAACTGCATTCCAACATAGATTTAGAGGTTACAAATTTGATTTGCTTTGGTTTAGGACAAATGAGTCTGTTTTTTCGTCTTCTCTCCTGACATGTAAATACATCAGAGCACTCTTTATACTGCTTTAGAAAAAGTCATCAGTTGTGTGATATTCACTCTGTAGCAGATCCAACACTTGTTGCATCCCCTAACAGTCTGACATACCAAGTGCTTCCCATAGGTCACCACTACCTTCAGCTGCCAGGTGCACCCCAGCCTGAAGCAGCCCACTCAGGGAAGTTCAGATCCTATGGTTCTCACCACAGGCAACACTGGCAGTCTTCTTGGAAGGGCAGTGGATGCAGGTGGTTGCTATTAATAAGCATCAGATAAGAGGTTTATCCTCACTGTGAAAAGATAGTCACTTGATCCCATGCTAAAAGACACTGAAAACCCAAACTGCCTAGTCTCAAATGTGTGTTTAAGGCAAATAGGAAGTCTAGTTTAAGTCTGTACTTGGGAGCAGACATGAATTTGAGCTCAATATAAGGTGAATACGCTGGATGACAGGAATATGATTTTTGTTCTCGCAGGGAAGGAGTTCAGTCATTTATAGGACCTGGTCCTCTTTTAGTTCTTGTGCATTCTCCTTTGCCGGAGGATCTTCTAGAGTCACTACCATGAACAGAGGTTCCATTAGAGTCTGCACAACTCTGTAGATTATGAAGCAGGAATTAAATCTTTAAAATGCTCAATCCACATCTTAGGGTTGGGACAGATTCTTTGTTAGTATATTGAATACATAGCTGCTTCTTTTAGATCAAATTATATAAAACTTCCTTTAACCAGTCTGTGTCACTGGAGCCAAACTATTGCTTCTGCATTATGATTAGATGACAAGACCACAGTATGAGTGAGACATGAATTAAAACCCAGTAAACCCACTCAGTTCCTGCTCTTGCTATAAAGCCAATATTCCTTCTTATGCAACATTAATTTAACTCTGTTACTGAAATACGACAGAGACCTTTGACTTTCAAGTTTGTCTCATATGTATTTAAATTTAAAAAAAAAAACAAAAAAAAACGTAAGGATATGGGCACACATTACATGCATCCTGTGAAAAATTTCACAGGGACTAGAGCTGATATCATTTGGCTTAATGGCATGGTCTCATTCAGTTTCATTTCCTCTAATTTTAGTGATTAACGTTAAACACAGTAAGTCAGGTTCTATTCAAGAAGGTATTTTAGAAAAAGATAGAGGCAAGTAGATTCAAGGTAGAGTCTTCATGACACGTCGGTGCTACTTAAAAGTAAGAATGTTGCAAAAGTATAATATCCCTTTTTTCAATAACTGAGAGCAAAACCAAAATCTGCATCAGCACATTAACTGAAAACCAATTTATCATTACACTCAAAACCTGAAGAGATTTCCAGTGAACTGCTTATTAATGGTAGCTGTAGTAATATACTCAAAATATTTAACAAGAGAAAAAATAATTTTATTAGTATTTCAGAAACAACTCAAATCAGGATCTCTATTTCCACTTTTTGACTGCTGGGAATCTGAATATTATCTACCAGCTTCTTAGAAATTAAGGCTAGGAGAGGCAACCAGATAACTACTGTGAATTCTTGTATTTGGCTGGTGCTGCATTTGGTCGTTATCTTCATATTGAGCCCGATGATTTATGTCCTAATTACAGCGTAACTTGCACTTGAGTAAAGCATATCGTTCTGTACATCACTCATTCTCCAACCCAAGATAGTAAGAGATGAATATTCTACCAATTCAGTTGACAGTTCATTCCAGGACTTAATTACCTTTTGAATTAACGAGGAGAATTTAATTTTTAAATTCAAATGTGTCTGTTTTCATGATCCAGTCACTGGTTCTCATTATGGCTTTACAAATATAGTAGCTGACAGTTTCCATCCATGAAGATGCACAAAAATTGTAAAATAATAATAATTTAATCTTCTTTTTGATACATTTTAAAATCCAGCTATTTAAGTTTCATGAGGAGCTTTTTAAGCCCTTTTATGAAATTTTTGGTTCTTCTTCAGTTTTTGAATTTACATTAAATTTGAGAATATTAGAAATTCACACGGTCTTCCAGTAACAGAAAAACACTGCAGTCAGATAAAACCATGGTTATATATCTTCCTTTTCAAACCTCTTGCTATTGCTTAAAAGTCTGCTTTCTCTCTTCTACCACAGCATCATAATGGGAATTGAGATTACATTCTTCATTAGAGTATTCAGTTTCCAGATATGGTCATCTGGTATCCTTAATTTCTTTTCTGGTTTCTAAATATAATCTAGCTATACCTTGCAACATTTCAATGATCATTTTGTTTATTTGCTGCATTCATTCCTCCAACAAAAAGATTCTAAATTATTCTGCTGCCATGATCACAAGACATGTTTATATTAGTTGTGGTTTTAAGATTACTTTCAAAAGTTTGATAAAGACATTGAAGAGGATACCCTCAAGTCCATTCCTTGCAGACTATCACCAGAAGTTTTCTTGTGAGTCCTCTCTTTTTGAGAGAAACTTGTCTTGGTAAGAGAGAAACTCTGAAATACTAAAGCTCAAGCCCGCTCATAATGTGGTAATTAATGAGGAAGCTGCAGATTGATTTTCTGTTCTCGCTCTCATTTTTGATCTCTCATTATGCTCTCTCTCCCTAATCATGTGTGGTTTAGCAATGCAAATATGATATCTTGCTAGAATTCAGTTACAGGTCATGACACCTAGATTTAAGGGTCTCCCTAAGTGTTAGAATTCACAGGATCACCACTAGATATGTGACTAGCCCACATAGAGAACTACAGACATCTAAAATTAGATGAGACAATAACTTCAGTGAGAGTCTCTGCACTCTCTCCATAGGGAGTGGCTAGACAATTATCTTAAAGAACGTTCTAGAATATCAGGTGTCAGTGATTCTGCAGGAGTGCTTCTCTTTCTGCATGCATAATATAATTTACTAGCTGTGCAGCAAAGCTACGTTGGATGAATTCCTCCTTGTGGTTTAGAATCTAAGAAAGAAAATTCTTCATGAAGGGTTTTGGGTGTTTTTTTCCCCACTTTGACATTTTTAGTGAAACATTAGTAGGAGAAATTGAAAACCAGGCATGTGTGGTTAGTGTAGCATCTTAACACCTATGTTGTGTTGGGGTTTTTTTAACTATTAGTTTAATGTGCTAACACTAACACTTCATTCCTACTTGCCACTGGAAATATTTTAATAGATTTTCCAAAGGGAAATAATTGAATAGATTCTCCAAAGGAATCTTGAAAGTATTATAGTGTCACATTATGAACAGTCATCTCACTATATTTATGTTTACAATGCAGAGCAATGGGAAAGAGATAACTTCTTTAGCACAATACAAAGTACTAATGATTAATCCATTGTTTGTCCATGCATAATTTCTTTTTACATTACAGCTAAACCTGTGTTCCTTCAGAGGAAGCCATTGAAAGGCTGTTTGTAGGGACTGCAACACAAAAATGGAGACCTACGGAGTTTTGCCAAATGTACCCCATGGCAAACTGTAAATAATGACTGGCTCATGGGAAAGCTTATAAGCCTTGTCTCCTCCTCTAACAGATCACATAGATTTTCTCTTTTTTTAATAGAAGGATAAATAAAACGTTAAATGCTTTCCTTTCCAAATGTGAAAATTTGAATTGCACCCTTAAACCATTCAACACCAGAGAACCAATCAGAAGCCAAGCTATTACATCCATGACTTGACTTTAACCATAGCAAAGAGAGTGTTCAATGACACCATTCTAAAACGTCAGAAGATCCATGAGAAAGATGCAAAATTCCTCATGATACTTGAACAACAGATAACAATGCCCATTCTAAAGAATCGTAACTATAGAAGGGTGTTTTAAATTTAATCAGGATTTTTTCCTCTTGTATTTTATTAAGATAGAAAAGAAAATATTTTTCAATGTTGGGAACAAATAATTGTAAAAATCTGAGTCTAAGAGTATTAAGAAGGACATATTTGTAAATTCAGTGATAATTAGATGAATTTAATTAACTTCATACAATATCCAATTTCAGATATTCATCCAGCTATTAAATTCTTGATCTGTTTCAGGGCTGTTGGATATCAGTTAAAGATGTTATTAATTCACTGGAGACAGAAAGGTGTTGTCTGAATGACTGCCCAATTTGTTGCCTATTCAGCAATATGTTAGAACCTGCCCCTGAAGGCAAGGGTAACTGAGATTTTTGTTAATAGTTCCCTTGGGGTGTATTAGAGTGAAAGCACACTTAATGACCAGTATTCATATACATATATGAATGTGTGTGTGTATGTGTGTGTGTATTTAGGGTTAATTTTTAAAAAAATTGCTTGCAATGGAAAGGAATTATGTTTTTTGTTATTATCTACAGTAATATAACAATAAAAAAGTATAAAGATATCCCTTAAGAAAATACAAAAGTAATAGAAAGAAAGAAAGGGAGAGGATAAGAGTAGACAGTAGAGAGGATAGATATTGCCACCTGTGGATCAAGCAGTGAGACTTGGTTGTTGCTTGGTTGAAGTGATGGTTGCAGTCTTGATGCATCAGTGATGGGGGAAGCCCACAAAACATTGAGTTCAACATGTTATTGTACATCCAGGTTTGGGGGGAATGCCCAGGTCTGATGCAACACTGGATCTTTTGCAACATTGTGGATCATGCACATTCCTCTGGTGGAAGGCCCCAGAAAGGGTTTGGGAGTAGTTTGAGGATTTTTTGATGTTTAAGATCCTGTTTAGGACATGACTGGTGCTTCTCATGCCACTGTAGTTGAGCCTATTATGACACATCAGAAGGAATGAATACCCTCAGGCCCATGTGTGAATGTCTTGGGCAGGAGTTTTACACTCGAGCCAGCTGTATGAGGGAGGACACTGACAAAATAAGAAGCATTATCGACATAGCAGAATCTCTTATGGGCCTTTTCCTTCATCTGGCTCAAAACCAAGCTTGTTGGTAAACCCCTGTCTTATGTGGGACAGAGATTCTAACCCTTCCCCCCAAACACACACAGAAAAAACTCTCCTCCTTCCACCCTCTGGCTGGGGGCTGCAAACCTGGCCTCAGCAACACACCTGATGCTTTTGCAAACGGCCAGTTGTGTGAGCCATTAATCCTTTAGCATTTCAGTTTCTCACATAGTACAATCTTCATAAAGCCCAGTGGGATATGGAGAAAAAACTGTTTTTCAAAAGCTGTTTAATCAGGTTTTTAGAAATTATTTGAAAGTAAAGATAAACTTTTGACTTGCTATATATTGATCTTTCATCTAAAACTCATCTAGTCAAACAGTCAAACCCCCAGATTATAACAATCTTATAAGACATGAAACACTACCTGTCACTTTCACCTGCACACATTTGACAGAATAATTTGATCTATTTTAAATTAAGGTGCATGTAACACAGCTTAATGTACCTAAACTTGGGGTTAAATCTTACTAAATGAGTCATTAACACTAAATTATATATATGGCTGTTAATATCTCTCTGTGCATAAATTCTCTACTTAATTTAACATACATTCACCACCTCCTATCTAATTAATGTTTATACTCAATGATTTTGAGGTTTAAAGACCCATGTAACTTTGGGTCATGTCTGCCACTGTAAAAGTATCAAATGACACAAATGACGGCAATGAGAGAAATAACTTTTATTCCTGTAGAACCCTTACTTTGTGGGTTTGGGTTTGTTTGGTTTTTTTTTCCTGATTTCAAACTTGAATTCAGAGATCTGACAAATTCATATAATCTTAACATATGTGTGCATATACTGGTTCACATGGTCCCCTATTCACTGGGATTTTGTTCAATGGCAGCAGATTGTCAGCCAGCAGGAGTTGCATGCACACAGATGAAGACCTGTGTATTTTCTTAGTACTCAGGGCATGTTCTTTTACAGCTCAGGCCTTAGGTAAAGAACAGCACGAGTCACTGACCACTGCCAGCAGAAGAAAGAGTTTTCTAAGTCTTTGGACATGAAGTGCAGTCAAAATAGCCTTGTCCTCCTACTTGGAGAAGTAGTAGCTGAAAAATATAGTGAGTTGTTAGGCTTTGGTAATTTCAGATGAATACTTGACTTTTCTAGGTAGAGTAGCACCAGAGACCAATGGCTAGGAGTACAGATTTTTACTTCCCTTCAGGAAACACTAGGTCATTCGCTTGCTGTATTCAGTACTTTGAAAAATATTCCTTGTTTTCCTCTCAAGTAGAAAGCCTTAGTGATTTCTAAATTTCACTGTAGAAATACTAGGTTAAGAGAACATTTTTTCACTGTGAGAATTGGAAGCTTCGGTAATGAGAAGAGTCATGACTAAATTTTGATATAATGGAACAGACTCCCAGCTGTCAAAAGTGTAAAAAATTCCTGTGGTTTTTAGTCAATTTCTGCCACATGCAGCTATAACTATTGCTACAGCTCCCCCAAACAGATGTGTCCCTGTCACTAACAAAATGCTTACTATTTTCTCTGAATTTCATACATGCACTTTATATGTCAATAGGAGGGGATTATTTTACATTTTTTTAATGATGTAGGAGAATGCAATATCATTTAGAACCTGGCTGCCTTATGTTTCATTCTTTAAACTGACAGGATTCAGCTCTACACTGCATATTTTCCTGGGAAGATTTCTTGCTACATAAGATCTTTGTAGTTCTTAAGAATACAAGAGTCTTAATTTACTCTCACTTCTGCTATTGCAGAATTAACTCCACTTATCTGAAATCCCATTTTTTCCTTCAGGAATAATGATTAAAAAATTGAATGAAAAAATCTACAATAACTTCAAGCACTGTTTACCTTTAATTTAATTATTATAATTTGAGAAAGAGATCACAGTGGAAGTGATGGAAATTAAAATAATTAAAACACAATGTAAGAAAATTTTGTTTGAGAAACTAGATTTTTTTAATATTAATTTTTAAATAATATCTTTGGTCTTTTAAAGAATATACAAGAAATAAGCTGTATGGTTTCAAGAAAAGATTGTACTGTGAAAAGCTCCACACAAAAAAGAAAGAGGATAGGAAAGAAATGGAATAGAACTGCCTATCTGCTGGAGACATACACTACCTGTTGGACCACTTAGAAACTAAACCGGGGCTGTTGAAAATTATAAAATTCCTTATTGAATAATCTCTGAATTTAAAAAGGTTGCAACTTCAAGTCCAGTATGTGATTAAAAGAGACAATGCTTTCTAAATTTGGAATTGTAGAAGCTATTACTTTTCCTTGTAAGCATGACAAGGAATAGTCTCATTTTTTAATCTAGAAAATTGCAACACATAAGCTTCTTTTTCAAGACAGTTCAAGAAAATTGGCTTGGCTTGAAGGTGTGAAATCTGCATGCACCAGTGCTCAGTGCTTTGTCTTTGGTAGGCACCAGCTATTGCCAAGAAAGCAACATAATTTCTACACTGATATTTAATTTTGATCTGTACATCACATATTAATAGTTAATTTATTGAAGCATGTAAAGCAGCTGAAGCAAAACAAGTTTGTGTTTTGTTCACTTTTTGTTGTTCCAAAAAGTTATGTTATAAATTATCATGCAATACTCTGGTCCCTTTAGACTCAGAAAAGAAATTCTTCTAAAAGAGATGACTGGCCATACATTAAGTTGTCTAATTAGGTTAGGCAACAGTGTGTAAGGTAGACAAATCTTCCTTTTTTTTTTTTTCCTTGAGAAAGTGAAAATCTGTCCCATGTCACTTGCAAATTGCAAAGAAGTAAACACTTCTGAACAGTATTCAGAATTCAGCAATATGTAAATAAAGGTCATTTGTTAAAGTGCTTAAAGTTGTCTTGAAAGCTGCAAAAATATCTATATGTTAGCACTTAAAAGCAGTCTGGTTTTCTAGGGAATTAGCAGTTTTGAACATCATAGCACTTCTCTGTGCATGACTATATTGATTCAAGGTTAGCTCCTTCTTTAAGCCTTCTTTAAGAATTTTATGGTGGTGAAAATTCTCAGGACCATGATACTGAGAACAACTCTTATTTAATGTTATTCACAGCAAAATTGGATTACCTTGCAGAGAAAAATGCTTAAATGAGCAAGTTCCATTTATTTAAATTCCAAACAGACATTTTCATCTCAGTTAGCTTTTAGTCCCTTTCAGGTAAATATCTCTGCATATCCTAAAGCATTAGTGATTCATTCACAAAAACTTGTGACAACAGGTCTGCTCCTGTTGCATTTGCATACAGCAAAATATAAAAATAGTCCTCCATTCAAAAATGCCAAACAAGCTTGAGAACACAAATGTGTTCTTTAAATTATACATAGAGTGATCACTGAAGACTCACCAATAAAATTTAATTGAGGATTTGCAAGTGATGCAGGAGAAAAAGATGAAAAATCTGGATTCCAAAGTAGTGAAAAATAAGTAGCATTCACCGTCTGTGGTCCTTGACAACAAGCAGATTGTCAACAGAACCATACAGTAAAAACATAATTGCTTTTACAAGCTTAAACCATCTGTGAAAACAGAGTGCTTAAAATGCTAACTGAAATGGTTCAAAAAAAAAAAAAAAAGCTCAAACTGCATTATCATTTTGGTATACTAACACAATATTAAACAGTCAGCAGAAATCCAATAAAGCAGACCAATTTAGGCAGTGAAAATCAACATCCAAGACAACCTCATGGGTTTATCTTGAGTGACCATCTCTTGTGAGCTAGCAAGCAGCCAAAAATCTTCAAAATATTGCTCACTTCATTTGAACATCTCTACTGGAAATCCTTAAGACTCACATGGATTTGGGTCCTGGCTGAAGGCAGTTTAAAGGGGAACACTCTAAAATGAGTTTTCTCCCTTTGTTTTAGCCAATCCCTTGCACTAATACAGGGAAATTAAATAAGAGTAGATGCAAGTGAAAAAATAGCAGTTTACTAACAAGAAAAATTGTAACAGGCAAAAAAATAGCAGTAAATAATCAGTAGATAGAAAATTGTTAAATCACACAAACTCAGAAGAAAGAGACCCCGCAAAGGCAGAAATTCGCTTTCCAGGATGGCAGCTGCCCCCCATGCATGGGCAGACAGAGGGAAAATGGCGTCAGGGGCTCCCTTCAACATGGCGGCCTTGAGGGCGACCGCAGGGTCTGGGGGGCACAGGAAGGATGGCGGCACATCCTTCTGGAAGGTGGGAGCCCAGGGAGCAGTTCTGGCTGCAGATGAGAAGCGTCAGCATGTGTGGAGTCAGTTCTGCCACCCGCTGTCCTCCTGCTGCCCGCTGCACTCTGCCGGTGACGGCGCTGATGCCCCCTGAGTGGTGTCTTGGAGGGAAACAACAGGGCTCTCAGCACTGATGCAGAGGGGGACACGACACTGAGTTTTGGAACACAGCTTTGACATTTTTGCCTTCTTCTCAAATATCATCAGCTTTTAACATTTTTAACATAGCTGTGAATGGATATGTAACTAGGCACTTGCAAAGGCAGTATACCATTAATGTTAAGTGGTTAGAAAAAAAAAAATCAAGAACTCTGTATCACAAATGTGCAACAAAAACCAAAGCTCGGAGACCTTTTGGGAGAGGACACTGAGTTCATCACTACTGCACATTTAAACAACCTGAGGTGCTCTGCAGTTCATGGTCGTTTTTTGCCTGGACAGACCCTGCCTTGCTGCAGAGCTCAGCTCATCGCTGCTCCTCTGGTGACTGCCCCACCCACAGAGGTCTCAGGCTCATGGCACAGCTTTTCACACCATGTGGCTCTTTCTCTGCACTGGCTTGGATGTAACAGATCTGAGTTTTACTTCTGAATTCCTTTTGAAGACGTGGGATTTTACATCCAAGTAGGCTTTGTTATTTTGGGCACTGCTACTTTGTAGATGCTGCATGACAGTCTTTACAAAGAATGAAGAAAAAAACTGAAAGCCAAAATATTCTTCATTAGTCACTTCTCTCATCTTTGGTATAGATAAGTAAATTAGAGAAGTGAAATAAATTTCTCATTAATATACCCTTTCCCATAAAATAAACACAAACACACATGTGATGGTATGAAAGAACATGAAAATTATACAATTAGATAAGAGCAAAGCAGCTTTTCTATGAAAGCATACAGTGATAATTTCCCAGTGTAATCTCCCAGCTGTCACCACCCTTTGACCATTTTTTACCTTCTGCATTAGAGATAACATCTGCATGGTGCTCCTACTTCCAACATTTTCCATAGAATGATGGTGCTTTTGATTTTCTCAATTATTTATAAAAATTTAATTAACTCATAAAATAACTACCTAAGAGGAAGATATTTTCTTTCTGCATTAATTTAACATCTTAATCTAGCAGAACCGGTGTGCTGTAGGGCTATTTTATGCTGAGACAGTATATTTAATGTAAATAATCCTTTTTCTCAACTCTGGCATTTAAGTCTTTCCTTATCTACATTAGTGATTCTGACATTTCAGAATAATTACTAAACTTTTCACTTCTCCCCATGTTCCCTGTGCCTTAATTCACGGCTTTCTTAAAAGATGTTTTCTGTCTGCTTTTGTGTAATCATGCTGAGTCCTCTGCCTCTCCTGCTCCTTCCAACAGCTTCAGCTGCTCATTTCCTCGAGGACAGGAGAACAAAATTAATGGAACTAGTATCAGAAAATGTTTGTGCTTTGCTGGCTAAAGGAACTGATCTACTACCACAAAACAAGAGCTTTTAGCATCTCTACACATCCACTAAACAGAACATCTGAAGCTTGCTCTCACCCCTAGAGTCTGGGAGGAAATGAAATGTTGCCAACTTCTGCCATGTAATATTTACAAACTTTCTCTAAACTCTTTCAGAAACTTTCCAATACATACACAACAAATTTCAGCAGGAGAGAAAAGATACATTCCTGTACTGGTGAATTGAAGAAACAAAGAAACTACCAAAAATTTAAATAGCTTCTTAATTCAATTCTTCTTAATTTAGAATACCTCTTTCAGGGAATTAATGATTTTATAGAAGTTATTTTAATTTTAATTCATTGTTAACACCTATTTTTTTTTTTTTTATTACTATTAGGGTTTTCACCTTGTAGCAGACTTTTAGAGGTTAATGTGTTCTCTGCTGGGCTGTTACAAGACCAGCAAGACTGCACAAGATTAAAAATCAGACAGCTGTTTTCTCTGATAAATGGTTGATTCTGACTTTTGTACATATAAATGGTATCTGATTGTGCAAATCCCAATAAATTTTGATGCCATGTTTACAAACTGCCCCTTTGCTCTATCTGCATGTAGGTGATTAGATACTTTCACCAGGTCTTATACCCAGACAATTCCATCAGACCTGATTAATCAACAATAGTTCGCAATTACATTAGCGCAATTTTCAAAAAGGGAGAGGAAAAATAAACCCACATGCAATTTGCTGAGTACTATTCAAATACAGAATTTTAAGTTACTCAATATTCAGATTAAGCAGAGGTAATATCAAGATTTGATTATTCTGACTTCCT
This sequence comes from Pyrgilauda ruficollis, assembly GCF_017590135.1. Classification (NCBI taxonomy): domain Eukaryota; kingdom Metazoa; phylum Chordata; class Aves; order Passeriformes; family Passeridae; genus Pyrgilauda; species Pyrgilauda ruficollis. The sequence continues at coordinate 7,402,562 of NW_024524044.1, read as the reverse complement.
CTGAATTGCTTGTGATATGAGTAAATCCTTTGTAATGCATTTCCCCTGTGTTTTACCTCATGTAAAGAAAATCCCACAAACCCTTCAGAAGACCCTTCTGAGGCTTTAGCAAAATTTCTAAGAGGTTCTTGCATTTAAAAAAAAAAAAGACAACAAATTTTACCATCATGTTTCAACCAAGATTCTTAATTCGCTTTCACTTTTTAGAACTTTTCTACATATTAATTATTTAACAGTTTGTGTATGTCTCTATATACAGAAAGTATTCCATATATCAATCTCTGAAAACTACATTCTAAATCAAATTTCCTAATTTGGCTAAGTAGAAATATATGCCTTCTAAATTTTTGCCCTTTTGCAGGGGATTCTGATTTTGAAAAACAAAACATTAAAAGACTTACAGAAAACTTTTAGCCAGGAGGAAGCAGCTATATAAACCAGACAAAATAATTCACAAAATCATTACATTAGAAAGCTAGAACAAGCTTCCCCTATAGACAGGAAAGAAAACATAAGATAGACAAACTCCCCAAGGTTATAACACGTTGGAGTGCAAAATGCACTTGGGGTAAATCCACAATTCTGATATTTGTTCTTCAGTGTTTAGGCTCTCTTTTAGCAACATTACTGCTTCAAAGTTAGGATTGGTGGTTCAAATGTGTCTGGAGAACACAACAATATCACCATGTAGGGCCTTTCCTCCTCTGTATACAATAACTTTTCTAGCTGAAGTGGCAGGTATTTCAGGAGACTGGTGAGAAGAGACATCTGTGGAAAAGATTGTCTGAACCCCTGATTGTCCAGATTGTCTCAACGCTATCTTGAGATCCAAGACCATAGAGAACAAACACTGGAAACAACTATTATTAAGATCTATCAGTTAATAATGAGTAGTGATTTAATACTACACGAATGAATCCCCTAAAATTACAGTAGGAGCCAGACAGAAATACTGTTGCCCTGTTACTTAATAACCTTCATTAAAAGGTTTTCTGAAGTGTTTGAACCAAAGCCCAGGAACTAAACCTTGGAATGGGCACTGCCCTGGTGAAGTGATTCTTAAGTCTTGCTGACTCAAGAAAATATAATTCCAGTCTACATGTCTGAAAAACTTGTCAATGAAGAGCAGCCTTGTCAGGAAGCTTATATATACTCAGTTACTTGAAATTTCAGACAACTATCAGTTGCTCACACATGCCAAGATCATAAAACCTATTCCTCCTGAAAATTCACTACCCAAATATCCAAGAGCTTTACAGCCAGAATTAGTTCAGGAATTTGATTTTGTTTTATGTCTTCTGTCACAAATGATAAACACTAGGCGTATCTTTTTTTTATTGGGAGTTTTGATGGTAACCAGATAAAACACTCATGAAAGAGAAAGAAACTGGAAGTAGAGGAATATGCTCCAAAAATTGATTTTTTGACATGCCATCATTGATTTTTTTAGCTTAAGAAAGAAGTGGGAAGCAGAGTAGGCATTTTTCAGTACTTGGCATTGTAGCAGAATATTCAATAACAACAAAAAATTTACATGCCAGTATACATATTGGCAAAATTTCTATTGGGTCTAATAGGTTGCCATCTTCTCCATGTACTGAACTGAGTCTTCCTTTATAACAATTTTTCTTGGTAAAATTGTGCTTCTACATGGATAGCTTAAATTTTGCTTACCTTAGTGTACTTGGTGTCAAAATAGAATTTCTAAATCGCTACAAAAATTGAAATGAGCCGAAGGAATAGTTCCTTTTGTTCCTGACTGTTTTCACTGAGACATAGAGTTATACAAGAGTTATTAAGGTGTTACTACAGCACTGGGTTTCTCCTTCTCTAACATTTTCTTTTTCTATAATGCACTGCAGTTAATAAACTTCTATGGGAACCTGATAACCACAGAGGAACAGGAAATAATGAGAAAGGTCCTGTAAAATGATGCTTATAAAACTCAGACAGTTGCTAAAAAAATAATTCCTGTAATGATCAAGATGTTTTAAACTGACCCCATAAAATTAAGCTTTCTGTTGCATTTTTTGAGACTAAATCCAAACCTCTAGAAAAATATTATTTGCATTTAGTCTTGGAGGTATAGCTTCAAAACATTATTTAAAATATATATGAAAATAGTTGGTGTCACATTAAAATAATCATATATGAAGGCTGTTACACAAGATTGGAATGTAAAATGTAAAATAAAAACAACTAAAGTGCTATGAGTGCTTTCAGCATTTTATGACTTGTATTTTTTTGAGTATGCTTCATTGGTACAGCAAGTCATAGAAAACATCAGTTCTTCTAAATTCTTTCTCTTGCATAATTATTCCATTGTTGAAAATATACCAGCTGTGATGTCAGTTCTCTCTTGTTTTAGGACTAGATATTTTGTCTGGCAATACAAACATAAAACTTTAGATATGAATGGGAGTGAATTTATCTTGGCTTGAATGAAACATGATTTCATTTTCTCTCCTTTTCTATAAGTATTAGAATTAATTTCGTTTATACTAGTGACTCAGCCACAGAAGTTGTGTCTATTGAATCAATAAATAAAAATAAAAAACCAAGAACCAACAATAAAAATATAAATTAAATATTAAACTAATTTGTTAATACCTTCATAAGTGCATACAATTTAGATTGCTGCAATATCACCTCTCATTGGTAAGCGCAAAAATAGTAAAAACTGTTCCTCAGAAGAATTTAGGGTACTTAACTCCATGAGCATGGTGAAAAGTCTAACAGATAGCATATAGAAGCACACCTCTAGCAGTGAACTCTCATTGAAATTAACATGATGTAATTCAGACTTTTTAAAAATCGTTTAAGATAATTCCAGAGAAACAGTCAGTAGCCTTTTGACTTGTGGGTTCATGACTTTCAGACTTCACGTCTGGCAGCTCAGGGCATGCACTGGTGAACACTTCAAGTTTGTACTGAAAGAACTCCCTGGATCAGCACTGGCAAGGTTGTTAATATGCTCTCCTCTTGCATAGGTGACCAAGAACTAGAGGTATGATTGTGTGATAAGTCAGGTGGCAGAAGAATATGATTTTCTTCTGCTGTCACATCAGTCACTGTGCTCATATGAGTATTAGACATTGCATGGCTCCTCTCCTTCTAGCTGCAGGTTAGACGGTCAGCACACACTTGATCAAATCTTATAAAGAAGGTGGTAGAGCAATGACCACACTCCTCTCTCTGAACTGTTTGCTGCTGGTACATCAGTAACTTCATGCACCTATCCCAGAGACATGGTTTAAAATTTTTTTTTTATTAGAAGCCTAAAAAGTACAAAAAAATCTTCCAAAATTGATTGTGGCTAAGAATTTTGATAACATTTCATTGTTATATTGGCAGCCATATTCAGGTATTTAAACCCATTTTGGTTCTATTCGCTTCTTTTTTTTTTTTGTTTGTACTGTTGTGGTTTAACCTCAGCCAGCAGCCAAGCCCCACACATCAGCCCACCCACTCCCCCACCAGCAGGACTGGGAAGAAAATCAAAAGGGTAAAAGGTAGAGTATTTATGGGTTGAGATAAAGACAGTTTAAAAGGCAAAGCAAAAGCTGTGCACACAAAACAAGGGATTCATTCACCACTTCTCCTTGGCAGGTGGGTGTTTCACCATCTCCAGGAGAGCAGGGCCCTGCCACAAGTAACAGTGACTTGGAAAGACAAATACCATCACTCCAAATGCCCCTCCCTCCTTCTTCCTCCCATTTTATATACCAAGCATGAGGCCATATTGTCTGGAATATCCCTCGGGTCAGTTGGGGTCACCTGTCCCAGCTGTGTCTCTTCCAGCCTTCCAAGCATCCCCAATTTCCTTGCCAGCCTGGCAGTACAAAGAGCAGAAAGACCTTGGCTCTGTGTAAGCCCTGTTCAGCAATAACAACCCGTTGTTCAGTAAAAATTCAAAACACAGCCCCATACCAGCCACTGTCAAGAAAGATAACCGGGTCTCTAACTGGCCACCCTGGACGCCCTAGCCAAAACCAGCAGGAGAGCAGAGCCCTTTCTGGGTTCATTCTGTGTTACAAATTTCAGAAACAGTTTCGCTGCACATTGTAGCACAGGTTTACACTCAGCTTGGACTAGTCCCTGTTGCAGAAACTGCAGACAAGCCAACTCCTTGTCTTAATACTAACTCATTACAGAAAAGAGGCTTATTGGGAAAAGACAACAATAGAGGAAAGAAGGATAAATGGATAAATCTGAATTGAAAGAAAGTGAAAAAACCTATCCAGAAACAAGGTATAGAATAAAATATATCAATTAATGAAACAAATATTTTTTGCTTTTGTAGTTTCAGTTTCCCTTGACTGTGTTTGATATTGCTAGAACGCTATTATAGGCACTCTCAGCCCACGAAAAAATTCTGGATTCTACTGTTATTCCCTAAGGAGCTGCCCTTGAGATCAGTAGATATGCAGCTTTTATTTGAAAAACTGAGCAAAACTCCCTACCATTGTTGAAGCTATTCCATTTACAGCTTCTCCCTTTATTGAAGGGTGTCTTGGATTCATTATCCTTTGGTTATTACACAGACAAAACCAGATTGCACATTTCTTAAAATACAAAGGTCTGTAGAGAATAGTTTTCAAAGAAGAAATAGGCATGACTATACTGGGTACACTGCAAAGACATGAATTCCCTGTGCATATACTTTATTCTAGGACAATGCAAATCAACTCTGCTCTAAGAAATATGTGATCAAATATTTTCTGCAATGTTATTTACCTGACAATCACAAACATCCATCATATTCTGGAGAATTTGGGGACAAAATACTTCTATACCTATTCTAACATAGGGATATACTGAGACGAAAATATTGACCCGAAAGGAAGAACAGTGTGTGGGCGGGGGGGAGGGGGGGACGGTGTTTCCATTAGATGAAAGCATTCCTTTTTTTCCTTTTTACTTTTGCTTTTATCTCAGTGGGTCTGTTTCACCCAATGAAACAAATTACAAAAAGAAGAAAAAAAAAAAAAAAAGGAGGACCAGGAGTAAAAATGTCATATTTCAGAAACCTGTACATCTCATGGTAGAGAAGGAAATGTACTTTGATTATATTAGCTACTGATAATAGTTTACCTGTTCATTTTCTTCTCAAACTGCCTGTTAACTTTCTGCTGTTTTCCAGTTCTGCTTGTCCAGACATTAAAAATCGAAGTTTATTCCCAGACTTCAGTTTCTCATATGGAGTTATACCTTCTACTATCAGTTTATCTAGGGTATTTATTTTGCAGGGGTATTCATGAGACTACTTCTCTATTAGAGTCTGTAACACATATTTGTAATAATTACTTTATCTGCAATAATTACTTTAATCTCTAGCTTCAGTTACAGGTTAGTGTCCTAGGTAACCCAAAAATGTGTATAGGAGTTCATATCTGTGCTATGCCAACCTGCCCAACACTGTTACAGCCTGTTACAGACCGGAGAGCCAGTAGTGGAGTTGGGGTGTCTGGCCCTGGGTTAGTGAGTTTGGGGTGCCAGGGTCCCTTTGAGAGCTGCAGGACACTCACGCAGAGCCTCTTTATCTTTTGGGTTTGCTGGGCTACTGAAAAGCTGAGGCAGCACAAGGCAGAAGCTCCACTTTGCCTATTCTCTTCCTGGACTTTGGAACATCATTTTTGGCTGTGAATGCTGAAGGCAACCTTGATGTCTGGAGCCAGAATTGTCGAGGCCAGGGCGGTGGGTTTCAGTGCCGGGCCACAATGCAGCATCAACTGCAAACTTCTGGTCCCCCACAATGCAACATCAACTCCAAACTGTGGTCCTTTGGACCATGCAGTCTTTCAGAGGTCCCACCATACAGGGGCTTTTTCCACCATTTTTTTTCTTTGTTCCTGGGCAGTCCACAGGATTCAGCACCTTTGTATCTAATGATTATTTACTCCTATTATGCCTATTGCAGGTTCATTTTTTAGTAAATTGTTATTTTTTCACTTATCGATTCCTGCATTTTTCTCTCCTTATTGATGAAAGGGGAATGGTTAAAGCTAAAAGGGAAGGTAACTCATTTTGGTGTGTCCACCCTTTACACTGTCTTTAACTGAGACAAGAGGGTGCTCAGAATAAGGGATGAGTTTCAAATTGCATTCATTCATGCAGCATTTTAAACTTTTCTGCTCCCCAGGTATGACATTTTACTGAAGATAATAGGAAAGAAAATATCTTTTGGAATCCTGCTTTACTGGGAGAATTTGGAGCATGACTAAAAACCAAGAGTTTTTCATTACCTGTACAAATTAATTGCTTCTACAGTGAGGATATTAGAGAAGAAAATTTGTGTGGTTCTTAAAATCAGCTTTTCAAAGGAAAACTTTGGAGTTTCAAAGACAATTATTGCTAAAAACCATTTTAGTTTTCAAATAAATGTGAAATTTATTGTGATTCAAATGCAGAATGTTTTGTGAAGTAATTGTTGAGATTCAGCTGCTAGCTATGAAATTGTTCAGCAGAGAATAGTTAAAATAGTTAAATAGTTGAAATAGTTAAATCAGGCTGATTTTAGCTGCAGATACAAATTACTTTGTCAAAATATGGAAGTATTATTTTTTCCTTCTTGATGAGTATCTTGAAATCTTTTTTACTATGTCTTCATTTCTACAGGCCACTTCAAAAGAGAGTGTTTTACATAGGGGTTAAAACAAGCAGATATCTAGAAGCCCCCAGAAAAGACTAGAGAAAAATTTGGGTTTCACTGGGTTTTAGAGAAGTTGCCTCTTTTTTACTAAGAATCTACACACTGGCATTCATTCTACTTTCTACTTGTAAAGAATTCAAGAACTCTCTATTTACCTTTCTAGGACAAAAAGTTTACAGGAAAGCAGTCTCTTTTTTTTTTTTTTTTTTTTTTTTTTTGTGAGGATCCATTATCTAATACACCCAACACATGCCACTTTCTGTTACAGACATTTGGCTGCCATGGTGACAAGTACTATAAAAAAGTAAAACTAGCACACTAAAGATTTTTGGTGCTACTAAATGCATAATTTTCTGCATAGTTTCAGGTAACTTCCTTCTGCTTAGGCTTTCTTACTTTTGAAAATAGTATTTTGATCCTTACATAATGACCAAGAAAAATAAGAAAGACAGAGTATCTGGTATTAGTTCTGCTATTATCTACTTGTGCTCTATTTCTCTCTTAGCTGTTGACAGAAATAAGATGCTGTCTGTATGATTGTCAGCTCAGGGACTATAGGAGAAATCCTTCACATTCAGTCAGAACTTTGCAAGCAGTATTGGAGGGTAACAATATATTATCTCATGTTTTTTTAATTTACTTTGTCTGAAAACAAACAGATTCTTGCATGCTCAGAATTTCTAGCTACTAATATTCTGTCACTAACCACTCTATCTCAACTTTTTAGGCTGTTTGCAAAGAGAAAGACAGATGTAATTCTTAGGAATAAACACCAGTGGTGGGATTCACATCATGATTCAAAGTAATTGTTATTCAGTTCTCCCTAAAACAGATGCCTGAGGTAAGACTCAGTTTTAAACACAGGGGCTTATTGCCTCTGTAGATACTACAGTGTGCAAGATATGCAGCTGGCTGACAGATATGAGACAGGACTTACTTATGATGGAGGATTGTAAGAAAAACAACTATTTCTTTGAGCCTACAGTAATTTTTTTCTATATGGATTGTGCCTTGCTCTAAGGGGTTTGTCAAGTATTGCATTTATTCTCTTTCTTCCTTACCTCTTCCCTAGCTGGACTAAGAGTGGAAGAGACAGTCAGATACTCTATTACTGTGCATGGCATAATATTATACAAAGAGTTAAATATGACATAATGTAAAATAAGCACAACTGATATTGTGTCAAACATTAGGAAACATGGCAGACTAAGAACTTCTCCGGGAGGAAACTGAAGCATAAATGTAGACACATTCTCCTTGAGTTCCTTCATGACAAAAAAATAAAAATTAAGTAAAGTGTATTGGATGTTGCTGATATTGTTTTCTGGAGGCAAAAACTCCAACACAAAATAAGCATATGAGCAAACAAAACTGTATCTGAAATCTGAAAACCACTGCAAAATTCTACCCAGTTACAGTAGTGTAGAGCAGGCCCGGCTGTTGAGGTCAGGAGCACACAAATAATCATCGTCTGGGTTAAAGTATAGTGTCTGGTTATTCTGGTTCTTATATTTGCTAATAAAGTAAAATGCTCTTGTGTATTGCTTGATATTACAAGCTTGTGATTGCTGGAAAAGCAGCTAAGGTATGTCACAGACAGTTTCAAAATAGGTAAATGACATCAAACGGCAAAGGCTAGCTATCTTTAGCAGCCAGTCAGCTGAATTGCTTTGAAAGATCCATGGCTTCATTGTCTGTAATGGGTTTTCAAAGCTTGCTCATGTGTAAAGGTGTATAGTTAATTATCTTAATCTCAAAATGTGCTTTCAGTAGAGAGAGTCTTAATAGAAACAAAGAAAAAGGAAGAAAATATATAACAAGATAGAGTGGTCTGAATTTATTTAGTTGTCTTTCTGTGGCCAACTGCTGTAATCTGGAGCGTTTTAGGTCATCTGATCCATCAGCTTTGGCTGGTGAACAAAGGAACTTTGACAGATATACTCCTGTCTGAACCTGCAACTGAAGGCCAAGTGTGATACTAACAGCCATTCCAAAAGTCACCAGGCATTGTGTGGGGGAAACTGAATCAAATTCCTACAGACAGGATAAAGAAAAACATGATGATAAAACAGTTATCAAGGGGATAGGGAATAGGGACAAAGTCTTTCAAAAGAAAACTCCCAAGGTTGTTTATTTGTAGAGAAAATGAAGATGCATATCCCATTAAGTAACTCTTTTACTATATGTGAAATTCACATAGGTTGATTGGGCACTTGATTCACAGAAAACCCAGAAACTCATTCAGATAGTTGTTTTTGAGCCTGAGTCACTTTTTAAATTACTTGAAATCTTTTCTATACAAGAGCTGCAAATTGAATGGGGGGAAAAAAACCAACAAAAAGGAATTAAATTGAAAAAGATGTTTACATAACAGGTATGCCAGTTTAAGGTTCCTCTGGAAGAACCAAACAAAGCAGGCTGGTGCTACCAATACATATGGAAAGCAGCTACACTGGTCCCAGGAGAGTCAACATGCAGATTGCTGCTGTGGTGCTTTGGTCAGATTTAAATCAGTCCCCAGCTAGCATGGTGATGTTATGTTACATAGAATCACAGATTCTGTGTTGGAAGGCACCCAGAAGGATCATCAAGTCCAACTATTGAGAGAATGGCCCCTGCAGGGATTGAATGCAGGACCCTGATGTTACTAGCACCATGCTCTGACCAAGTGAGCCAATGGGAAATGGTCTCCAGGTGTTCCATAGGAAAGCTCACTGTAGGGGCAGTGCCATGGTGCCAGGCAGGCCTCCTGCTCTCTGGGAAGTGGCAGCAGAACACGGGTCAGTCCCCATGGCACTGGGGAGGCCAGGGCTCAGCTGCCAGGGCCCATCCCACATCCCAGCCAGGAACAGGGCAGCCGGGGACATCGGAGCAGCCCCAGCCTGCACCTCCCTGGGAACAGGGACAGACCAAACCCCCAGGCAAAGCTGTCACCCTGTGTGGGTGGGTCTGGCTCGGTGTGCCCACAGCCAGGCAGGGCAGGGCTGTAGGGAGCTGAAGACTCCCTGCTGTGGGGCCGTTGGGGCAGGGACTGACAACCCCAGGGGGCTGGAATTGGCCCTGGCCTTGGATAGGGGAGGGGGAAGATACAAGGACCACGAAGCCATGAAGTGCCCCTTAGGGCCCTGACAAGGAGGAGGCAGAGATCCTCTGCAAAATGACGGTGAAATTCTTCACTTAAGACCTCTAATGATCATATTTTTGTAAATGCAATGAAAAATGGTGAACCATGCCTTTTTTCATTCTTCACATATGCAATGTGTTTCAAATAAGCTAAGTATATTATCAACCTTAAATACCTGTCTTAGTGTTTCCCTTCAATTTAATGCATACCCATAAAAATTGCGACTCAAACAGGAAGAGCTCTAGAGGAGCAAATATGGCATCCTGGCCTGTATTTACGGCATCCTGGCCTGTGTCAGGAACAGTGTGGCCAGCAGGAGCAGGGAGGTCATTCTTCCCCTGTACTCAGCTCTGGTGAGGCAGCACCTTGAGTGCTGTGTCCAGTTCTGGCCCCTCACTTCGGGAAGGACTTGGAGATGCTTGAGCGTCCAGAGGAGGCAACAAGGCTGGTGAGGGGCTGGGAACACAAACCCTGTGAGGAACGGCTGAGGGAGCTGGGGGTGTTTAGCCTGGAGAAAAGGAGACTCAGGGGTGACCTTATCACTCTCTACAACTCCCTGGAAGGTGGCTGTGGTCAGGTGGGGTTGGTCTCTTTCTCCACGCAGTAGCTGACAGAACAAGAGGACACAGTCTTAAGCAGTGCCAAGGAAAATATAGGTTGGATATTAAGAAAAAGTTTTTTTATGGAAAGAGTGATAAAGTTCTGGAATGGCCTGCCCAGGGAGGTGGTGGAGTCACCATCCCTGCATGTGTTTGATAAAAGACTGGATGTGGCACTCAGTGCCATGGTTTAGTTGAGGTGTTAGGGCATGGGTTGGACTCAATGATCTTTGAGGTCTCTTCCAACCTGGTCATTCTGTGAATTCTGTAAATACAGTGAAAACATATGAACTGCAAGAATTCTTTGGGGTGTTGCAGGAAGAGCACCACATCCCCATGCACTGTCATGAAAAGAAAGATTGCATCAGTGAGGCTGAAAGTGATAAACTTTCTTTCTTTTTTTTTATTAAATCTAGACAGCTGTAAGGAAAAAGAATATACATTCTTAAATATCATGTCATAATTTCTGACATACTTTTCACTGCATATTACTGAAGCCCCTAAATTTTGAATAAGGGTTATATTTCAGATTTAATACAATATTGGGTAGCTAATGGACCTGTCATCCAGGTTCTGCAAGAAGTGAAAAAACCAGAAAACACACAAAAAAGCCAGTGAAGTATATTGTTTCAGAGAAGACTTATAAAATACCATTTGTCTTAAATAGAAGCATCTTTAGCAATGGATGTCTCTCATGATGTAAACAACTGTAATGCAAATTTTCATGAAATAAATTATAGGGAAGTCTATGTAAGGAATTGAGGTTAGCTGCTGTGTGTTTCTTTTCTGTAGAGTAATCTGTTATATTTCTGCCTCACTTTGGAAAATGCAAAAGGAAAAGTGCATTTTGATTATAAAGGGAATTAAAGTATGAATGTTTCCAAAGGAATAGAAAATTATAGAAAGAGATCAAGAACATGAAATTTAAGATTTTTATTTCTTGTGCAGGTATTGATAAACAATAGTTAGTCTTTGAATTTGCTACTGACTCATAATCCAACTCTGTGTGGAGAGTATGATTATTGTTTGACATATTTAGAAAGCATAAAATGTAAAGCTTAGACATGAGCTCATCTTTTTTAATTTCTGATAAATTCATGTTGTGAATTCAGATTACTTTAGATGTATTGCACACATGAAATGCAAATAGAATGGCAAAAAGAGTTCTCATTTCAAAACATGATAGAAATGATGCTTTATTGTTGCACTCTCATCAAAATACTGCTTGTGTTGTATTATAATTGGTCTATTAAACCATCATGTGATAGTTCTAACAAAATAGAGCAAAACATTCTTCCCTCAAGAAAATCCAGCACAAATGGCTTTGTGTCTTTAAGGATTCAATAGTTCTTTATTTATTCATCCATAACAACACTGATTATTACTATAGCAAGTTCAGTTTTCCATCCAAAGTTTGTGTATGCATGGACATGGCTTTTCACTGTCTGAAAAATTGTAATTTTGCATCTTTACAATAATATTACACCAAAACCAAGAAGTCCATATAATGATCTATGATGTATAGTGAAACGCTGAGATTATAATACAGTGGTAAATATGTTAAATGTCTGGCCCTGCTCCATGATTCACATGAGTTCACAGGTAACTGAGTCGATGCAGGCTGTGCCTTCTTGGAGCCTGAGCTGATCTGGGACAAACTTGGTGACAGAAGCCCTGTCTGCTCTGCTGTGACAAATACAGTGCAAATAATTTATGTTTATAAATTAGTGTACAGAAAAATATTTCATTGATCTTCTGGGTGCTTAAAAAGCTTTCTGTGCCTTATACCTGTGAAACAGAAATAGGATAGGAATTTTAGGCTCTCCTAATGTAGCAACTATGCAAAACCATTAGGGCTGTAATCCAAAAAGCACTTTAAATTTAGTTTTCTTTCAGCCTTGGAATCCATAACCAGTGGAAACTCTGGCCTCAAATGGTCAAATGGAAGACAAACTACTTAATAATAAACAGCAATATTATAAATATTTAAAAAAAATATTTCTTTTCCCCTATCTATTAAAAAAAGAATACAGAGCAGGCAAAGATATTCAATCAGTGATTCTGCAAATAGAAAGATCAATCTTCCATTCCTGTGCATTCATTCTTATGTATTTCATGTTCCAATTACTGGGTATTCACACATCTTTTATTAGTTTAGCTGCATCATATCACAGCTGTTTTCCAAAGAGTGCATAATAATTTGTTTAATATAATCAGAAATGTGCATTAACTGAAAATAGTTGTTGCATTTAAAAATGGAAAATTAGAAAAGTTATGTGTATCTTTAAAGATTGATTTTAAACAACATTAGGCTGTTTTATCCGCTCAAGACTGTCTCATATCCCTATGATCAAGAAATATCATCATCTGATACTTATTTCAGGGCATGTGAGAGTCCAAATGCAATGTGATGCTTGTGTGATTCAGGCTTGGAGTTTTTTTGAGTTTTTTATTATACTTTTCATAAAGCATCCTGGACAATCCCCTTTCTGGAAGAGCTTGTTTCATTTTCTAGCAGCCTGGCTGTTTTACCAGTTGCCAATTAAAAAGGTAAAAGGAAATCAGGAACAACTTGCTTTTCAAAAGCTGAGACACAAGTAAAAACTGAAAAATAGACTCAACAGGCTTTTGATCTTAACTTGGCACAAACCCTTTCAACATGTTTTAGGAACAAGATGAAAGCTTTTGATTTTGCTGTGTCATTTTAAAAATTAGAAATTTGTGTACGTTGTGACAAAATGTGACATTAAACATTACAGTTGAGTCCTGAATGGGCACAAGCATATAGCACACATGCACAAAAGCAAATCTATAAATCTTTGCATTATTTGTTTCCAGACTCAGATAAAAACTACCTGGAATTATTTTTTCTGGTTTTCTGTCTCAGACTCTTCACATGTTCTCTGTGTAGATGTCTGTAAGTAATGAATGCAGTCAGAGCAGGTGGAGAATAAATGTTGAATGTGGTGCCAACTCCACAAAGAAGTCGTGACAAGATTTGGCAACATCCAGTATAACTGAAGTTCTGAAGCCCTGCTGCTCAATAGATGTTTTTCATACTTCTTCTCATCAGTTTATACTGAGAAAACCAAGCACGTGAAGAAGAGTACTTTAAAAAAAATGTCAGTTTCTCTAAACAAAAAGACTTTTCCCTAAACAAACAAACTAACAATAAATATGTTAAAAAGAAGTTTCATGATCTGGGAGGTGTATGCTGTTTTGCGACACTCCACTAGCAAAACAGGACTCTGCTGCATTTGTCTTCACTTTTTTTTTTTTTCCTCCCTTCTTTTCTTCTAGGCAATAGAAGAGAAATTCTTTATTGGACAATGCAGTTTCCCAGAAGTAGAATTAAGGATCCATTTCTGTGTCAGAAAGAAAGCTTCCACCACAGTATAACAAAGTGTTGTTATTATTACTGTATTGAAGTTATTGGTCAAAATGCAAAAAACTCACTTTAGGTTCTCCATGTCTAATTTCATTCAGGGCTACAGCTGGATGTGTAATACCATGGTCTTACTGTTAGTGAGGCAGCAGCAAACCATAGATTTGGCAAATTAGGATCAAGGAAGATACAAAACATAACCAACCCCATAGACCAAAATCCGGAATTTAGATCATTGTAGTTCACAGACCTGACATGCTTTAAAGGTAAGATAGTGCTGGAAAAGAAACAGCACTAAAGACTAAGGACTAGAAGAAGCCACAAATTTTCCACTAAATCACTAAATATCTGTTTATCCTGCAGAGGAAATGAACCATGCTGAGGCACCTCAGGATCTGATGTCTGAAGTACTTCAGCAAACTGTATTTAACCATTTAACCATTGGCTACTAAAAGTCAGCCAGCACTCTGTAGGGACTCACTTCCAGAAAATCTTTGGGTCTGACTGGATGTCTGGAGAGTTTGAAACCACTAAGCAGTTTTTTGCCCCAAATTAACAGGGGAAATAATGTGGTGGTGATTCTTTTTTTAAATCCATTTTGGCTTTCTGTGACAAGACATTTCTTTCAGATTGCTTTAGGATGGCAAGCCTTAGCATGAAGAAGACACTGGAAAAGATTTCATGTTAAGGAGATCAGAACTGTTTTAATCAATTCAGCTTCACCTTTTCTTTCTTAAGCAGTGTTTGTTAAAGGCCATATTCCTTAAACTGAGAAGTCTTATAGTACTTGTGTTCAGGCTAAAATATACTATCTGCATTACTTTTCTGCATAAGCCTCCATCAAATAAAGACCCAAACTATGTGATAACCTCAAAGTAGTAGAATTGCATTTGTTGGAATTGTTAGAATTCTTACCATAAGCTTAAAAAGAAACCAGTATTGATACATAAGCATATTTATATGAAAAACTCCCACTCAAGTTATAAATCATTAAGGGTCTACACCTTGATATATTAAAGGATGATGTTATTGTTGATTCCTAGTCAAATCATGCTGCCAGGGTTACATTCTTTTTAAAGGATACTTTTGTGTCAGGCCTTTTTACCTTAAAAATCCCTTTGAAATAATTTAGTTTGCAGTTTTTTCTTCTTATTGCATTATTTAGCCACAGGGAGAAATAGAACATTGTTATTTCGGCTTTGCCTCTTTAATAGACTTCTTAACTTGAAAGAGAAACTTATTGGGTTTTTCCTGCTTTATAAATGAAAGGAAAGCTATGTTTTAGGAAATGAACAGATTAAACTAAAACATAAACATACAGTGAAAGGCAATATCATGCAGCATATGATGGAACTGCAAATTAAGCTGAAATCAAGCATTAATTTAGTCACTGCAGTAAACATTTGGAGCTGTTAAAATGTATATGCTGTCTTTACTAATAAATTGTCAATAAAATTTTTCAAGTGTTTTTGTTACATGTTTTAATATAATTGTGGATCCTGATACAATTATAAAGAACAGAAATTTATTAGGTGGGAAGCAAATAAAATGCCCCAGGTTGGTCGAGATACATAAATAGATATTAAACCAGCAGGATCTAGGATCAGAAAAAGATCAAAACTTTTCAAATGCTATGTAAACTGGTAATGTCACAACACCTGTATTCAGCACCCTACTTTATTAGAGGTTTTTCAAAAAGTTATTTCAGATGATTCCTGTTGGTTTTATCTAAGTCTGGGAACAGAGAGAATACTCAAATACAAACCCTCACTTGAGCTTTTAAATGTAAACACTGTCCAAGATGAGGCTTTAAGAAAGTAAACTTAATTCCCCTGAGGACAATTCTGCAAAAAAGGACACTAAAAGCAGATTTTCAGTACTCCACTGCACACACACACACAGACACACTCATGCAAACAGTTTCATACTGACACATATACTGTCGACTTTCCATTTTGTTGGGCTTTTTCTAAATATTTTTAAATTAACAACACCCTTGTCCCCAGATGGTCATTTATTTGACAGTATTTTAATACTTTCTTCAGAAGATGACACTGATCTATGTTGCTGAAATCTGCTGTAACTCAATTTTAATCTAGATTTGAATATAGCATAGAAAATATATTTTCATCTAGTCCCTTTCCACTCCTTAAGTTCTCTGATAAAAGAAATATAATCATACATAAACACTCAGTAAATTTTTACAAAGTCAGTAAATTAATCTAAAAATATCCACTGTCCAGGTCGTAGTCCATGCTGCACATTTTCAATCCCTACCATTTTCCAATTTTTAAAGAAAAAAAGTTCTGCTTTTGCTCAGCTTCTCAAAGCCTTTTAGAAACCTGTCTGGTAGTAATTTTATCCAGTTCCTTAGTCAGACACATAATGTGTTTACCACATAAACCAAGGACAAATAATTACAGAAGAGCCTTAGGGAATGAATGAGACTTTGTGGAAGTGTAGTTGCTTTGGATGCAAATCTGTACAAAATAAGCTCGTGGTTAAATGCATACATTGTATTTTTGTTTGTTTGAGCTCTAGTGCAGTCAGTGAGAAAAACTGACACAAATTTTAAAGGTAGCCATAGATTTATGTATTATAGAAGATGTTTAACTAGAAATGGCACTGAGTTCATATATATTCTTTCAAACTAGTTATTTCCTAACTTAGCCTGGTCCCTCAGATAGAAGAGGCTTTCCAGGACAGCTTAAAGCTGTGATAAAAAACTACCTGATCCTGTGAAATCCTGTTAGTGAAACTCAGTTCCTCTTTGGAAGAGTCTAATCAGATGCTGTCTGGTGCTTGAACTTTCTCACTCAGTAGTTCATTCTTAGCACTCTTTTAACGAACTCATTTTGAGACCGGTGTGAGAAAAAACTTCACTGTTCTTTCTTTCTAACACTTTTGTTTGTTTTAGTTATTTTAGGCTATTTTAAGCACTTTTTACCAAGAGCTAATTTATGTCAAAAAGTAGAACTAGAGAACTTCAGCTGGATTCCAAACTTTCAGTTTTCCCTAGATAATTATTTCCACACAATATTAAAATAGATCTTTTTGCATATTTAAATCTGTATCAAAAGATTGCTGCTTTATCTTCTCTCCCACACCAGTGCATTCAAATCCAGTTGTTCCAGGCTGAGCTTTTAGACTAACTCTAGTCTTTTCTGTTGAATGTGGATCCAAGCCAGTAAAAATGTGTATGGTACTGCATTGCCATTTAAAATTGAGAATGAATATGAGCAGGGAAAAAGAAATTCTCAAAACCTGAATTTAGAAAAATGTCCTGCACAGATTAATGGCCTTGCACATACAATGACCTCTGGATTGACCTCAGACTGCAGTGCCAGCTGTGGAGCCAAACATAAATGCTGGCTTCCACAACTGAGTTTTTCTGTAAATGTCAGCATCAGTTGATTCCTTCCTCTGACCAGAAAAGCAAATGTGTTCAGTCTGCAAATTAGAAAATAGGCAGCAGCTACTGTTCAGCAGCAGCATTTATAAGAGCTCTGAGGCTGGAAATCAGACTGTTTTAGGCTTCTAGTTAGATGTGCCTGTCAGAGTAAATGTGTTTTAAAATACTTATCAAGGAAGATGAGAGGGTTGTCCAGAAGACAGGGAATTGCTACTTAAAATGTGTACTTCTTTTTTATTTGATTTCAGGCTGGAGCCTTCCACAACATTACTTTTTTCCTTTCTTTGCTGACATCATAGGCCTGCTTTGCTATCTTTACAATTTCTTATTTTGTAATCATCTAAGAGAAGTGGTGTCATTTCTTCATTTTATCACTCAGCCTTGCATGAAAGTGCTGCACTTAGGGACATTCAGAATTAACAGGTTTGTTTTGTAGCTCACTGAATTTTTTCATAAATTTTTTTGTTATTTATCCTTTCATTACTTTAATTTAATAATGAAAGGGAAGGATGAAGGAAAAAAGGATGGAGAAGAGAAGAGGAAAAAGGGAAAGGGAGGGAGGAAGGGATGGAGGGAGGGAGCAGCTCTAGTTGTGTATATGGACTGTGGAATGAAAGGCTGAAAAGCTGTGAAGAGACCAGGTGGGTTCTGTCAATGGCAAGTTGAATGTGAGTCAGCAGTGCCCTGGCAGCCAGGGGGGCCAACCCTGTCCTGGGGTGCATCAGGCACAGCATGGCCAGCAGGGCAAGGGAGGGGATTGTCCTGCTCTGCTCTGAGCTGGGACGGCCTCACCTCCAGTGCTGGGGGCAGTTCTGGGTGCCACAGTGTAAGAAGGACATTAAGGTATTAGAGAGCGTCCAGAGGAGACCATAAGAATGATGAACGATGAAGGGTGCTTATGAGGAGCAGCTGAGATCATTGTGATATATTGTGAGCATATTCAGCATCACACAGGGGAAGTGAAGGGGCAGACACTGATCTTTTCACTCCTGTGACCAATGACAGGACAGTGACCAGGGGACATTTAGGCTGGATATTAGAAAAAGGTTCTTCACCCAGAGGGTGATTGGGCACTGGAGCCTGCTCCCCAGGGCAGTGGTCACAGCACCAAGCCTGACAGAGTTCAAGAAGCGTTTGGACAACACTCTAAGACACATGATGTCCTGTGCAGGACATGGGCTCAAGGATCCTGATGGGTTCCTTCCAATTCAGCACATTCTATAGTTCTGTGAAAAGAAAGGACAAGATAGAAATAATTGTTTATTCAAATGATCCAAATGCACCAAAAAATGCAATAATGTTTAGTAATAAAAGCAATTTATCATTTTTTCTAAGAGCAGATTGACCATTTGTTTCTTTTCTTATAGAAATAGTTGTTCTGAATATACTTTTTCTGCCTTTAAAGATATAGGTTGAAGAGAGTTCCAATAAAGAATGATTACTGTACATGCAATTAAAATTGTGTGTAATTAATTAGGCTCTTAAGAACATGCACCACAACAATTTATTTTTATTTTATTTTTTTTCTCATTGCCTTTTTATTTTAATTTATATGTCTATGTGTCATTTCCTTAACACATAGTAATATTCTAACCTCAGTAAAAAGAGGCTGAAGCTGAGTATTATTTTCATGCCAGGTAATGCTGACTATATAGAGTGAGATTTCCCTTTGCTATACAAGCATGTCACAACTTCAATATGTAAGGTAAAAAATTGCATGCTGTTTCATATGTTGGATATTGTTTAGCATGAATAGGGGGAGCTAATGTTGCTAATGACACTTCTATGTCTATATCTATATTTAGTACAAATAACTCTCTGTCCTGGAAAGGATACAAAATTTATGTAATTAATCCATGTGCATTTTTTAACACATTTAGTCTTATAGGATCTTTGTTCAAAAATATTTAAATGGAGTTAGATTATTAGTGCTATCAGTTTTATTTTTGTGGCCAGTTTCCCAGAGAAATAGTGAAATGTCAAAAGTGCTGTAGAATTTGGCATATTTGGGCTGACATTGGACTAAAATGGTAATGTTAATGGAGGTCAGTAGTGAGGTGCACAAGAAAACTTTACAAATGTCTGCTGACATACTTATTAATTCTAGGGTGTACTCAGCACTTTTTAGGTCATTGTTCTTATCTGATGGTTTAAAAAAAATTGCAGATTAACTTGGATTCTTTCCTATTTTGTATACATGAACAATAAGACCTAAGCTAATGACATCAATGAATATCAGAAAACTCATTATTATTAGCCTAATATTTAAACATAAATCTCACAATAAATCTGTCTGATTGTTTAAATGGTATTGCATCAAAATATGATGAAGTCTGACATCTGGGATACTCCCCCTGCGTGCCCCTGTATTATCACTAAATTTCTAAAATGAGTATTCTGTAAGCACAATCACTTCAGGAAGCTATTCCGGGATCTAATAAAGCTCAATGTCAAGATATTTCCCCTGACTTTTTAAATATTTTCTTTACCTCAGTTTAGTCCCATTGCCATTAAATATGTCCCAAAGATTTTTTGTCAGCTTTGTTGTTCCAAAATTCAAATCCTGAACTCAATTTCACAGGTATGTTTGTGACAAATATAGGGGAACCAGGAGTTTTTAACAAGGTCAATAGTCCAGGCTACGTACAATCTGAACAAGGAGGGAAGTTCTTTCAGCTGTTAAAAGAGAAATCTCAGGAGTTTTATGCACAGAACAATTTATATTCCTGCATATAAACTGGGAATTATGAACTAGTGGCCACAGTGAACAGAAGGTCAAACTGCACTTTTGAAGCATAAAAGGACAGCCTCTGTAGGGAGCCAATGACTTCAAACTTGCAAGAATCTTTTTCATAAAGATATACATTTTTTGATAGCTAACATAAAAATTCTTCAAGAGGAAGGAAAATTTTCCTTATATCCCATGAAGAGAAAACTGCATGCGAAGACATGGCCAATTGGTTCATGAATGCAAAAATCAATAAGGGTCAACCCCAGCAAGGTATCAGTGACATTTATGTTGTTCATGAATCCCAAAAGTTTGCTACCTTTTCAGACTTCACCATTTCTTCATATTTGCCTCATTTCTCATTTATTTTCAATGAGAAATGCATGAAAATATATCATATAGACGTTCTTAACGATTTTGTTCTTTACACAGAAAGAAATAAGTACATGTGCTTAAGGGCAAAATATCAAGTTGATAGAATTCTTTCTTTGTATAAGCAGTTCTCTACGGAGCATTCATTTGGAATTAATTAACAATATCATACACAAATTTGAGCTCTGGATGCTGGAACAGCTGAATAATCCATATGTTTGATACTGTGAGGTGGGTAAACATAACTAAAGTCAACTGTTGTTCAGACTTATGTATTTTCTGTGAAATTATGTTCTTTCTCTGGGCTTCTTTGGTGCATTCTCATTCAGAAAATTAGATTATTTCCATGAAGTGTTATCTCAAATGCCTTCTTTATTAATTTCTCTGAGAACAAATACAATATTTAGTAGACAAAGTCCATCATGTCTTCTTTTTGGTATAGGTGAAATTGATGTTTTAAGATTTTAATTAAGATGCAGTTTTTCACAATATAATCTTACATTCTTCCTCTTCCATTGCAGTGATATGAATGACATATTCAGATTCTAGATCTTTTATTCTCCCTCTCCGCTCTGTTTAGACCAGGTTGATTTGAGAATTCAGTAACAGGTGATGGATGCTGTATTCCAAGAACATTTGATAGGACATTTTTCTCCTTAGTGAGACATTTCATCCAATTTATGCACTTTACAAAGTAATATCTTGATGCTTCTAGTACTGCTCTTATCAGACAAACACACGTAGGATGATTCAGTACACGTTCTTGCCATTTTCAAACTTAACAACAGTAATGAGATGAAGAAAAAAGTGCTTTTTCTTCATCAGGAACATAACATGATTGAAAAAGATTCTCTGTTCATGGATCAGCTCTATTAATGGACTTTCTTGAGCAGTTTTACCTTGGTTGCTGCTTAGATGTATTACTAATGTGTCATGAAATTTTCTTATCACTATATCATTTGCTAAAGATTTGCAACTATATAATAACCCATTTAAGATGTTATTCAAAATATTCTGTGTCGTAATTTTTTGTGATTTATCTGTTGCATTATCTTTACCAGCGAAAGGAGGAAATATTTCATTGGTAAATGCCTTGAAGGTTGCTCATTATTCATAGACATAATGAGTATTACAAATTTGGGTTCAGATAGAGGTGCACATCCCTGTGATGAGATATTACTTTGCTCCTCTATATACCAAAGTTTCTGATGGAAGATGAGTGCATGATAGATAAACACACATTTTGAACATGCTATGTGCCACTCATTCTCCTTGAAATTCCTTGAAAACAACATATCTGTGCTCTACTAAGGAGCTCATCCATTCCACAGATTCTTATATTAACTATTTTAATATGTTAATGATATTAACATTGGTTATATTACTATTCTAATATTTTCTCCCAGGTGAAATGGTTGAATCACACTTTAGGTATCAGCATTTGCCTAGTTAAGCTTCATTTATTCTACTCTTCAGTTGATGTAAAAAAGAGATATTTTCTTTTGGTCAGAAGGCACAAACAGAAATCAATGGAGGATCTCAAATAGCTGAACATGTAGCCATCTGCATGGGTTGAGAGCATGGCAAGTCTTCAGAATGCAGCCAAATTAGTCACAAGAAAGATGCTTCAGCAGCAGCAGGAATGAAACATTATCTGGATTAATCAGAAGTATAATTTTTTTACAGAAAGTTGCTTAGGGATGATCAGCAACAGAAAGCAGTGTGGGATTAGTATATAATCACTTTCAAATCCTCAGGAGTATATTTTACAATTTTTTCTTCTCTTTATATCAGATTCAAAAAACTACATACTTTTTTTTAGGTATAAATAAGTTGTCTGGGTTTTACTGTTGCCTTTGAGATGGCAGGTTGCTGAAGAAAAATATGAATACTAGTCATAGGTGTAGACATTAAGAAGCGAGAATTTGCAGAAATCATAAAAAATTGATTTCTACTTCTAGAATAGATTAATGAGATCCCAGCAAGAACTAAAGTTTGTTATTAAAGGAAATGTCATTCCTTTAATTAAGTTATACTTTAAAGTGGCATACACAAAAGTAGTGCAGCATCTAAGGTTAAATATCCACCACCAGATGAAAAATCGCTGTAGAATCCAGTTGTAATTTAGTTTCAGACCAGAAGACAGTGTTCACAGTGTGTCTGCTTTTAAGCTAGATGGTCATCAAAGTCAGCAGACACCAAGTCAGTACAGCAATGGTCCCTACAGTTCTCCAAATATCTGGTTTTCCATCTCAATTCATCCTGGCTTCACAGACTTTATATGCTAGAACACCACGGATTATAGTGGAATATTAGTGAGTGATACACAGGTAGACAAATGAAATATAGACCCCTGCAAATCTGGGGTTGAATCCCTCATAACTATGACTATGTCCTCATAACTTTCTTTGTCATCTAAAGTGAAGTACAAGGAACTATCTCTGTCTATGTATCTTCACTCCTGCATAAAGAGACGCACAAACTGACTAAAAAATATTTTCTTTTGGAGACGGAGGCATTTAATTCATGTTACTTTTGAAACTGACTGTAGTTGAGATAAAGGAATGAATGACAGCTACATAACTTCTGTCTCTTTTATTAGGAAAAATGCAGAGAAGTGCATATGATTGCAAAGTCCAATTTCTATTTCGTTGTGAAAATGTATTGCTTCTTGGCCTGTCAGTCGACATAAATGTGATTAAAAAATATGGATTAAGTATGCATCTTGATAGACCCCTTTCTAAGTTTTATTAAATATCACTGAGACTTCAGAAACATGAATCACTTTTGGTATGTCTTCTGATGATAAATTCAGAATATGGTTTTATATTTTTCATTATTGTAGCATCTGTCTACAGATGCCTGAAAAATATTAATACAGAGAATATTAGCTTGAAAATATTAGATCAGTAGATCTTCCTGTAAACTTGACTGAAATGATGACTCTCTCTTGTTATTTCTAAATATTTATTTTGAAATTATAGATGCATAAATATATATTTATGTCCAATAGTATAACCAAATTGAGAATGTCTTGCTGGTATGTGGAGTGTGCCTACTGAAAGATGATTTTATCTTCCTTTCACTCACCGTAGAAGGACAATTCTGCAGTAATGAAAACACCGTAACACCATTGATCTTGACAGACCTTTACTAATTTCTTTCAGTTTTGAATGACATGAACATATATAGTAGTAGGTGACTTGAATCCAGCCATATGGGAACTTCTGAAATTTTGGCATTTGGTTTTGAGGATGTTCATCTAGTTTCTTGTGTTCTGTTAGGTAGATTCCAACACTGTCACTTCTTATATATTACATTTAATATTTTTTGAAGTGTGGCTTCTAAGAGTGTGATTTTGTCACATTTTTAGTACTGTAATGTTTTATGCTTGCTTTCTAAGCCAGCTTATATTGTAGTCTGTCATTGTAGTTTATATTGTTATTTTGTGTGGGCTTCTTGTGAATGCAAAGAAGGAACACTTTTTATTTCAAAAGTATAGAGAGACAAAAAAGTCAGAATTAGTAGGATTCTTATAGAAAAAAAAAAATTCACAAATTCATTTTGCTTTTGTTTTGAGAATTAATGGACTTTTAGAAAAATATCTTTTTTAAAAAATGCTACCTTTCTTTGACAGGAAATTGTATCCCTAAAATGCTTTTTGACCAACACATGTAAATTTGATAAATGATGATATTTATGGTATCCATCTAACTGAAATTTCAGATCAGTACAAAGATCACACCCTGCTCAAGAAAAAGAATAGAGAAGAAAGCGTATTAGGAAAGGATAAATCTTGGGTAATTACGATTGAAGCAATGATCTATCTTTCCTATATACCTATATACCTGAAGTGACCCTGGAAAGTAGATTTTGCTCATTATCAAAATTATTCTTGTCTCTACACATATGCTTGGTACACAGAGGGGGTTTTTTTTATATGGCAAGATTTTTTTCAACTTGAAAGGACCTCAGGAGCTTTAAAATTTCATATAGTTTCAGTATATTTTACTCTATTAAATAAAAAATATGTGAAATATTATCAGAACCCTGTTTCTTTCTCAGCATTGGACAGCATGGAATTGTTTACTTTTATATTCAGTATATTGAATGAAAGAACTGGAATGAAATTGAATTGAATAAATGGCTATTATGAAAAGCAGATTTTAATAATAGCCATCACATGCCATTTCTACTAAGATCTGCCTTCAAAGGCCTGGAAGTAAATTCCTTATCAAATAAAACTCATTTACTCCGATTTTTCCACAAAACAATCAATATGTCCTCAAGGTTTTGTGTCAGAACCATGATATAAAGCTAAATGGAGTAATCCATTGCTCAGGCTTTTTGTTTTGTTTTGTTTTGTGTAGTTTTTAGTTTTATTCTTTAAACATCTTTCTAAAAATGCCTGAGTACTGAAAAAGCTGTTATAGGCCTTGCTTAGAGCATTCCTCTAGCTGAAGGAAACTAAATAAAAAAGTTAATCCTGAAAGTGAGATAGCGTGCACTTTAATTTTTAAAAAGACTCTTGGTTTATTTTCATTTAATTCTTTCCTTAACCCAAAGATTGTTTAGGAAAATTTACATAAATAAAAGCAAGAATCCAAAGTTCAGAGAATTGCCATTACAACAGGCTTAAAAAATCAGGCTAGGTACTAAATATAATGTTTTCTGACCCTTGGTATTGATTCAACAGCAATTAAAAATGTTGCAGACAAAGAACATTTTGATATTCTTTTGAGACAGGTGGGATACCTTTTCCTCTGTGACATTTTTACAGGCAGGTTGTATAGAGGCAGCTTCTAGTGTTGGAATACACTCAAGATCAGGTCGGACCAGAAGCCGTTTTACTCCTGCTGTAGGAGAGACCACGGAGCAGCAGTAGCTTAACAGGCTCTGCTGATACGGACTGTGCTCAAATGGGGCAGCTACTGAGCTCATAAACCCCCAGGCTGTGCAAGCTGTTCCTTCACCTAAACTGTGTCACCTTAGCAGGACTATGGTAAATAACAAATCAAATGGAATTCTTCAGGTAAGAAGGCTCCAGACAATATACCCATGTACAAGTACACCCCTCTTACAAGTAGAATTTTATTAATTGTGCTGAGTGGCAAAAGCATCAACCGCAAAAGTTTCTTTACTAATGATGATGTGTAACAACTTAGTGTTTTTCCACAACTAGAATCTTTTATGAGAGTTATATTTTATGAAACAAACAAACAAAAAAAAATTAGGAAACCTGAGTCTCTTTGGTAACAGACCTTTTCTGAACACTCCTACCGGATCAGGGTCATGAAGAATCTGAAGCAGGTGAGTTCCTTAAAAAAGAGATCAGTGAGAGCCAGTGAGATCCAGAAGATCCAGAAACAAAACTATAAGTGGCTAAGGAGATTTAAATACAAACACATACCTAATCAGAGTGGTGATCCCTATGTTCCAAAAGGAGTTATGCGAAGACTTAATGCATTGCAATTAACTGGTATGTCAATTTCATTAGCCATTCTTAAACAGCTAAGTCATCCCTTTTCTGGAGTCCATGACTTTCCCTTTACTGGCTAATTGACTTCAAACACAACTAAATTCATCTTCCAAGGTCTGCAATGGCTTTCACAATTGCAGAAGTGTACCTTGGCAAGTTATCATAGCTTGAGGGGAGGTAGAAAGTAAACTTTCTTCTCCAAAGCAGATTGGGATTCCATTTAAGGCAAGCACTGCTTACTTCAATTCCAGTCTGTGCCTCCTGGAGAAGTTCTTCTGGCAGGGTTACTCTGGACTTAGGGGACTAGAGATATAGTTTGCATTTCCCTGCATCAGCCAAACTAGACTGCAATTCTCATTTTTCTTTCAGATACTTTTGTCTTACATTACCAACTTTGGAATAGGTGAAGAAAATAGTTTTGAAATGAAAGTGATTTCCAGGTGTTAAATGTGAACAGAAAACTTCCAAAACTAATGCAGAAAGAATGATTATTTCTCTGCACTTGAAAAGAATCCACAGCAAAATGCAAAATTAGGTTCCAAAACAGTTGCAAAACATCTATTGTAGGACACACAGAACACATCTATTGTAGGACACACAGACACGTGTCTCCTTTTTCAATCAGAAATAGCTATATTAAAGTCTTTTGCTAAATGCCAAAAAAGAAGGTTTGGGGGTTTTTTTGATAGCAAATACACAAAAAGTCAGAAACATCTGACCTTTTACTAAGCCACATATGAAAATGAAAGGACTATATCAACTATGCTATAATAAATTGACTCTTTGGCATACATCAAAAGAAACAGCTTTGGAGACATGAATTTTTGTGTAAGAAAAATTCTTCATATAAGAAGTGATCTGTGAATGATACCACCATACCCTTCAGATCAATATGTGCGAGAAATAAATTTTAAAAATCTAGATATAACCTAGATATAGGCTAATTCATATCTAATTAATATTAGATATTAATTCTAATAAACTAACTGACCTGTGAGCTAATTATAAAAATATGAGTCAATTTTTCTCACCTCCCATCTAACTTCAAAGCCAGCACTATATCTGAATTTCCTGTAGACCAACACAGTGACTAGCCACGAAATTGTTTCTAACCAAATTCTCTCAATTACTTTTCCCTTTCTGCCCATGCATGGGAGCCACTGTAAAAAATGCAGAAATTGGCTGTGATATGACATGCTGCTGTACTAGAATTTTTTGTCCAAAGGAATGGAAGCAATTTATGTTTCCATGCTGTGCAGTCCTGGATCTATGAATGAGATACCTATGACTTGATATAGGCAATACTAATCAAGCTAAAGAATCTGAATGTACTTCATAACTAACCTCACGCTATCTGATGGTACAAATTTAGAGCACAATTTACAACTACACAGCAATATTTTAAAAAACACAAAGCATTTGGAAAAAAATGAACAGAAGCTTTGAGGACCAACACTATGCTGTTTTTATGGGGAAAGGAAAAAATGGCTTTATACAGCCAATGCAGTCGCTGAACAGATGCTTTGAGGACCAACACTATGCTGTTTTTATGGGGAAAGGAAAAAATGGCTTTATACATACAAAAATGGAAAAAACCCAGTTTTACCTGGTGTTGGGCTACTAATGGTAATCAAGGCTTCATTGCTTTCAGTGCAACCATGATCACATAAATGAGCTGGTATTTGTTGCATGGAATTTGGGTTTGGGTTGCAGAAGGATAAAATGGTTTATAATCATTACTGTGGTACATTTATATATGGTTATCTAGTTAGCTTCATATTTATCTTCTACATAATATTGTGTTTTATATATAAAAGGTTAAATATATAAACCTCTAAAACAAACTTTGTGATACTTTTCTCTCTTTGTTGCTGACTGCAATACTGGTAACATTCCTGCAACAAGCAACACTAAGGATTTCAGAAATATGATTGGAAATAATCAATACTGCTGAAATGTCTTTTTTTCTCCTGTTGAACACAGTGGACACAAAAGTAAAGCCATAAAAGATTTCTGCAGACTGAACAAATTGAGGCTATCAACAAAGGATTGCTAAGAAAATCTAGTGGGCAATAAAACATCTTTGTTTTTCAATTTATCAAATGAAGAATTGACAAAAATGTGTAATATTTTCCTTGCAGATATTCTATTCTCCTATTTATGTACCATAGGTTTTAAAGAGATGAGAGGTACAGCAAATAAAAGATATACCCACGGACTTGTTCAAAATGAGGGAATGGAAGAAAAAATTCTGGTTTACAGTTCTTGTGAGTCTTTTCCAGGTTTAGTGATTTAACTGGCACTTTGATGAATAAACACTTATTCATTAAGATTTTATGTGCCATTTTAAATGCTATTGGTATCTCTTTTTTGGCTGAAAAAGAGACCTGCAAAGAGTATCAAATACGATTGTCAGATTCAGATTTTAGGTATTGGATGCACTACACCTGAGTTTAGGACACAGTTTAGAGAATTAGGACTTTAACAAAGTACACCAGACAGAAGTACAAATTCAGCCGGCACAACGGAAATGGATCACAGCTAACTATTCCTCTTCTTCCTTCAGCTTCTATTACTACAGAAAGCCAGGCTCCACTGCATTCAGTGTAGAATTCTCTCACTAACTTTAATAAGGTTATTTCAGGAATGTCAGCCTTGAGCAATGAAAGAAATATCTAGCCACACAAGGTTTGTTCATTTTACTGTCTCATTTGAAGATGCCCAACCATTTATCATACCAACAAAAAATGCAATCAGAGATACCTGTTTACTATACAGAGGAACTGGTCTGAATTGGATATGTAAGCATCAGCAAATATCAAAGCACTTAGTGTATATACCACAAATTCTGAAAAAAAAAAATGGTTTAAAAAATATTTTCTGATAATTTTCATTAGTTTATCTTTGAAACAAATGCATTGTTCAAAGATTCTGAATCACTATTAAAATAAGGATTAGATCTACCTAATGAAATAAAAAATATTCACAAACCTGAAAAAAAAGGATCAAAACTGCTTGTTTTGTTTTGTTTTGTTTTGTTTTGTTTTGTTTTGTTTTTAAAGTAAAGCACACAAATCTTCCTGACAGGCTGGACTGTCCTGATCCTGCCCAGCATCCCCTGGGCCTCTCCCCACCTATGGACCAGGACCCATTTTAGTGCCCAGGGTCATCAGCCCCTCACCACAGGCTCACCTGGAGATGAAGCTGGGGCTTCCTCCAGCTGTCCTGCTCCCTGGTACCCTGAGAATCACCTGTCACTCCTGGCTCCCCAGCTGCACCCTGTGCCACAGCATGGGATGAACAGAAATATTTTTTTCACCAAATAATGAAACACTGAAATGATGTTGCACTCTTTGAAATTAGTTGATGATCTCTAAAACAAAGTTTATACTGAAGTTAATGACTTCCTGAAGTTTGTTGCCTCAGCACACAGATAACTTCAGTTTCCTCAGATGGGATTAAAAAATTCACACATAAGTCTTTAAACAAATATTGAGATGAGGCAGAATTGTGCCTACTGTCATCCCTAATTGCTATTTCCTCTCCTGGATGGTATAGTATGATGGAAACAGATCACAGAAAATACCAAAGTTTGTGTAATCTCCCTAAACAATACCATGTTTTCCAGCTGCCAAAGGCAACTACTGGCTTGGATAGCGCCATTTTTTATGTTCTAAAGATTTTAGCCCAAACAAATCATTCATAATAAAAGCCAGGAAGTAAAAAGAGTGAAAAGCTGACCAGAAACAACCTTTGGAGAAGCAAAGGTTGTGCCTGTGTTTCATGTGAGATTGTTTGTTTGTTTTAAGATAGATTTCCATCTCAACAGATCTTGTCATCTCCGGATATTTCCCTGTACTTTGGAACAAGAAAGAATGTTTCTCCTCTGATCCACTAGCAAGCCTGTAAGGTAAAATAGGAAACAGTTCAGTGAAAGAGTCGACTCTAAAATGTTAGCAGAAGAAAGTTCAATGACCTTTTACTGCTAGGAATCAACTTTCCTTGTGAGAGGGAACAGGAAAGTTGATTCCTAGGAATAAAAGACTGAACATGGAAGAAAGCAAAAGAAAAACATTGAAAAATTCCCAGATGCACCAAACCCTCAGATTAATTCACACTTGCTAACCTAATTATAGGCTTTCAATGATGTCTGCCACAAATGTTTGTCTCCATCTAAAGGCAAAGCAGAAATCAAGCTTCTGAATATAACAGTTCACTTAAAGATGCAAGTGGATTCGGTACTGCCTCCTGCAATGTGCCTCTAACATATCACACACACACAGTGAGAGACGTATTTCCATTTTTTCACCTCAATAGAGCATTAGCAATAATAACCACCAAGTACAGTGAAAGAATGTGTTCAATAAAATAAAAAGCACACATGGCCAGGAGGAATCAAGCACTAACCAAAACAGGGTGCTCATTCAGGGACACTGACCTGAGTAAGTGATATGAAAGATATAGACAAAGATTGTTGCCATACTTACAAGTACAGAGTGGGGAATAGTTGGAGATATCCTGCACTCTCACAATCAACAAACAAGATTTTCTATAGAATACTTATCCTTCTACTTAACATTTGCAAACTTCTTGTGAAATCATATCATTGTTTCTGAGCTCACAAGGCCTTATTTGCTAGAGGATTTCTTATGAAATTTGGCATGACATTCTTCAATGGATGTTTTTTTCTCCACAAGCTCTTATTACAGTGGGAGTAATAACAAAATACCAGCATTGCTTACCCTGCCTTTCCTGCCTTGATGATTGCCAAGTGCCAACAAAGCACAATTTATGAAATCCTCCTCTCAAAGTAACTATATCCTCCCTTCAGAGAATAATTCAGACTTTATGTATGAAAGCATTAATGCTAGCTGAGTTCTAAATAAAAGCATTTATAAAGCCATTTTTTGTTTTTATAAAGCCATTTTTTGTCTATAATTCAAGTATCACATCTTAAACCAATTGCTTCACAAAACACACCACAAATGTTTATGCTTTAAGAATAAGTGTATGAAGAAGAAGGCAAAAAAGAAATCTGAATTTGATTTATTCCTTTTTCTTCTTAAATCCAGCATACAGGCACATTTTTCTGTCATTTACCTTCTGAATACTTAGTGTCTCACTATGATAATAAACTACAAAGAGAGATGTTAAATGGCTTACTCCTCAAATGAATGGCAGACTAAAATAGTTTTCTGAAAAGAAATACCCTGTTTACATATTTATATATCCTGAAAAGCAGTTCACAAATGATCCAATAGAGTCATTGGTAATACCATTCTCATAATTTTTTTATAAGATATCAATAAATTATTGGTGCTAAGCATTTTAGAGGTGTGACTATAATAATAAATTAAATATTTAAAACATTTACCCCATATTTGGCATAAATTTTATAAACAATAGGACCTTACCACTATTTATCCACCATTTATTAATAATTTAGCTCTCTTTATTATTTCAGTCTTTGAAATTGACATATAAATATGTGTAGTTAAAAGATTGTGTTCTGGACTCTAATAAGAACAATCAAGTTTAAAACCTCTGTTGAGACGAGAAATAGTGCCAGTAAAACATGAGCTCTGGACATGAGAAGATCAGGCTTCAGGCTGCTCACAGAATTAGTTAGTAAGGGCCTGTGAAAAATGTTTTTGCAGCTCCTTAGGTCCATCAGTGCTGACCACTTTTTAAACATCACCTCCTAAGGGCACAGGAACAGAAATTCCCAGTCAAGCAGACAAAGCAGAAGGCCTGTTTGGCTGAACAAGATTCTTCTCTTGGAAGTAACCCAAAAAAGGAAGGTATACGTCCAGTAGAAGCAAAGTCAGGTGACATGGGAAGAGTACAGAGATACTGCTTGCCACTGTAGGAAGAAAATTTGTTTGGCCAAAGCCCAGCAGGAATTGATGCTGGACAGAATTGTGGGAGACCACAAAAAGAGTTTTTTCAAATGTATTAATGGCAATAGGCAGTGTAAAAATCACATCAGCCCGTTACAGGTAAAGGATGGTCACCTCACAACCAGGGACAGAGACAAGTCAGAGCTGTTTGACAGATTCTTTTCTCTGTCTTCAACAGCAGTGATGGACCGCAGGGGTCTCATGCCCTTAGCTGGAGGACCATGACTCCGAGAATGACCAATTCCCAACTGACCCTGAAATTGTGCAGGATCTGCTGCTCCTCAAGGAAGAGGTCTCAGCCCCAGCCTGACAGAACTCAAGAAGTTTTTGGACAAAGCTCTCAGGCCCATGGTGTGACTCTCGGGGGTGGTGCTGTGCATGGCCTGGGCCAGGACTCACAGTGATCTGTGTGGGTCGCTTCCAACTCAGCATATACTGTGATTCTGTCAACTGTTTTGCTTTCTTTGGGCAGTTGTGGGTTTTTTGCTTCATTAAAATAAACACTTTTAAAGAGCTTTGATTATGAGGCTGGGAATTATGGTATCATTTAAAGAAACTGTGCAGAGATATCCATTTCCTGAATTTTCTTGACAAATATCCCTTTGTTTTTTACACAGGAATCAAGAAGAGTTAAAGAATAAGGTGGGGTTTTATAATATCTTCTGTAAAAACCAATTAATTACTCTAACTTAAATAGTCTTTGGTTACAGTGGTCTATTTTGGTTGAAGACAAGGATACAAACAAAAATTGACCTCCCATAGAACTTATTTTCTACCTGGATGTTTTCTCCAAGAGAAAGGAGATTGTCAATACTTTGAAAACCTTTCTGTAAATTTATAGATCAAAAAGTTTAAATTTTTATTTCCTTTCTAAGAAAGGTAAACAAACTAGCATAAAATATCTGATTATCTATATATTTTACACAGAATATTTGGACAATTTCAACAGTCTTTAATGATATCAAGAATAAAGAAAAAATATCTAGTCATAGTAAGAATGTAAGAAAACAGTGGAAACTAGAATACCTTGAAATGTTCTGAGTAATTGTTATTGTCTTGGAGACAAATCAGAATTATATTTAAAATGTAAAGCAAAAATCATCCCAAAAATTAGCAGTCAATAAATCTGGAATAGCTTTAAATTTAAAGGAAAATGAGAATTTAGTTTGACTGCAGACACAAAAAATATGCAAAATTGCCATTCAACCATGTATACAGTCGATCCTAGATTTTTTCACAGGAGCAAAGCCAGAATCTTAAGAGATGTTTTTCAAAATGAGAAATGCAGAACCTTAACTCTACCTGAGGAATCCACATGCCACTTGAATGGCTATGTCAACAAAGATTTCAAAGTTCAGAGATAAAGGGCAGCCTCCTCTTGCAGCCTCTCCTCTTAGAGTGATTCCATTTTGCACATTTTTTACTGCTTCTAAATTTGTACTTGTAAGAAGAGGAAGTGGAAAAATTACTTTAAAACAGTCAACAACCCACAGATATCTGAAATTATCTGAGATGGGAAATCAAGATAGAAACATTTAAATGAATACAGCAGGGACTAGTATTGTCTTTGCCATATTGTAAGTGCCCCAAAACCTAGATCATACTCAGAAGAAAACATTTATTGTCCGGTACTTCTATCTGAAATCCAAATCTGTACTTAATCCTGTCCAATGATAAAAAATTCAGTCCATAGAACAAAGGTCACTGAACTGAATTGGTATTTTACAGATGAAGAGAAATTAAACTATTTTTGAAAAACACGAGTATGAACCTCTTTATAGCCCCTCCCCCCCTGATTTCTCAGGTGAGTTCAACACCTTGTGATTGTGAAGTGAGCCACGCACATTGCCAAGGGTGCTTGCACAACAGAAAAACTGAAAAGAGTTCAAGTAGCCTTATGAAATGGGTACAGCAGTTTGGATGCACACACCAGCCATAAACTCATAGAATAATTAGTCTTGGAAAAGACCTATAAGATTGAGTCCTACTCTATGCTTAACACTGCCAAGTCCATCAGTAAGCTGTTTTCAGACCTCATATGGGAAGAAGACGTGACTACACACATTTTTTTCTGATTCTCACCCTGTAAGAAAACCAGAAGGACATCGCTTTTAAGGTCCCTTAACTTGCACACATTGAATGCAAGGTATGTGGTGGATCATATCTGCAACAGTTGAAATCCAGCTAAAAGAAGTTAAAAGCATATAGAAAATATTTTCCTTTTAATGCTTTTTCTGTTCTTAATGGAAACTACCTTTTTAGTGGTTTTTTCCCCCTTTCACTTTTGTGTCAGTGACTTATTCATTATTCTCTATTAAGCCACTCTTAGTTGCGCATAAACCAATTGCACATTCAAAAGATTTTAGAGATTAATGATTCTGTGATTAAGTATTTAAAGCAAACACAGAATATTTGGCTGCTTTGGGACCCTTGATTTGTGTATCTTAAAAGGAAACAGGCTCACATTGTGCCCTACAAATCTAGCCAAGATTGTTAACAAAATTTTAACAGGATAACAATCAACCAAAAATAATGTCTTTGGCCAGTTTCCTGTGTCTTTCCTATTGCTTTGTATTGAATATACGGTAACAAAAATTATTGAAACTCAGCACATAGAAAAATTGACCCAGAATATCACATGCATTTATTCCCCATGCTGTTCCAACACCAGGGCAAATATCACAGAAAATAACCAAAGGAAAACAGTTTTTAACCTCATCAATTTGATGATTTATTGCCCATTATAATATTGATGCACAGATTTCAAGTTGTCTGTCATATTAATTATATATTGCCATTTAATGATCAGTCTTTAGAAGTTGTTTTGTATATAAATATATATACATTAAAAGCAATGTACAAATATATGTAACAATATACACATAGACACATTCAGGTTGTGCTTTTCTTATGCAAAATATTCATCAGCATTATTGCCTTGATGGTTGGAATCTGTCTGTTTTTAAAGGACCCCTTCACAAGGCCCCATCTTTGCAGCTGTGCCATGTCCAAAGGATTTCTGCACACAAAGAAAAACCTTCCAAAGAATGTAGATGTTTTAAATCTCAACTCAGGTCATGTTCTTCAAACAGTGATGTCATGACAATAAAAAGAGCTGGAAATTATGTCACCAGCAGGATGTCAAGTGGAACACCCTGAGCTGTTATCACCCCACACCACTGTGTAAGGCCAGAGACTGCACGAGGTACAGTGGGAATGACTCCAACTGCCAGCTCTCCTCTAGATCATATAAGTGACCTTAATAAAAATCTTGATCTGAGAATAGTATCTCAACTATATTTTCATAAAACACCTGCACTTCCCTGTGAAAATCCAAAGCTTTGGATTCTGATATATCACCATTTTCCCTGGAAAGTCTAGTTTATTAAAAGAATAATCTTCCTTGCTGTAACTGGGACAGTTTTGTAAGCTGCTATTCACTGGGAACTGTCTAGAATATCATTGTGTTTCATCAAGATCCCCTGCCAGTGTGAAGCACTTTTAGCAGTAATATATGTCTGATCCATCAGTGAACATGCAGGAGAACATTTTGGCTCTAAAATAATAATAATGCTATTTTTTAAAAAAAACTGCAAAGAATGTTTAGCCTTTTTAGTGGACTGTACTGGTTATGCTGTGTGGAAATAATTTCCTAGTTACTCAGAGTTGACTGATAATGAGCAGGGTTTTTTTCTCCTTACTTTTCCCTTCAATCTCAGTCACATGCTCCCTGAATTCCATAGGTCACTTGCCCCTCTTTCTCACTGTCCTTTTTCTACCATACACTAGAAACACAAACACATATATGTATGCCTAACTTACATCTTCACACACTCCTCCTCCTCCTTCCTCTCCTACCTACCAGCTATTAGCTGAACGTGTCCTTCAAAACTTATTACTGTTATAACTCCTTTTAAATGCCACTCTTTACAAAACAATATATGTTCCTGCATATGAAAGAGAATCCTAATTTCTTTGCCTGTTCTTACCAACATTCACCCTTCCACCTAAAATTAGAAAAGCCAAATCAATTATTTCCGACAGCTGATGACCACATACCTTGCAGTGTATTTTCAAACTCAATATGAGCAAATTTTCCCATTGCTAGCCCTAAAAATCAATTTAGTTCACAATATTAAAGCTTCTCTTCTGAACATACAGTCACATTTATTTGCTGCAAGATGACATTTATGAGGCATCCTCTTAGCCCGAGGGTCTTGTCCACATGCATCTATGTATAGGATTGGGTCTGGGATACCAGGGCACACCTTGTCCCCATCCAAATGGGGGCAAAGGTGTCGTGTGATTGCTGTTGAGTGATCTTACTGCTTACACTGCTGACAGTCAGCAGACATGATTTATCAGAGAGAAGCTGCCAGTTTTAGTGAATGTACTTGGGTTTTGAAAATATGCAGTTTGTGGCTAGGCAAATAGCAAAAATTTTAACTCAACATTGATTACATAAGCTATCAATAATAAGGGTAGCAATATTCATTATGCAAAAAGATTTATGTATGCTTATGAATGCATCCTAAAGTATGCTTATGAATGCATCCTAAAGTGAACTGCTATTTTTGAACTATATTAAATTATTGAAATTCTGTGACAATCTGATGAAAAATGTATTACATATATTTGCAACGAGTTAGTGTACTGTGTGACACAAATAAATGAATGTTGTTCCATAAAAATATTCTATAACTGCAATGATAAAAATGTAAGACTGTCAGAGACTGCAAAGCAGAGAGAGATATAGTAGTCAGCTTTCACAGGCAGCACTCTTTAAACCAAAGGGAGCTGCCTTTGGAATATTCACAGTATGGTGAAGAAAACGGAATGGGACTCTGCCATAGGAAAGACCACAGATTGCATCTTTCTGCTCCTACAGTATGAGTGGTTGTAGATGAGTTTTTCACACAGATTTAGCCGTTTCAAACAGCAAGCACTGTAAATGTGCTACTGTGATAAGCTTGCAGTCATCACCAAGGGAGCAAGAATTCTTATTCTATTGATATAAATATTGTTCGTTTTACCAGCTCCAAAGTTCTGCTTTTCACCATTTTTCTTTCTTTTTTTTCCTTTTGTTGCTAGGCAACGTAAGCAAAACTTTCGCAGCAAGAGAGCACCTTATCATTTATTTGAATGAAATAACAGACCTTGCTCTGATATTTTGACAAGTAACAGATAAATAAATATTTTAAGAATTAAGAAAATATTTATATTTTTTTTACCTCTTATATAAAATAGAAAACTAAGCTAAGCCTTTTCGCTAGTCACTAAGTTGGGAACTCCAAATCACTTCTTCCAGGTCACTGTCAACATATCAGCCAGTTTTCAAGGGAGCAGAAAGGCTAACTGTGAAAACTCTTGGAAAACATCACAGAATCTCAGAATTACAAAATGGTTAAGTTTGGAAGGGACCACAGTGGGTCCTCTGTGTCCAACCTCCCTGCTCAGGCAGGGTCATCCCAGAGCGCACAGCACAGGATTGCATCCAGATCATTCTTGAATATCTCCAGGGAGGGAGATTCCACATCCTCTCCAGGCAACCTGTTCCTGTGCTCACTGAACCATACAGTAAAGAAGTTCCTCCATATATTCAGGTGTAACTTCCTGTGCTTCAGTTTCTGCCCACTGCCTGTTGGAATTTCATGCATTTAAAAACATAATTAAAGCCAGCTGAATCCAAGAGACAATCATCATCCTCTGGTATGACCTAAATGTATTAAAGGCCAAGGGCAAGTTTACTATTCCTTAACACATAAAGTGCCTGATGGCATTAGTTTGGTGAGGAGTTCAGAACACTTCTGTTGTAAAAACATCCAATTTGATGACTGGTTTTTATAGATTAAGTCACAAGACTTGCAATGAAGGAAAGAATAAGTGGAATAAAATATTACAAAAGAAAAAATAAAAATACAGGGTGAAGATATGGAGAGAAACAGCATTTTGAGTTTTATCTCAAAACACAGGACTGCTTAATTATGGTATGTGAATGAATCTGGCAGAGAGCCTGAAAGTTCTCTGCAATAGTGCTGCAGCTCTGTTATACAATGGACCAGGGTATCTATTTTACACTTCAGATATTGATTATCATGCTATTCACTCAGCCTTTATTCATCCTAAAATATGCTTAAGCAATAACTAAGCCTGCAGCAAGAATCAACAAGAGCTAGAGAGTGCTCTAAAAAGCGTCTCCATGAGGCTGGCTTCACTAATTTATTGCTCAGCTTATTCTTTTGAGGAGGGCTGTCCCAGACAGCCCATTATTTCACTGTACAGAGGCAAATTAAAGTGAACCCTTTCCTACCCATACAAAGAAATCCAGTTCACATTGTTGATTTGGATCAAAAATCAAAGGTGAAATAAATCAATGCAAACTGATAGTACTGCATAAGAAGGACAAGGCAGGCCATCTTCCCACTCGCCCATACAAAGAAATCCAGAATTCCAGTTGTTGATTTGAATCAAAAATCAAAGGTGAAATAAATCAGTGCAAACTGATAGTACTGCATAAGAAGGACAAGGCAGGCCATCTTCCCACTCCAAAAGTGACCTGTAGGAACAGTTCTTTCAGAAGAGATCATCAGTGTCATTATAAGCCAGCTCTTTTCTCTTTGGCATCTTCTCAACTCCCCTCCTCTGCAGAAAAGATGTGACTTCTTAGGACATCCAGTAGATTTAGCAAGGTCCAGGGCATGTCACGGGTTAGCTGTGGTATGACTGATGCAACATTCTCCTCCTTCCATCCATCTAGTTCTTTACTTTCTAAATGTTCCAGAAGATTTTAACTTTTCCTTTGCCCTGAGCCCAAAGCTCCAGTCCTTCTATAGCTGTAATCCTTTCATACATATTGTGTATAAATCCACTATTGACCCATTGACTCAAAAAACTGTACAATAGATGAATACACATGTATTGGTGATCATGAAAGTCAGTGAATTGCTATTTGAAGGAAATAATGTAGACAAATCTAGCAATATCTCCTTTCAGGAAATTGTCCAAGTCAAGAGCTGAATTAACATCTCCATTTGTTTCTTGTTTAATTTCACACCCTCATTGTACATTAAAGTCATAACCAAGATTTTTAAACAATATAAAGTACTTTTGCCATTATTTTCTTTCACTAAAAAGTAGAAAGAAAGCTTTTGCAAAATTAAAATTGATACAGTACAAAGAAGTGAGGGCATATTTTCTATTTTTTACTTTTCAGAACGTCCCATTTGTGTGGCTTGTCTCACAGAATGTCGATAACAGTCTTTTATAAATAATCTCAAAAAATAACGCAACAGTTTCTAAACCTCCCACTCCTAGGAATTTTAGAGAGGTTTATATAATGATATTAATTGGGACAATATGCAAGTGAGTTGGGAGCATTTGTGCTCAAAGATGCCTTTGATCTGTAAGAAAGACAGACCTTGTTAAAGCACCCAAAATTTTAACCATTTTCCATCTAGGTCTCATGACAGAATTCATCAATGCCTGCTTGAGCTGTTAAATGACTAAAATCTGGAAGACACTACATCTAATGTCTGTTGTGCTTCTTGGAGATATCTGAAAAAGAAGAAACTTAAGGAGAAGTTGCAAACTGTAGGGCTGTGACCACAGCTGATGAAACTAGATGAGTGACTTTTGGAAAACCCAGAGAAAACCAGAGAGACACCAGATGGCATAGATCTTAGAGGAAACAGAGATGCTCAGGTCACAAACTGTCTGCAAGGTTTTGATTCCTGAACAAAGGAATACACTCTTTCCTGTTCTTTGTTGTTATTATGCTCTTAGTTTACTCTTACTTCTTATTGAAATAAACTTTTTCACTTTTTTTTTCACATTTTTTTGTTATCACAGGGAAATACAGGCAACAGAGAACTGACTCTTGACATCTTCTTGCCCTAATAATCAAACACATCTCAATGAGGATCCAAATAATAGCAAAGCACACAAGCCCGAGAACAGTAAATGAGCAACTATATGTACTTGTTCTTTAAAGACTAAAAAAACATGAAAGACATAATCAAAATTAGAAACTATATCCCTTAGGTTTGTCAAGGGATTTGGAGTACTGTTACTGGAAGGCCTTGGAAAAAAACATGGAAAAGAAATATGCAAAAATGTGACTTGAAAGGTAAAAGCCAATTGACCTTATTACATTTTTTAAAAATTAAAAAAAAAAAAAATATATATATATATTTATATATATATAATTAAAGACATGTGAAAATAGATTGGTAGCCAGCAATTGTCACTGGCCTTGTCTTATCAGTTTCCAATAAAAAGTGTTGGTTGTCATGCAATTGAGAAATCGTGGAATTTGTCTCTGATCTTGGCATTGCTGGGAAACAGCACCCAGGAAACAGCCTGTTATGTAAACAATGATCTAACCAGAGATCTCTGATGGAATAGCAATAGCATCAAAATGAAGGCAAGATAAAACCACTTGGGTTTTAAAAGATTTTAGTTATGGCTCTACAATATGAATTCCACAGTGAAGTTCAGGTTCCATGGTTCCATGAAGATTTGCTAAAATGTAGGATTCTAATTTCTCTCTATATCCCCATGAACTCTCCGTATAGTGGCCTATTGAGGATTACGTTCATGAAGCGTCTCCTAATAGTGTAATGGAGTATTAAGGAATCTTTAAGTAATG
Source organism: Pyrgilauda ruficollis (assembly GCF_017590135.1). NCBI lineage: Eukaryota > Metazoa > Chordata > Aves > Passeriformes > Passeridae > Pyrgilauda > Pyrgilauda ruficollis. The sequence continues at coordinate 7,362,264 of NW_024524044.1, read as the reverse complement.
GAGATACAGTGTGAATATTTTGGAGGCCAAAACTCAATTGATTGTCATAAAATGATTAAGAAATCCTGAGGAATATGGATGCACTTGTTTTGATGAAACCACCAAAGCAGAGCATGATGGGTCAAATCCTCACATAAGCAACATAAGACAAAGTTTGAAAAAAATCTTTCATATCTCATTTAAATCTATAGTAGCAATCTAGAGTTAGTAGGTTGGAACTGTTCTTTCAGTGGTGATAGAAAGCTCAATGATCTCACAACCATCAGAATCATCACCCATGACAAAATTAAGGTTTTTCATCTGGGAAACAGAAAACAATGTTTTTTCAGCGGCACTTTGCAAATTTTTTTCTTCTTGCTATGTCTCTTTTTTCATTTTTCACTCTCTAGATTTCATTTGCGGCGTTAATACATCATGTGCAGAAGTAGCTGTATTGGCAGAGGGGCTCATCCAAGAAAAACTAGAAGTGTTAAGTAATTCTGCGCTTTCCCATCTGATGTCATATTCAATCTTTCTACATAAAAGAGATGCCATTTTCTATCAATCACGTAGTTCAAAGACCATCTGAAAAATGGCAAATAATTTGAAAGCTATCTTATATTGTAGGTTATATAGGCAGAATTTCCAAGATCTTATACAAAAAATGTATTGAGAAGAGAGTTATACATAGGAATTTAATTCCTTCCAACACTCAGCAATTTGGTTGTTTTTACAGAAAGTAAAAATTTGTATCTATTTGTCTTAGAGATCTAGTAATAAAATAGATATTCTGATATAATTGGACTGTTCAAACCCAGACCTTTTCTGTCTAGGAAAGAAAGACCACATATTTTATGACTGCTCTGTGCCTTATGTAGAATCAGCATCATTGTCCTTGTCCACTGCCCCTTTCATTGTGTAGAAAAGACGTGAAGACCTGAATGGCAAAAGCTATTCCTAAATGTGATTCATATGGTCAGGGTTAAATTAAATTTTGTGTAAAATTTTATATTGACTTACAGTACTTTGAGCATTAAAGACTCAAAGGGATTAGTCTAAAATCTAGACATCAGTTTCAAATACTTTATAGTTTAAGAGTTCTTAAATATTGCTTTGCTTTTGAAGAGCAGCCAAGCCTTTACTCAGACCCCCCAAGAAAGGTGTGCAGAGTTCTATTCTCTAAACATTAGAAAAATTGGAAATTTTTGTCACTAAGGTTACACATTTTTCATAATTTAAAAAATTAATTTTGTTAATTTTAGCATTTTATAGAAGAGTAACTTTCTCTCTGCAATTGATAACAAACCTTGCTCCATGAATGTGAATTAGGAAGCAGGTTAGGAGTTTCTGTGTATAACCCTTTCTGCCAGTGACTTGTAGCCAAAAGTTTGGTGTCTAACATGTTTAATTACAGATAATCAAAATACATTCTACCTGTTATATCAAGTTTTCACTAACACAAGAGCCACCCTGAATTAATAAGCAAGTTTAAAGTTCTTTCTGGTTTTGTTTTTAAAACTAAATGTAGATTTAGTACTCCATTCTTATTCTTCTACTCATAGTTAACATACTGGGTACTAATTCTTCAGACACATGCATTTCAGGCTGTCACATGTGCTCTCCTTCTGGAAACCTATATTTAGTCATCAGGCCATAATGTTCATCATTGTCATGTTTGAAAGAACACAGAATGTAAATTCATCACAACCTCGTGAATGTAACTAATTCCTCACATACATTATAGAAAAAAAAAATCTGTTCAAGCTTTTCCTGTCTGATGATGAATTTGTACACTCTACTGCTCAAAATTCTTTAGACAAGGCTTTTTACTTATCATAACTTCAACAAATAAAATAAAACTAAGCAGCAAACATTTGGGCCAGTGGTGGGATACCAGTAATCTGAAAGTACTACTTTTTGTTTGAAGAACCTATCAGCCCAAATTTTCAGTATCTGGAGGGAAAGATGCTATGATATAGCATCTAGAAGCATCTAAAAGCAGCTCTAGAAGCATCTTGATTCCAATACTAACTCTGGACAGAGTAGGGGGAGGGGGTGGGGAGGAGGAAGGCCTAATAATGAAGCCTAATAATTTCTTTTAAAAAGAACAGTACAATAAACAGTGTCTTAAGGCAGATGAAATATTGAAAGATGAAATATTGAAAGCTTACCTACTAATACTGGTAACTTTATAATCAGTCCTTAACATTAAATTTCTTTTGTTTTTTTAATTCGCTACATAGAATTCATGTATATATTTACTGTAAGAATTGAGTTGTCTGAAATATCTGCAGCTTCTTAGCCTCAAAGTGCTCTCTCATGTGTCCCAAATCTGCCAGCAAAACTCTTCCACTGCTGTTGTCCTCTAACATAGCTGACACTAATGGTCCAGTCAACTTCTCTTCCAAACAACCTGGCATAAATAAATTAGCAAGCAGTGGGTTCACTTGGAGCTGCAAAGGGACAGCAGCAGAATCCAGGCCTGTCAAGTAGCTGAGGGAGAGTTGCCCAAGCAGCTCCTGGGCAATGCAGTGCTGCAGTGTGACCCTTGCCTGCTCTGTGACCAAGAGTGCTGCAACCAGCTGGTCAGTCCAGCAGTTAGCTGCTCCTTACACTCAGGAGGGGAAAGAGTCATTCCACGGGGGCCCAGCTGTCATTGGATCCTAACTGAACAGTAGAGCTATGGCCTTACCTGCTCATCTGACCTGTCACCCCCTCTCTGCCATCTGCCCATTCATCCTGACAGCTTGGGAGAGGAGTTTCAGAGATCTGAAAACATAATTATATAATAGCAGCATAGTCAAGTGACAGGGTTTGGAAATCCTATCTCTGTGCAGCTCAGATTCTGCCTGTTATAAAATCAGCACTTAATTATTATTGCATGAGACTTTCCAATATGCCCTTACAGGAAAATCAGCCTGGCTAAATCTGCCAAGGATGATTCTGGAAATTTAGGATAAAATCCATATTAGGCAAAGCGATCTCTACTTCGAACATCTCCCAGTAGATAACTTTTTTAGGTCAGGAACAGCACCTACATCAATTCTTAGATTTTTCAATTCCAAAGAACTATAAGTTATTGGTTCTACATGCAGCAATGCAAAAAGCAGTCTCTAAAGGAATGCAGTGGACATTCAACAATCTCTGAGCATTGTGTAAGTGTTTCAAAGTTCCCTTTGCCCTGATAAGTACATGGCCAGTAGTTACTGGGTGATATGGAACTTATTTGACATTTTATACTTCTGAGTTCTACTAAAAATATCAGCCTTTTGGCTCAGAGGATCAGGTGTCTGCACTGGTGAGTCAGGGGATGACACATGCCAGTCAGCTGAGGGACTGGAGGTGGGAGCCTAATTGAGTTGTGCCTAACTGTGTGAATTGCACAGACAATCAAATGCCTAAAAACGTTCGGCCCTGACAGGGTGCAAGGGAGAAAAATGGTGGCTGGGATGACTTAGTGAGAACAAGTATGCCAACCAAAACCAGTGTCAAAAAGGGAAGGGATTGGAGTTCTTATCTCCCCTTATCACTAAAAATCAAACAGCAGATGTGGTGCCTGTGTGAGGCTGGGATTCCAGCTGCTGTCTTGAGCTTAGTGTCTAAACTGTCTGATTAGATTGGACAGGGAGGAGAGGAAGGAAGACTGGGACAGAAAGGCAGAAGGATAATAGTTTCCTGGGAAAGTTGGCTGCTTACTAGTATTTACGCTTTAAGAGAAATGGGATTATTTTGGGTAAGGAAAAGTTTCTCTGCAGTGTTTGATAGTCTGCAGAAATGTACAGGAAGATATCACAGCTAAAGCTCTTGGCTCTTTGGTATACACACTTTCTTGCCTCCTGTTTGAGACTGGTAAGGAAAATGTTAAGGTTATCATCTCTAGTAAGGCTGCATTTAGAATCAGGACTAAGATGATGTTCCTCTAATTCCAGCACTGCAGGCAGAAAAACTGATCAGCGCAGATTAGGAGAAGCAATTACCCTAGTGAGGAGCAGCACCTACTTGGATGGGGGAATTAAATACAGCAAACATAATCTAAAAATACTTCAAATACATTATAGAGCTCATTGAAAGTGCCTAAACTTTATAGCTATGTCTGTGCCTAGATTTATTGAAATATGCCTGTGTGCCTTTGCTCTTGTAGTCATCTCAGCCTGATCCCAGGTGCTACTGCTGCTGGGCATGATTTGGACATGAATCAGGTGCCACAGGGATACAAAACTTGTGATTATATTCCAAAACTATTATTATCTTCCATTTTATATTATGTGAAAATACATTACACTAATTTTATAGCTTTACATGAGAAGGGTTAAACTATGAGATGAATAAAAGAAAACAACTCACATGCAATCCTTTCCCATCAAATATAGTCACATTCTCTAGACTTTTCACACTCCCTTTTCCAAGTAAAAAATGATGTCTGAAAATCCAAAACAGTCCAAAGTTTTGAATTTTACTTTTAGTTACTCTTTTCTTGCCATTAGTATTGGGAAAATGCAATAAATTATGAATGCAATGTTTAATCAGGAGTTTGATTATTTAAATTAAAAAAAAAAAGTTCAAAATTACTCAAATTAAAGGCTGAGCTCCATTTAAAAACAAATTGTAGGAATTTTAAAAAATACATTGTTGGCATTTTCCTCTATTTGATCAACCTGAAACGATCTAAAGAATAAATTGAAAAGGAAAATGAATTGCATCAAAGATTCCTAATGAAATTCAATACTTCTGTGAAAATTTATGTTAACAATTTGAATATTAATATCAAATTAGTACTCAATGGCAATATGTACATTTTAGCATTCCTTGGTTTTTTTCCAAACTACAATCTTGTTCTGTAGGTTTTAGTCATACAGAAAAACACTCAACCACCCAATTTTGTTATATATTTGTGCAGACTTGCTGAATTCAGGATTATCTTTGTGTACCTTGTTTTGTCAGAGGAATGTTAGCTTTAGCACAGGCAAAAGGTTTTTCACTGCAGAATCATTAACCAGAGCTTAAATTCTCAGCTCAGTGTATCTGTTTCTTAAACAAAAAATATTGCCCAACAAAAGAAGTAAATGAGAAGAGGCCCTGTAAATCAAGATTGCTGCTCTTCATCTTTTGAGTGGGAGGGCTGCCAAATGACTGCAATTCAACAGCCTATTTGTGTCAGCCCAGCTTAAACATCCACTGAGAGGCAGGAGTCTGGCAAGCTGTGTCAGCAGGCTACCTTGCCATTGTGAAAAAGCAAAGCAACAGCATGCTAGACATAATGAGACAAATGTTGTGCATTCAGGTCCCCAGAGTCTTTCCTTACTAAAGGAGAAGAAAAGATTGGCCTGCATTAACATTCTAGGGGTGCTTCATGTTTACATGGCTCAGTCAATTGCATTTTCTTCGCTGAGGTGTTAAAGGCTCATTTATGAATACAAGTGAGTCAAGCCTGTGAAATGATTACAGTCTTATTTCTTGCATATTATATGTCATGGAAAAGAACATGGTAAGAGTATGAGTCATCACTGTCTGTGATTTATACCACGACTGGAGCAAAAGTGTCTTGGTTCATTTAATGGAAAGCAGCTACACCTTGTTGCAGGTTTCACATGGCATGCATGAAGAGGCCAGGAAACAGAAGTGACATGGAGGCAGATCGTGAATGAGACAAAAACCACATAATTCTGCAGGACAAGCTTCCCCACATCAGAAAGGGGAGCACGTGAGCAGCACTGAAAAAGGAAATGGTGACTTCTACAAGTTTATGAGTTTGTAGAAGTTTTGAGCTGTAGAAATTTGTTTGCAAAGCCTGGAGCATTCCCTAAGAGTTGCTATAGACAGCAAAGCTGGGGCAAGGAAACAGCCTGATGGATGCCTTAGAGAAGCAGCCAAGGGAATGACATGAGAAGGGGTAGGTTCAATTCTAGCAGCCTGCTGCAGCTGCTGCCAGCCCTTGTGAGGAAAGTTAGCAAGGTGCACAGGAACACCTGGCAAGGCCTGGAAGGAGGAACAGGGAGGCAGTGGACAGAATACAGGCATAGTGTTTTGTTACAGGTCTGGTTCAATGAAACAACATGAGCCCGCTCCTTTCTTATAGATTCAGGCTCTTCTTTTCCACTGATACATTGACAATTGCTGCCACCTGTCTAAAGGAATATCACAGCAACCTCAATATTTGATTTAGCTGACACAATGGATCCACACATACATATGTAGTCATATCCTATGCCTTCTCCACCACCTGTAAGTGGACTTATGTCCCTTCCTCTGCAAGAGCTGAAAGAGTAACCCTGAGGCTGATCTAAATTACTGCTCTCCATAGTTGTCATGGTAACAGGAACTGGCTGAGCAACCCAGGCATTTTATCTTTTCCTTGAACATATTCTGAGCACTACATTCGGAATAGGGATTGCAGCTGTGCCATCCCCATGGGCTTCCTTACTCTCGTAGAGCATCATCACGTTCCCAGCTAAATCACACTTCTGCCTGCTTTACAACATGTGAGTGGCAGATCTCTGCCAAAAAGGTTTCCAGAATCTGCTGAATGACTTTAGTGGTCAGAACTGTCATTCTACATTTGGTGTATCAACAGAAATATTATATTTCAAAATACCCCTTCACTGGAACTTGCTAAGCAACTTATGGAATTTTAAAAATACACCCTCTCATAAAAATTCAGGATGTGTCAAAACACACTTTTGTGTTTCCTTTCTAGAAGTATTGAAATTAATCACTCACTACAAAAGTGTTTTAAAAGATAACTAAAAATAAGTAACCGGTGAGGAAAGGAAACCATCTGGCAATAACAAAACCAAAATAATGAGAATTCAGGGACCTTATTTCTGGAGCCTCCTGCTCCTACCATAGAGACATTCTTTGCATGAATTTTAATGTTTATTAATATTGTGCAACATGTGTGTTCCTCCACTTGGAATTTGTCTGTCTTAAAGATTATAAAGTATTCAAAAAATAAAGAAAGATGAGCATGGCTATCCTGGTTATCCAGATAGTCAGTTGTGATATTAGAATGGTAGTAAATTTGGCAAAGGGAGAATGCAGAGCCAAAAGATTCTTCTTAAAGAGAAAATAGCTGCCTGTGGCTTTGCCTTGGATTCTTCATGCTAAAGGTTAGAAGGCATGAATGTCTTCTTAAGAACTTCATGGGTGAGGTCCTGCTGATATTAAAAAAAGCTGTGCTGGATTACCCTTTAAAGTCTGGGTGGATTGGTGGAGAATGGGCATAATTTTGCCCATTTAACAGATCATTGAAACAGATGGTAGAGAGCTGAAAGGCACAGGACTGCAGCTAATGGAGCATTGCCTGTGAGCTCTACTCCAGATTCTGATCTGATGATTAAGATATTTGCTGCCTGAAGTGGATAAATGGAGAAGAGCCATATACGGCGCTACCCAATTTACAGTTTTTAAAGTCAGGGAACTGGAGCTTGTTATGACAGGCTGCCCAGCTCACTTTTGCACAGAATACCTCATTTATGGATAAATAGGTTGGGCCATATTCCTAACACTAGGATTTGATTCCCTTATCATATATGTATATGTATATATTTGTAATATTAGTCAATTCTTCCCATTCATCTAACACATTTCAGCTTCATATTCAAGGATTTGAGAATGTGAATCCTTCCAAATAAAGAGCAATTATCTAAGAAAATGACCTAACAGGTTATTTTCCTCCTTCATACTAGTAGTAATATAGCCTTTGTCTCCTGTTTCAGCAATAGCTTTGCTTCAAAATGACTTTCCTCTCAATACATGCTCAGCTATCATGGCTGCTGCTCAAAAAGAAAAAAAAAAAAAAAAGATCATCAGAAAAAAAAAGAAATAATATCACGGCTGCTGCTCAAAAAAAAAAAAAAAAAAAAAAGATCATCAGAAAAAAAAAGAAATAATATCAACAATCTTTATATTACTGCATTAAGACTCATAGTCAAATATTTATTGCACTGAAAATAAATCCAGAATAATCAGAAAATATTTAGAATCAAAGCATTGAGCAAATTAATCTATCTAGGGAGAGCAAAGAGCAATGATACAATGCAGGTTTACAGTTAGGGATATAAATTTTGTCATTCTTATTTCACCGTATTAAATATTTGAAAATATTTTAAAATTGCACATAAGAATTTTTGTTGCACAGCAACAAATATACTCCAAGGGCAAAACAAAGAAAATTTCATGCTCCCTGGAAAAAATTTGCACAAAAATGCAAGTGAAGGATTTTATGTGTATAGCCCTTCTGGAGAGAGGAGGAGGAAGACGAATCACACAAAGATACTTCTCACAGTCTAATCTCATCAATGCAGTGGCTGGATGGAAAAATGTCATTACTCACACTTACTTTCCATCAGAAAGCTCCTTCTCATAGCTAAGCACAACAGCCCAACAGCCCTCTATTTTTGTGTGCACAAGAAGTGGTACTGTCAGACTTCTGCTGTGCAGAAAGTACTACCAGAGCAGTTTGCTTTTATTGGTTTGTGGGTTGGGAGGCTGCTTTGATTAGTTGCATAGCAATTTATTAAATGACAAAATCATGTCTTCCAACTTTTGAGAGGATTTTCATAACAAAATAATTTTCACTTAAAGACAACTTTTAGTGGCTTACGAATAGACTGAAGAAGAAATTCTAATTGCTACATCTATCCAGAAGCTGTCTGTTTTCTCTCTGTCCTCTAATAAAGGAAACAGATGTATTGACCATCTGATGACCGCCATTTCTCTTGTTTTTCCAGGCATCCAGGCTTTCTAATATAGCAGTTTACAATGTGAAAATAATCTTCTATAGGGTGACAGAAAAGATGTCTTGTCACATTCTCTTGGGATTCCTCAGAGGAATGAAGATTCCTCAGAGGCTAGAACTTCCAAGACAGTACACAGCAGAAGCAGGATTCTTTTGGGTTTTCTGTTTAGGAAAGTATATACTCCAGGTACTCATACAGGATGCAAAAAAACATGCTCAGAGATATGTATATGTGTATATACATACATACACACAAATATATGAATGTGTATATATTTCCATATGTGTATATAAATGCATATATATCAGGTTACAATTTGTCTTTATGCAAACTAAATTAAATAGGATGGAAATTTCTGAGCTCCTTTATGACTTTTTTATGGATACACAGTTCTCATTCACATACTCAGCAAAGTAAAACACTTTGCAATACTGCAGCCTGGAAGAGTCTCTGCAAAATACGTTCTTGATCCTTGCAAATTTAAGACCGATTATAACATTAAAAAGATTAAATAATCTGTGGTTTCTTCTCTGTAATTCCAGTTAATTTTTCATAATGTAAGTATTTAGCACATAAAGCCCTTCTAGTTCCCAATGGAATTTGGGGGGTTATTTGACATATAAGAAATCTTTATCTGTGCACTCCAGATACATATAGCACAGGGAGAGAGACCTGACACCTCAGATAAGGTGACAGCTCCCAGAGATATGTGCATTTATCTGATAATCCATAGTCTTCTTTTCAAACTCTTTTTCTTTTTTAAATTATGGTAATTTCTGAATCAATAGAGACAAAATTTTTTGATGGCAGCCTGTTACTGGGCATTTTCCTACTTGCCCATTTCAGCGCTTTCCTTAGATACTGATTCCCATGCCTGTTTCATTATCCAGCTCCTCCTCTGACTTGGAAAAAAGGTAATTAGTGTGATTGTTTTCTGTTCACAGTTATGCTGTGCTTGAAATTTAAACAATACAAGCAATAACTGAAATAGCCAGTTAACTCACCTATTTTCCTTCTCCTTCCTGAGGAACACTCAAAGTTGATATAAGAGCATTTCACTCTAACCTCAGCATGCTCTGACAATTGTTTTGACTGCAGTATCTTGAGCATGTGAGTTCTTTGTAACTCAAAACCTTCAGTTTCCAAGCTGGGTACCCGACCTCTACTGCTGTAGAGACAGTCTGTTGCCCAGTGATTAGTTGTACAAAGCTGGGGAGGTTGTCCTTTTGGATGGTTACAACGACCAGGATGACAGAGCTTAGAGCATGCTTTGCACATTGGAAACATATGTTCAAATACCAGATCCCAACACAGAGCAAGAAAGAAAAGGGTCTCCCTAACAATGTGTTGTGTCTCTGAATTGGAGTTTTTTCTTATTCCCTACTTCCTATTCCCACAGACTCCACACTGGATTTTGAGAAACTTCCCTAAAATATGATAAAAAACCCACCAAAAATTCTTTGCCAACTCAGCACTGAACACCCAATGCTTCCCAAAGCTTTAAAGATCCAATTTATTGGTTCATTGCCTGACCAATTGGCTCATAAGAAGATATGAAAGGGAGGGAATATCAAAAGTGTTTTTCCTTAAACCAGCATTCTATCATTTTCTAAAGGATTCTCTAACCAGGGACTACAATAACAAGAGTGTCTACAGGGACAAAAATATAGCAGGATTTTCAGAGTGATTTCTGAAACCTCTTTTCTAATAAGACCACCTGACTTTTCCAACTCTGTTGACCCTACCACATGGAATATGCAATTTCCTGCAAATTTACTGGTAGCTTTGCAGGCTGGAAGTATAGCAAAGCAATGGAACTGATGTGTTGCTTCAAACAGGATTTTCTTCTAAAGATGTATTTATCTGGCTTAATTTCAAAATGCACAGAAATTTCAATGTAGTGATGGGTTTGCTTTCATCTGAAATAAAAAGAATTTATGCTACTCATTGATATGTCAAAACCAAACTGCAGAATTTGAATTTTGCTTAAAATACTTTACTTTCTGACAGATTTCAGTTTGAGGACTGGAATCAAAATTAAACCAAAGCTGCAGCTTCCTGTTCTTCCAGATGCACAGAAAAGCTCAGGTCACAGCAGTCCTCAGAAAGTTCAGTGCACAAATACAGACAGAGCTGCTTAACAAATAATACCCTTTTACCCAGCTGAGCTGAAAGGAGCTATCCATCACCCAGGAAGCCTGATACACCTGTTCACTGCCCAGGAATATCAAGGCCCAGAACATCTCTATGCTGCAGCTACTTTTAAAAAGCACTGCTCTCCAGCTGTCTTCTCTTACCATGCCAGATTTCTGTAACAGTTTGGGCTGGAGTAGCATAGGGACAACAAGTGCATTGTGAGGCTGGAAAGCAGGAATAAAGACTGTCACCTTGAAAAAGCTATGGCACTGTACATGGAATAGCAATCAACAAGGGTGATACAATGACCCCTGAGATGTCTTGGGAGCTGGCACTGCATGGAAGTAAATTTTAAAATATAAACAATAGAAAGAGATTTCTTGATGAGCCTTCTGGGTACACTGGAAGCATGGAATATAAGTCCACTGGTGCTTTAAGCATCAAAGCCCAACTACTTTATATGATCAGGAGCCTAAATTAGTTATTTTTATTACCATATTTTAATTCATTATAATTGTAACACTATTTGCATACACAATATCAAAAGAAATAGGCCATAGTAAATCTACACCTATACTTTTTAATTGGCAAAATTCTTCTGAACTGTGAGCTTAAAAATGCAACTAGAGCTATTTTTTAGATTATGCATTTTCTTATTTACTTATTTCTAGAATAGAATGGAAAAACTCCAGGGTCATTTATTTTAAGCCACAATTTCTGACAGGTTGTGAATTAACTTAGATTGCAAAGTCACCTTGAAAAGTTCATCCAACTAGTTTTGTAGAAAAAGAAATAAGGAATTAAATACTCTGGAAAAAATGGTGCTTTGAGTAATTTTTTCTTCAATATGACCACAAGAAACCTCTGGAGTTATTACATATTTTTGTGTGTCTGTACCCTTGTCCTCTCTATCCCCTTCAAAACATTACAGAACATTGTGGACTAACTGGGTAGGATTCTCCTGTCTAAACATTGTTGTCTAGAGAACCTAAGCAGAGTTGGCAAATGTGATATAGCAGATGTAGACTTTGACAGCATTAGATGTTATGATCATGACATAGGAAAGATGTAATGCAAAACTTCTACAGCACTTTCCTGAACAGATGGGAAAGTGTCCAAAAGAAACTTCCTTACATTAAATCTCAGGGAGCAGGAGATGTGACACTGAGAATAAATGCTGATGAAGAGAAAACAGGCACATGTTTAAATAAATAAATAAATAAATGAAGTTAAATAAATAAAATGAAATCTTCACGTTACTTCCACTAAATACATTAATCACATCTGACTTGATACATTCAATAAACATTTCTGTAAATATTTAATTCCAGAGAATTATTCCTCTATGTTCAATACATGAAAATAAATACAAAAGTGAAATAGTTTGGGAGTTTTTTTATAATACAATCTATATAATAGATTAAGATTAATAGATTAATAGATTAATAAAATAAGTGTAACATTGCTGTGAAAATTTTAAGTCAACAAGATATTTCAGGGAAAAAATCAGATAAACAATTTGATTTAAAAAAAACCTTCACTTTTTAAAAGTGGCGACCTAAATATAAATATTAAAAATTTGTCTGTAGTGCTGTATGCATTTAGTGGATGTAGTGCAAAAATAGAGATGAGCATCTAAAGTCTCTTAAATCACATCACAGTTTCTGAGATGCACTATTAAAATATGCTTTTGGTTATACTATATCCATACTGACTACTTTGTATCTAAATATATACACTAACTCAGCACATACTTCTTGTATTTGAAAATTCCAGTTAAAGGTATCTATGTGCTGAATAACACCCAAAAGAAATTTATTGAAGGAGTTGGAAGAAAGGATGGAGAGAAATATAGCAGGCAAAAGAGGAAGAAAAAGCTACTTTTTGCTGAAGGATTTTTGAAAGCATTCATTTCTGAATCCACTCCTCTTGAAGTTAATGATAAAACTCTTATGGATTTTGGTGACAAAAAGACAAGTTCTCAGACCTTTTGAAATTTTCTTCCTATCAGTAAAAGTCTCTCCCTGCTGAAGAGTTGCTTCTGTGACTTCATGCTTAACAGAACAAAAGAAAAGTCTATTCTTTTGAGACTATGAGAGCAGAGGCAGAAGGAGTGAAAGAATAATAACAGAGCAAGAAATAAAGAGCTAGAATTTCTTTTACTGTGAAGCTGAAGCCAATGGAGCATCACATGCCACATAAGGAGGAAACACAGGAAGTTTGTTAATACTTTGTTTGCTCTGGAAACATGTGCATTCCATTATTTCATAGCCATTGCCCTCATTATATACTGGGTCCAATAGTATCACTATAAAACAAGAAAAAAAATTATACATAGATAAACAATCCCTTAGATCCTTTTAGTTCTCAGGTTCTAGGAAGAGTTTATGTGTAGTTGTAGCTTCTGCTTCTATACAAACAAGGCTAATGTAATTATTCCCTATGAATGATTTAGGGGGTTTGGGTATCTTACCTGTATTTTATCACTCTGTTACTGCTTTCATCCTAAAATGAATTTTAGCCTGCTGTTTTATGAATATGTTGTAATGAAAATTGTAAATTTAAAATAAGGTCTTCTGATAACAGGATATCATTTTCATCAACCCTACAACTTCTGTGATGACTTTGGAAGTAAATAGTCTCTTGCATGAACTTTCTAATTAACAGCTAAAAAGAAACTGAATGTATGCAATAAACTTCATAATTTGAATATCTCAACATTTAAGCATCCGCTTTCTAGAACTGGCTTCTTAAGCAATAAATGTCCCGAGAAATCCTACTATGTCTTTCATATATGTTCTGAAAGTTTGCCTTTTGCTCATTTCTTAGCTACAACAAAACTAAGTACTGTAAACTAGAATCAATTTTGCTGGGTCTTTGCAATCCCACAGTCTGAGAGAAATGGCAGTGGCAGAGACTATCTTCTCAGACGACATAGCAGCTCGGAATCCAGACTTGGTACCATGCAGTCTGTGATGTGGCAAAAACTTGTATGACTTGGGCCACACGAATATGCTTCGTCTTAATCATAATGGAGCGGGATGACAGGGACAAGACCGTGCTTGATATGGCAAAGAAGCTCCGAGCTTATGCAGATGCTGTACATGGCCCAACACATGCCAGAATCGCAGCGGTGGAAACACGTCTGCAGAAATTAGAGGACAAGATGGAGGAGAACCACAAGAATCTCAGAGAGGAGATTAAAGAAGACCTCCAAATCTCGGCAGTACAGATGAGAGGCTCTGGTACCCAACGCAGATGTTCCCCAGATGGAGAGAGAAGGTACACCCCATGAGCTGAGCTATGGTTCTTCCTGCGTGATTGTGGAGAGAACATGAGGAGATGGGATGGAAAATCCACTGCTGCTCTGGCCCGACGGGTGCATGAATTGAAGGAATACAGGGCTCAGAGAAGAAGTTCCACCAAAAGGAAAGCAGCTGCAGTTCCCCGTAGATGAACTGCCAGGTACGATGATGATGATTATGACATGTCCGATCCCCTTGGAGGAACTTCCAAGACATATGTTCAGGGAAAGAAGGATAACCAGGCTTAGAGGGGCCCTGCCTCTAGCCAGGTATGGGCTAGGGAAAACCGTGTTTTCCGGATGGTGTGGATTCGTTGACCTGGGACATCGGAACCACAAGAGTATAAAGCTTTGGTCAACACTGGTGTGCAGTGTACCTTAATTCCATCAAGACATATGGGGACAGACCTGCTTCTGTTGCTGGTGTGGCAGGGGGATCACGAGATTTCACTTTGGTGGAAGCTGATGTGCCACTGCACTGCACCTCTGACTGTTTTGAAGAGTAGGATCTCTGTGTAGAGATAACATAGGTGTTTACAGAGACTTGGAGGTCTTTCACAGACTTGCTTGAGCTCCCATGTGGGAATCCTTAAGATCAGAAGGTTTTGGGAAAGCTGCAAAAGACAGACCTCAGAGACAGCAGAATTGTGATTAGAGCTAAGCAGTAGCCATAAGATTGGTCAGCAGAAAAAATATGTAAGAAGTTGAAAAGTAAGGACAAATAGAACAATGGTCTATGTATTAACGCTTGTCTAGAATAACTCCCTAAGCTGCAGAAAAGTGTATCTACCAAGATATTAGGAAGTTCTAAGCTTAATAATGGAGCTCTGTGCCTTATGATTTAAGGCTTACTAGCAGGTATTTTATTTGAAATAAGCAAGCATTGTTTTAACCGAAAGTGCATGTGCTTATAGTGGTTGGATGGAACAACTGTCAATATGCTTTTGTTTTGTGCGATTGGTCAAAAAACTTTTAAAGTAATTGTAACATTAAGTTCTTTGTCTGCTGCCTGGGATGTCAGCTGATGGCGTCCCATTGTCAAAACCATGTAATGAGACTGATGCTGGAAAATAAAACAGCTCAAGATGTGTTCCTAGCAGTCCCGTCCTGTCCGTGATTTGTACATAGACTCCGGCCAGAGCTACTCCCAGCCTTGGGAGAGAGAATATCAAAGCTCAGAGATCATAAAAGAGCACAGGGGAGATGGCAACATGGGTTGCGTGGGTCCTTAATAAATGCATGCAAACAGCAGCCTCCCCGCTGCTAGGATGGGTTCAGCATGATGGTGCCATCATTTCCACCTGCGTGTCTCCACCTGAGTATTGCTTCGGGATCCTCCAACTAGTGAGGTAATGAAATAAATGTACTCTTTGCATTTCAGCCATAGTTTTATGTTAGTAGTTGGTGCCTGCCTGTGTCAACTCACACAACCAGTATAATCATCTCAAAATTGCATAGAATAATCCAAAAGAGCTAAAGATTTTTTTTCTGAACTGTCCTTTCCATCACCAATATTAATTTTCAAAGCTTGTATTTCCATAATTATAAGTTTTATAGTATAAGTTTTATTAGTAGACATCTGAGGTATGTCAATAATTCCTTCTGCTTAGGAAGAAAATATAATAATTGCCTCATACTTTATAACTTATAGCCCAGTACCAGCTGACTTTTAATAGTTACTACATAATAACAGTGTTTTACATCATAAGTGCTTACCACAAAATAATGTATCTTAACCACAAAGAGTGTCAGAAATACAGTTGCACGTGATTTTGTTTTGTAACAGAGATTGGCAATGCTAACAAGAATACACAGCTGTTGAAAAACAACAGTCTTCTCAAGACAAAAATTACTTTATTATTACTACATTCAGTAAGGCTGGCAGGGGTCTTTCAAAGCAAGTGCTTTCATTTAATTAACAGCTGGAAACAAATATAAATTTGGACACTTTGCTGAAATGTTGCTTCCCAACATTACCTCCCCTCATTCTGATACCTTTCATAAAAGTTACTATTTTAGTTAGGCAGTGCATCATTGTCAGGATTCCTAGTGTCACATAACAGGGATGTGCTAAAATGGATGGGAAATTCCATTGAAGCTAACCAATGTTTGGGAAATCACATTTATAGGGTCATTATTTCTGGAATCACAATCCTCAAATGAATAGGACTGTTCAAAGCATATGCAGTGAATAATCTAGATACCTGCTGATTCTCATCCAGCAAACTGATCCTTATGAAGAAAGACTGAAAGAGAACACAGGCTAGAATCTCAGCTTTTGTTGCTACTTCATGGATGAGTTCAAGATGAATATGCAACATATTCAGCATATCCTACAGTGGTTTAAATGTTTTCGATAATATTATTCCCATTTCAGCAAAGAGAGCAATTAAATCCTACAAGAGAATAAGAACAACTTTTTTCTTTTCCTTCCTTCCTTCCTTCCTTCCTTCCTTCCTTCCTTCCTTCCTTCCTTCCTTCCTTCCCTCATTCATACTCTATGGAATATAATAAAAATTCAGGCAACTTCTCCTGTAGGTGTTCCCAGCTGATGTGGGACACCAAAGGACCAGCGGAGTTTTAACCAAGTAAGAAAAGATGACTCTGGGATTCCTGGCACATGCTGTGATTCCCATGGGACAAAAGGAGACAAACCTCACCTTAGAAAGACAGACTGTTGATGCTTTCTACTTTTGTTCAACATGCAGACTTGCTAATTTATGACTGCTGCCTGGTCATTAAAACTCCCATAGTGTTGATTCTTTGCTCTAGATAATCTTCTGCACCACCTGACTTGCAGATCAAAGCAGCTAAGGGAAAGCTATCCTAGAGCACGTTCAGACCTCTGTCTGTGGAGAAGTCCAATGTTTATAGGGACATGACTGTCATGTGGATGAAAGGAGACTCTATGTAGTTAAATTTTCTGTTCTACACCACCAGAGACAAAAACAAACAAACAAAAAAAAAGCATTGCATTGAGGTTTTCTTCTCTGCATGTGTTACTTTTCTTTTTTTTCCTTGAAAAGCAATTGTTAGAGAAAATTCACCCAAGACCTTATTCCTTTAAAGTTAAAAGCAGAACTTAAATCTAAAAGCTGAGTATACACTAACTTTGACAGAAGAAAAAATATGGATCAGTCAGCAATCAATAGAAGAGTCTGGCCTTCTGCATTTGAATCCTGTAAGGCACTGTTCCCAGAGAGAGCTGCAGGTTTGTTAAAACATCTTCCTCCCTCTGTTCCTTCTTCCTTTGAAGTAAATTTCTTTCTCCTGCCATTACTGCTGTCACTGCTAAATTATATATGCCCTCGTGTTCTAAAAACTCTGCATCAGGCACAGTAGTCAAGCACCATTTTCTTCTGTAGCTCACAGCTGTATGAAATTCAGGGTTTCCTGAGTTTTCAGGTAATCCTGCCTTCTTGAATGCTTTGCCTTTTTATTATGTATCCTCCAGAAAGAAGGAATATCCTCCACTCAGTGTGTTGGAACAAAGCAGACTTGTTCCAGTTCTGCAGTACTAGCCCCCAGCATGTCTTTCACAACAGAAAGATTGTCCATGGTTCAGAATCTAATTTAGGAAAATCTAACCAATTACACTGTAAAATTAGGACTATCTCCTGAAATGCTTAAATCTGCTGGAATTTTTGGAAGCTTTTCCATGCTTCTCTTTGGAAAATATAAGTATCTTCATTAGCAGAGGTCCTAATAATATAAAACACTGAAAAAAAGAAAAAGCAAAAAATGGAAGTGTGTTGAACTGGAAAGGAAGAGTCATGTTATTTTTGCCTAAATATGACCTCAAGATAACCAGCTAAAGTCCATGGTAAACAGTGTAACTTTGACTAAATGTAGCAGACCTATAATCTTAGAAATAGAAAAGTGTTGTCTTGGTTTGGTTTTTTTTCCTATTTTTGTCTGTTCTTGCTGTAGTAGTTCCAACATAATACAATCAAATAAATACTATGTCTGTTTGTCTATAATCATGTAACAAAAGAGTGAAAAACAAGATAAAGGAAATATATTCCTGTCTTCTGCAGGAAGATAATGGACTTGAACTGAAACCAACCAGAATACTTTTAACAATTCTATTCTAGATTGCTGCAGTATTCCACTTCAAAGCTAAGCAACTAAATCTAAAGGCACTTCACAATATAAGAGGAATCTGAAGAGATTTAGAGGTGGTTTACTGGAAATTGGGCAACTCAGAGAGTTCTTTGAAAATAGAAGATTAAACAAGAAGTGTCAATATCCATTTGTAGATCTGCTACCAAGGAGTCAAAAAGCCATTTTGTTGCAAAAAAAACCTGGCAATGCACCTTTTTATCAGATCCAAATTCCACCAAAGTCGAAGGTTTTTACATTGTTCCAAGTAGGCTCTATACCAAGGCCAAAGTTAAGGAAAAGAGTGCAGTCAGGATAGACATAAATACGAAGTGCTTATATTGGGAAAGTGTTGGTTTGGGTGTACAGACTGTATTAGTGTCCACCAAGGCGGGAAAAATGGATGCAACATTTTCTAAAATACAGCTCCAGTCTGGCTGAATAAAATGGCCTTTTACTGCTAACTTCCCAGACAAATAGGTGTCTTTCTTTACTTGCAAACTGTCAGTCATGCTGCAAAGAGCACAGACATCATGAGTCACTCTTCATTGAGCTCTAATCTCTGCTCATAGTGACAAATAAGCCCCAAAAAATCAATCTGGTTCTGACTCCTCATATCTTTGGGGCTTTTTTTTTTAATATTAAGTAAATGTATTGCATGTTTTAGGTACAAAATTAGAGGATATAAAATTGTGAGTATAATTAAATGAAATGTGAAACAGCCTGGAGTGAACCTGTAATGGCGTTACCATCTTGTAATAAAAATGTAAGCTAACTCCCAGACTTTTAGAGCCTTTTTTAGGTTACTCTTCTAGGCTTATGACAGCCTAGTTCTTGCCTTTTATAGGCTACTACAAATTATAAAGCAACACAGAGGATATCTCTTCTACAAGTCAGAAGAAAATACATACATTATAAGTGTCTTGAACTACAGTAAAAGAATCTACAAGTAATGACTTGATGTACAATGTCTTCTCCAAAGGGTTGCTATCTTTCCACATTCATTCTATTATTGTCCAAGAAGTGCCAAACAGAAATATTAGTTATCTTATTAACAGAAATATTAGTATATCACTTATATACCTATCCCTAGTTAGGGACTTCTTTGCTGCTAGGTTTTATGGAGATGACTGTTCCACTAGTTTCCTTAGTTTGAAGCTTTCCTCCACAAGAGTAAAAGGAGGTCTGCCAAAAGAGAATTGTTTTCCGGAGTGTCAGATTTAAATATTTCAGAGAAATTAATATTCCACATTCTAACCAATATCCTTGCTTAGTATGAGAATAAATATTTTTTCCGTAACTACCTCTGTCATGGAATCCCCCATACTCTGAAAAAATCCACTTTGATTTTGGTTGTAGTTTTAACAAAGCCTTACAGATTATCATTAACTGAAACTCTTTCCTCCTGAAAAATTGCACCAAAAACTTTAAGTCACATTGGACAACGCTGTAACAGAAAACCAGTAGTCCTGATTAACCTGCATATTTCCTATTGTTTTAACTACTTTAGTTGAGCATAGAACTTTGCTTGAGAATAGAAATAATTACATGATCGAAAGGGACATAATTCCTGCTTTGTAAACATCTACATCAGAAGAAAAGTATTCCTGTAAAAGAATTACTCCTTTTCAGGGTTCAGAGCACATTTGACTGATGACACACTTTTACCACTATGGTCACAAGTGGCATATCTAAAAACAACCTTAGAAATGCAATGTATTGTTTCTCTATTTTCCTCCTAGCCTTGCTTCTTAATTTGCTTATTTATGTTACATATGGTCTTTTACATAATCATTAAGAAAGAGAAGCTAGTACTAAAATCAGATTTAATTGATGGAAAAGCATCAGTTTGAATCCAAAAGTACCATTTATAAGTTCAGTACCAAAAGCTGTTTTTAATTTCCCTTGGGATTTGAGTAGCCTTCAATTGCATTATCACTTTTTCAAATGAGTAAAGGAAATTAAGAAAAAAATAGTGAAATCTAGTACTTACATTGAATGCAAGGGTGGATTTTATTTTTATGAGAGGTAATTACAATGTTCATGAGATGGGAGAGATGTGTGAGAAGAGTGCTACAGCAAAGCTCAATACTGCAAACCCTGCCAAAAAAAAATCCCTCCACCTGTTAATCATTCAGCAAGATATTTCTAGTTTGGGGAAAAGGAAGTAAGGTGCTACACCATGTGAGTTTGATATAACATTGCTTCAGACACCACAAGAGGATGTGTCAGCACAAATATGAAAGCCATAAGTAATGAAAGCCTCAAACAATAATATATGCACTCTCTCTGTCATCATTATGCACCATCATTTATGGATGTCACCATGCATTCTTGCTGAGTCCTCTGGCATGTGTCCATTAGGGCCATTTACTGTCAAGTAAACATTCTCCTTTGTTGCACTGGTGATCCTTCCATTGCTCATCAGAGAAGCCAACAGAAAGATCCAAAGATAATGGATATCTTGGAAGCTGACTATAAAAAAATCCTAAAAAACTAAAATTAAATAAAAATTATGTTCTTTTGGACATTTTTCTAAATTAATTTCAGAATTTGGAGTCAAGTGTGGACTTTCACAATCCCAGAAAACAGTATTAATCAGAGCAAAGCTGAAACCCATACCCACTGTATAGGCTCAGGGTGTATGAGAGGGAGTGCACTTGAAAAGTGGATTTCAGGAGGGTTATCAGAACTTTGGGCTTGAATTGCGGTGCATAAACTCCTGAAAAATCAATATGGAGTGACAGCAGTTAAGTTCTGCATTCAATGCTGTAACTTCTTCTCTGTTCCCAGTTCCTGATGTTGGCAGATACTTTTCTCTGTTCAATGGCTTGAGGGAAAGCAAAGGTGTCAAGTGAATCTCCAGCCTTTACCTCCAATGCACAGTACAGCTGTGCAAGGTTTTAGGAGCATCCAGAGAAGTGTAATACAAAGCAAAGGCATTGTAGGACAAAACTGCTATTGTCTACCACTGCAAAGAGGTTTGCAAAGTGAATAACCCACAGAGTGGACTTGCTGTATTTTAACTGACACCAAGCTAGATTGAAAAAGCATTTATTATAGCATTAATCTCCATTGGAAGCAAATATTTCACTGCATCAGGAGAGTGGTGAAAATACATCCACTCATACAAACACACAGTTATCATCTTTGCAATTCAGACCTAAAGTGACTTTCAGTGTAATCCAGGCTGATTGACAAAGTCAGTGAGAGCTACTGACAGATGGATCACACAAACAGATTAATTTCTGTACAGGCAAAAGAAGTTTTCTTAAAATAGATGAAAAAGGCCATCCTGTCATACCAAGCAACATTTGGAGGTCTACATTTCAAGTGCTGTGTCAATGTGAAAATTCTTCATTATATTATTCCTTAACTCTCAAAAACAATAGGAAGAATTATCTAAAGTAAGAAAATCTGTATTTTATGATTCCTCCATCCAGGCTGGACACTTATGAAAAAGTTATTTCCATTTTAAGTGGAAAGCTAAGATACAGCATTGGATACAAAATAACAATTTTTTTTTCACTATTCTTTCCAAGCTGCACAGCTGCCTCCCTTCAATTTGAACTTTATGTTTGTACTCTGTTGTGGTTGCATCTTATACTAAAGAAGTGTGAATCACAGCTTATATTAAACAAGTCTGAATCAATGCTGTGAATAGAAACTCGATCTTTGCTTCACAAATTCTGTTAATAAGATTTCTGGATTCATTCTGGCTGACATTGCCTGTCCCAAAGTTAGCAGTCTAGTCTAACCTCATTATCTGTCTTCCCTCCATGGTCAATGCAGCAGGAGAGATGCACAGATACCTTCACAGGCACATTTACACAGCTTTCCACTGTCACCTGTCTGAGGTGGCTTACTGTCAGCAGAAGTGAAGCCCACCTGCTCAGAGGCTGTCAGAGGTGTCAGTGAAAGATGTTTGGGCTGACAGCCATGGAGCTCTGCAGAGCCCAGCTACACAGCCTTCCACTCCAGCCTCACACCACTGAAACCAGGAACACTGAAAGAGAATTTGGAGTCAATTCTTCACTTACTTTACACCCTTGCAAGTCCATATGTCTTAACTAAAGAGCTACTTCTGATCTATTGGGAAATGTTTGGAAAATTCAGAAGATGGAAGAACAAGAGAGTTTAAAGTGTAAGGTTAAAATTAAGAAAATCTGAAAATGTAATTAATATATCAAACTGGTTTTTAGATTTGCAGAAGAATACAATTTTACCTGCTTTAAAATGTGTTTAAATAAGCCATAGTTAGTAAGAAATGGAAATAATTCTTAATGTTTTTCTAAAGGTTTTTTATGCAATTTTTTTTGCATTTTTTCCAAATAGCAGCATCATGGTTTACTAAAAGAGCTCCATCTTCTGGCAGCTGATAAAGAACAATTCATCATAGATGAAGAATAGCTTAAAATAATTTGCAGAATATAATGAAAAATTGATCCTGAATAACCAATGTCTGCAGCTGCATTCCACAGAGACTTTGTGACATTTTGATTTTATACTAATTTGTTACTTGTTAACCTTGATTTCTAGCCTTTTGTCAGGAAACTTACTCATTATCAAATTAAAATAAAAGGGTGACAGAACAATCCTGAAGTAGGGAAGTAAATGTATAAGCAACAAAGGTACTGAAAATTTATTTCAGCTTTTCAGAAAGAGCTGAATAAACATGATAAGCATATTCTTTCATATTTTGTCTGCCTGTCTTAGCAGTAGCTCAATATTTAGAAAAGTTAGTCAATACCAAAGGAAGAAGATGCCATCCTTCACTTCATCATTTTTAACACTCATCTCATCTTTGATTTTATTACTAAGGGGCTTGGCCTCACTCATTTTGCTTTTTTTATTTTAAGAGGGTATGTTGGAGGAAATGTAAGCTGAACCCCAAGGCTCTTCTCCCATGTTCTACCAACAATGGCACACCTGTTTGATGTTACAGCACCACAGATCTGAAGCAAAATCAGTTTAGGAGATTAATTACCCCTCTTTAGAGTGTTTATGAATAGAATAGCTGCATTAAGAGGTTGGAGGTTTTCTGTAGTAAAAAGTCTTTACATAAAGAATAACTGAAATGGTGACTTAAGAACCAACTTCCATATCTTTCCTCATCTCTGCGTGAAAAGAAATAACATAAAAATGGAGAGAGATATGACTGTGGAATCAGTTGTTTAGATATCTCTGCAACACTGATTCTGAGTAACAACTTCCAAAAGAAATTTTAAACATTTTAAAGTTTGCAAAGGCATATCTGTGATATTACCTCTTGCGGGAAATGCAAAAAAAAAGCAATGAAATAGGAATACTCTTTTATTTAATAGCCATTTCACCACTAGTAATTAACTGCACATTAATGAAATAGCATAAAAAGTGTTTCTCAGTGAAGTAATTATTGAATATTCACTCTGAAACAATATTAGAAAAACAGACAGGCAAAAAATATTATGTATATAATTCATCAGATTTCTTCCCTATATTTTTCTTACCTTTCTATTAATTCATCTTTGAAGCTGTACTTATTATACATTTACTTTAGAAAATCAGCTCCTTCCCAGTGACACCTCTAAAATCATACTTAGACATATTAATTTATTGCAGATAAACTGACAACAAGGAAAAACAAATTCAGATGGAGGTTTTTAAAAATCCAAGCAGTAAATTCTTTCTTTCAGTTGTCACCCACCAGTAAGCTTCATTAAAATGAATCTGAGTAAAACTGACTTGGTTATTCCTGTGTGCATCAAAGATGGAGAGAAAAATATACACATTCTTTTATGTACTTAAAATATTTCAGTTGAAACAAGTGTGTTTAAAGAAAAGGGGTATTATATAAGGGCATTTCTGTCAGATATTGGTCATTTTCTCTTTCAGAAGAAATTTGTTTTAGTTTCAGAAGGCTATGAAGGTCTGAAAACTGAATATCAGTGAAGCCTGTAATCATCTGGAAAATACTGTTGTAATGAAGAAAAGACATATTGTTCTAATAAAAACTAAGGCCCAGGTTATGTGCAGCATGTAAGACAGATCATGGTCAGGAAAACTAGATTCCAGTCTTTTCTCTGTTGGGTAATCACAGGCATGTATTTCATTTTCCCTGTTCCAGTTTCTTCCCCTTAAAAATGTGATAACATCATTTTCCCCTCTAAAGAGAACTCTGCTTAAAAAAACACATCAGAGAGGTCAGCCAGACATAGAAACCAGAATATCTGGCAGACCTATGACATTTGGCCATCATTCCTCACTTGAAGCTGTCCTACTGTAGGGCTTCTATCTGCTGCTCTCCAGCCTGTTCACACTGTCCTGGACTGGGGCATTATCACCTGCAAGATGGGCTGAATGGTGTCTATTACTTGGCTCTGGAGGGATAAGCTTTATATTAACTGAAATTCAAATGACTGACCAAAGCAAAAAAATCACAGTGAAATTTCAATCATTCATACAGTCATTAATACAGTCAGAAGAGTGGTGGAGTTTAGGTGATCACTTGGCTAAAAATCAGGAAAGAGGACATTTTATGGCATACCTTAAAATTGCCAATTCAAGAGTAAGCTAGTTTCAGAGAAAATTATGTTACATATATATGTATACAGTATATATCTATATAAAGAAATAATAATAAAGACACTGACTTTTTTAATAAATCACATTTCATTAGATGTGTCTTCAGCTATTTATAAAAATATTTTCAGAGGTAGAGGGAACAGCAAGCTCTCAACTTACTAAAAACATCATTTTTTTCATGCAAATTATCTTCATAAAATATTGTGCTGTGTCTTGATATCTCATATCAGTTCTAAATCATTGCTTCTAAATTTGGAAATGACTGTGGTAATGTCAATCCTCCTCACTTTCCCATACCACTACTGATACTGATTCCTCTTCATGGAGCTGTGAATGTGGCAGGGAAGAGCCAGTGCTGGCCTAGACAGAGGAGACCCCTTCCAAGGCTGTCTTCTGAAGGAGAAGGTCTGTCCCCATGCTGTGCTCCATCCAGAACCTGGGAAATATCAGCCCATCACAGATTTATGTATCCCTCAGATAAAATCAGCAAGCAATTATAAATTCGAACAACATACAGGGACTGACACACAATCCCTCTTTAACTTCACAGGTACTTACACAAGCCTGCTGCAGCCAATGTAGAATGAGTTCCCCTACAGAATAAACAGGCTATATCATCAAACAGGATTGGCTTTTAAAGTTTCACACACAACAGTCTTTCCCAGATTCTTCTGTGGCACTTAGGTGTCACTCTGGCTACTTAGAGTCTGAAAAGCATATATGTGAGTGTCCTCTCTGGACAGAAAAAACTTTTGCATGAAGGATTAAAAAATGGAGGTTTGAGTACCATATTTTATAGAACTCCCATACAAAACCTTTCTTCAGTAATAGACAACTTCTAATTCCTCCATCTTTGATTAAGTCAGCAGGAAATCCTAGAGAGACACTGATGTGGTCATGGGTTACATTACTGTGAAGTTTTGTATCACCATATCCCACCTTCCTTTTTGAGGTGCCGTGAAGTACACATTTAGAACTCTCAACACCCAGGAGCAAAGATGGAAGAGGACAAAAATATCACCCCAGCCAAGAAGACAAGTAACCAGCTGTCCTGAATAGTCATTAAAGAGCAACACCCCTGTGCGTCTCTGGACTCCCCTGTAACAATCTTCAGAAACAGTATGACAGATCCACCTACAGAAATTCAACATCTCTTTTCCATATTATTTATTTAATTTTTATTACTGAAGCAGCATAATAAAGACAAGTTAAACACAGAAGCTTAAGGGACCTATTTCACAGTGTATCAAGCAATTATATGTTGAAGGAGATGAAATAATAGTATCCTTAATGTAACTTCCCACCCAGAGCCTGCAAAAGAAACTGCTGGAAGTCAGAAAATAATAAAAATAAGAAAATTAGGAAGAAAAATAATTATAAAGAACTATCCAACTCTACCTTGCTCTAATGTTCTTTTTTTTTGAGTTTATAAGAGATTTGAACTCTTTGAAAAAAGACTAATCAAGATCAAGCAGAAAGGGGGGGACGAGAGAGACAGTGTTGTCATTTTTATTAAATAGAAAAGACTCATGAAGGATTAACTCTACTGTTCGTTATGCATATTAAAATATACTTATATAATTTAGTTTATTTTAGCTTTCCATTCTCTACATATCTCAGTGAGAGAGGGACCATATACTGAAGACAAACAGCTTAGAAATACACAGATACTGCAAATAAAGTCTTGAATATATGAAGAAAATACATGTAAGGTTGACACCAAGAGAAAATATTAATTTGTCAGTAAATGCGTAATTGTAACTAGCCACAGATTTGGCAAGCAGACCAAAAAAAAAAAAAAATCCACACAGAGGAATTTCAAGCCAGAAAATAAAGCCTAACTGAAGAAGATAAATTGCAGCCCATCAGCAAGCTGGCCAGGTACTGCTTTCTGACCAGCAGGAGCTCATGTCCAGCCCACAGATTTTTTCTATTTCTGGCAATGGCAAAACCCTCAAAGAAATCAGAATGCAATAAACAAATAAACAAACAAATACATAAATGTTAGAGTTACTGTCAGAAGACTAAGCCCTGGCATCTTGTTAAAAGGATGTTTTAGTGCTCAGCAGAAGACAGACATGCTGCTGTCTTACACAGCCTTGACAGATCTTTGTAGTGTCTTGAACACCAGTTTCAAGGAGAAAAGGTATTACTTATTTATAACAGCACAGCTTCCTAGGGATGTCTGTGCACAGGAGGCACAGGAAAGGGTGGTGCCTGCTGGTTTCTGCTCAGCTGTAAGGTTCCAAGGCTTTTGGAAGGGAAGGGGCTGCTTTCAAAACTCAGACATCTCCCAGCAGGACACTGTGTTGTTACTCTCGTCTCAGAGCTGAGGAATCATGGCCCAAGAAGCAGGTACACCAGCAGCTCTTGGTGCTGACACCAGAATTTTGCAGGAAAAGTAAAATATAGCTATAGGGATCCCAAGCTTCTATTAAGTATGGATGTCTTCAATTTATCCTCCTTCTAACTACTGGCAACAAGGTTACCTCTGAAACCACACAGGCATTTTCTCCTTTTTGGTAATGTAAGTTGTTTTTACTCATAGATAGCTACTCATCTCTTTCTTTAAAGAGCTAAAACCAGTTTTGGACCATGCATATCCCTATTTAACACTCAAAAGTGCAGAAGGTTAACAGATTAAAAAATAAAAAAGATCAAAAGAGAAAAATATTTACAATCACCCACAATAAACTACTGAACCCCAGCTATATGGGAGCATTATGTGGCTTTCCAAGGGAAATAAAATGTGATGTGTGGCCCTGTACTGCTTTCTAAGCTCCCATGTAATACTAGATTCAGGAACACTGTGAGATGCTGAATTTTGGGTTCCCTAACAGTTGAGAAAGTTAGGGTTGACCTTGCTGCCATGCACTGTAACCACCAAAAGGAAGCCTCCAGCTACTGTTTTCACAGATCATTCTACTGAAAGACCAGTAAAGAATACTCTCCTTATTAAGTGTGATGAGAAATATACGTTACTAGAATATGAATTAATTTAGACAGAGATGCTGGCCTAACTTGCAATGTAGGGTTGACTTTTGCTACTGTTGTACCAGCAAAGCCATAAAGCATAGAGGACTGACTTCCACCTGCTCACTCTGTCTCCATGCAGAAATCCACTTTATAATTTCATTAGAAAGGAACTACAGTGTTTGAGTCAGATAAGGAGACTAGACTGATCTCTATGGTACTATTTTATCTTGTATATTGTTGCTGTGTTTGCAAACCCTCTGGCAAGGATTTCATTCATAGCTTATATTTTCACCAGAAATTCCATCAAAATGCAGGTCAGAAAAGGAAAAATTACATGTATGGTGTATTAGTCTATTTTTCTCTGGACACCCATTATTTCTGCTTCATGGCTGTGATGTCCACAGCAGAAAACGGAGAAAGCCATAACAAACTGCAGGAGTCTACTGGCTGCTATCAGACTGCAGATGCTTCTGTGCACTGTAATATATGCTGAACACAGCTGAGCAGGACAGCAGGCCTAGAGGAGACATCAGAAGCCCAATTATCACTAGTCTGTGTCAGTAGAGAATACCCAGATGATTTCTCTGCAGGTGAAATTAAAATGAACTTATCTAAATTTCTAACACATTTTGCATCTCGCTCAGACAGAAGGAAAAGCAAATTTACAGTCAGTATAACATGCTACATGGCAAATATTTGAGCTGAGACAGGTTAGTGACCGAATTTATTGGGAAAAGATTTCATTAAAGAAAAAAAATCCCATAACTGTTGTTGTGACTCCTGCAGTGAAAATATTGAAGCTTACATATTTCATTGTAGAATTGAGGACAAAATTCTGTTACACTTTCATGTTGCATCATCCTTAACTGTGCAGTATTTCTTTTTTTCTTCACCACCAAACTTTCAACTACAATAATCCATTAAAAGTGGCACAGGCTTCTGCAGTGTCTGATGAGACAAAAACAACAAAAATGCATTGTGACTATTACTAATTGAAGAAAAGGCCACTACTGTCTTCTCTATGTTAGCCTATTCTAAATTTACTTAAAATTCACGTTTAATTTTTGGGGCTTAGATCTGCCAGCTTCTTAGAGTTAACCTTGGTCCACTTCTTTCTTTTTTCTTCCTTAGATTATGACTGCACTTTTGAGAAGGCTATTTTACACTAACAACCTCCTAATAAATTAACCCAAACCAAGCAACTGTTTCTCAGATAAAACTCTTTCAGTACAAAGATGATAAAGCAAAAGGAGCAGAGGTAGCAAAAGCACTCGCCATTTACTTAATTGAAAGTAATATCTAGTAGGTTTGATGACCTTATCTTCCTCCAAGACCCCTTTATTATCTGTGGATTAGTTTTTATATTGAGTAAAATTATGCTCTTGGAAATAATAATGCAAACTGTATTTACACTGGAGTTTTTGCAAGTATTAGTATCTTTATTTCAAATCCTTCTAATATGCAGAGCTTGCTCTCTAGAGTCTACAAGCATCAAGCAAGTCTTGAGACACAAAGAGGCAGATCAAATTGTCTCTATAAAAACAAGATGAGGCAGTTTTCCCCAGTGAGCACATTGCAAAAACCTACTCACCATACAAACTATAAATACAGGATTCACATTTTGGGAGAAGGAAGCTCCAATGCCCTTTGTGCAATGATTCTGTCCAGATCTAGCCAAGAGAAACAAAGTCTGCTTGAGAGACAGATGTATTAAACAAGGTCATCTTGATCCTTGCCTAGGCTGGCATCCCAAGCAGTATGAAACATCCTCTCACAAGCCTTAGGCCAGGTTTTTCCTGTTAGTATAGGCAGTGTCCTTCCATTCTGGGACCCACAGGCAGGCTTCTACTGTCACCAGTCTGCCCCGTGTCTGAATCTTGCCATATTCTGTAATACGTGAAAAAGTAGAAGGACTATATTCTTCCCCTAAAATATTTTCAATAAATAGACTTCTCAGCTTCAGGTGCACTGATAGCATAGAGCTTTCCTTTCTGTGTGCCTCTGGTGTTCCCTCTTTTCAAGATTTATCAGTATCCCAGCCTACTCACGTTTAACATTTTCATCCAGTTACTGCCAAACTTCTCTTCATGCAAGATGCTTCCAGTCATCAGTGCACCAAATCTTTCACTGATCTTCTTTCATTCATTAAGAATTCCCTTTCAGGCCACAAATTATTTTTATCTGTTTCAGGAGTAGTTTTTAAGTGTCCTCTGCCCTGAACCCTTCTGCTAGTTTTATTTTTTGATATTGCAAGTCCACCAGATTATGCAGTGATTCTTTAAATATCACAAGTTAATCAAGGTCAACACTAAATGACAGAATTCAAGAGGACTGAATATTGGAGAAATATTGCTTGTATTCAATGCAGGTTATTTATTCCCAAAATCAAAAATCAAAACCATGAGACAAAAAGGGACCTGGATGAGGAAAGGGCAATGTATTTCAACCAGAATAAGAAAGGTTTTGCTAGTGCTTACAGTCTGTCTACCTAAATGTTTCAAACACAGACGTCACTACTCATTTCAGAGTAGTTTGGTTTCAGTTTACACAATGTCTAGTCCCTCTGGTGACTGCTACTTCATATTAATTGAGAGCAAAATTGCATGTCACTCTACTGCCTGTTCTTTGCTGCTGCATGCCAGTCTAAATTTGGTTGTATTTCTGTGGCAGGTAAGTCCTGTTTACCTATATCTCCATGGATATGTGATACCTAATTACTGCTTTAAAAGTTTTCCTAGATCACTGATTTTAAAAGAAAAAAAAAAAAAAAGCACTTCAATCCTCCTAAGAATCATAATACAGTGCTCCTAATAACATTTTCAATTTGAAAGCCCTACATTTCCTCTGAGTAGAGCTGAACAAGAAAGACATTATCATTATGCTTGCTTTTTTGTTTATTTGTTGGAGACTTTTTTAAGCATGTAGATCAACCAATTCAGCCATCATTGTAAAATACATCAGGCATAAACTCAGTTCCTCCTAAATACCAGTCTGATACGGAAACAGGTCTCTGACAGAAAAAATCCTCTGCTGTAGGAAGTCTATATATGGACCACAGAATCACCTAAAGTCTGTATTCTGGCTCTTGACAAACTGGAGATAGGCATTTATATTATTTATTTTCTATTTTGTATGCTGAAACATCTCTGCAGCTGGGCTCCAAAAAGAAAATCTTAAAGTACTTCAGGTGGAGTACAAAGAAATCCCAAACTAGATTTTGGGTCTTAAATTTTACCAGTACTTTAATGCTAGATCTCATAGGCCACTGGAAGTGCTAAGAATTAATTTCTGAGATTTCTACTGGGCTGCTGGGGAAAGAGTGGAAGGAAATGGAAAAAAAACCCCATACTTTTCTGGGCTTTACTAGAATGAGGAGCCTTATCAGCAATAGAAAATACTTGTGTTAGAAAATACTGTTCTGGTGCATCAGAAAGGTACATGAGCTTTTCATTTTGGTAAAAAACCCTGACTGAATATTGAATTCAATAGATTCAATGTTGAATCTACAGTAGTTTATAATGTTTGACTGTATTCTCACTTGCTGTCCCCAGGGTGGGAAGAGCAGGACCTGGCAGCCAAGGTGCATTTGGCAGGAGGGGAGGCTCTGCCTGGGCTGTCCTGCCTTCTTTGCCAGCCAGGAGCAGGGCAAACCAGGGCTGCAGCAAGCCACAGCCCCAGCTCCAGGTGCCCTGAAAAAGTGTGTGATCATTACTGGCCTAAAATCACCTTGTTTCTACCTTTTGCAGCTTGTTCCATAGAACTTGTTGGTTTTTTGCTATTGAAGGTTATTTTGCAATGAGATTTTGTGTTTCAGTATTATCCTTACCAGTTGGTACTGATTTTCAGATAAACCTTCTCTTTTGCTGCACACACGACAGGGTACTGAATGAGAAATGCAAGACTCAGAAATGAAGTACTGAATTGTGCTGAGTTGGAAACTTCAGCCTCTAAAATCAAAAGTGTTTTTAAAAATGTTCATCTGAATTTTTAAAGAGGAGTCATAGATCAAAATCATACACCTCATCATACAGGTATGCCAAAACCATCACTTTTTACAAAAGCTCCACCTCCAATAAATTATCTTCTACCAAAGGAAAAGAGCTTCACTGAGAAAAAGAGCTTCTGCTGAGAAGTACCAAACTGGTAGAAAAAAAGGATACAGCAAGTGTTTGGAAAACTACAAAATAAACCCTTAACAGTTATGGCTGACTAGGTATATCTGATGTCAACATTGTTAGGACTGCAGAATGGTATTGTGATCTAAACTAATTTGAAGGAAAAAAAAAAAATCCATACAAAGGAGCAAGCCAGAAATGGGAAATGAACAGAGGCAGTAAGCAAGAATCGGGCATGTTTCTGAGCATTGTGCTATCTTTGTAACACAATAGATGCTATCTGCAAACATAATTGTGATTCAAGTTACACTTTATTCTGAACAAAATCAATCCCTTTTACTTCAGTAATCCTATTTCCCTTCCTAACCCTCTTAAGTTCTTTGATTTGCTATAGACATCAAATGCATGCCCCAGTATTTTGGTCTGGCTGGTATACATCATATAGCATGCTATTTTACAACTGATGGGCAGAAGTCCTTCACTGAATTCATTTTGCAAGATAAGTCAGCTCATATTGAGCACAAGGGAATGCTATTATTTGACAAAATCATTTTAGTTAATCCATCTAGCTCATTAGGCACCAAATATGGTCTCTTCCCAAAAAGGTTTAGATAAGTGGTCCTGTGCTGGGCCTCAGTTGCATGATGAAGAGCCTAGTGCCTGTATATTGTGGCTATATCTATATCTGTGTATCTACATCTGTATCTACATCTATGTATCTATATCTATGTATCTATATCCATATCTATATCTATATCTATCCATATAGTGCCAGTGGCATATTCACAGAACCTTTCCCACCTCCTCATCACCTTTCCTTATTGTTTTCTTTTTCTTTTTGTATATTCAGTTGGTATGGGGTTAACACAGCTAACAATGAAATCATGTGGATTTGTGCAAACAGAATAAAAGATTAAGCTGATCATCTTTCCATAAATTTCTCGGTGTGTGCCCTATCAAGGATGGATTTTCTGGGGCAAGGAGAAATGTGCAGGTCATATAGAACAACCTCATAGTGCTGTGCAGAAGAGGGTGACATTCAGCAGTGTGTGAGTGTGTATATGTTTGCTCACTGATGTATTTTTTTCTTAAATTTGACTTATTGGAATTGAATTACAGTGACCTTTCTCTAAGTCCTTTCTGACTCTCCCCAGTATGTAATATGTGTGTGTGTGTGTGTATATACATATATATGTATACACAGACAGATAAATATTTCAGTTCTAATAACTAGGAGACCAGAATCATAGCCACTTACACAATTCCATTCCATGCCTGTCATTTCAGAAATACAAACAGTATGTGTGGTTTTTTTTATTTTTCTTTTTTTTTTTTTTTTTTTGAATATGAAACAAGACTGAGGAAACACATTTCCACACTGCCATCCACTGATAAACTCACTAGGACTGTTATTAGCCAGATTCCATTGCAGCCTGTGTGGCGTGCTGCTGGGAGAGCTGACAGCCAGAGGAGGAATGATGGCTCGGGGTCAAATTCTGCTCTGCTACCCAGGAGGAACCTTCCAAGTAACTCTAGTGACTTTGAAAGAAAAGAGTACGTGTGTTGCCACAAAATCCCAACATGCATCAGGACACAATGTAATCATTGAGCAGAGCATCTCCCTTCAGTAGATATCAAATTAATGTTTTCTGAGAATATTTTAGAAAACACTTTCATTTTCAACTATGTTAAGCCAGCTACAGTGACTGCTGAAGCCCACTAGAGTCCTAAAAGAAGCCACCCTGAACTCTCCCTGGTACCAGTTATGTCCTTATGTTGAAGGCTTTCAAATGTTTCTTTCCTTATTTCACAGATGTTGGTCTGCTTTTCCATTCCCAGTTTTACTATGAAAGCTGAAATAGGAACAAAGTTACTGTATAGCTGTTGAATAAAAGAAATTGAGTCAAAAGAAAAAGAAACACTGCTCTTAGGTCTGATCTGTCTTGAAGTTCTTCCTTCTGTTCACTCATTTTTGGCATCATTTCAAACATAAGGAAATAAATGTGAAAGTTCTCTTTCTAGTAAAAATCTCATTTATAGCATAACCATGTACATATTTGTTTTTCTACATTTGCTCTTCTATAATTCTTAATTATTCAGCCTAACACTCTCTGTTTAAATACATTTGTTTCAAACATCAGCAAAACCAGCCCACTACATTATCTTGCATTTCTAGTAGAGTTTTTTCTTTTTCATTTATAGCCTGTTTTCTTTTCATGCCAAGATTTATCTACAGTGCTGCTTGGAATCATTATTATGTGCAAACATCAACATCCCTGTGGGGCACTGTTGTAATGAGGATCAGGAAATTCCACTTAAAAAAACTGCAAGGGGAGAAAATGGGAGGTATTAGCACCACATTTTACTTTTAAAGATACTCCTCTTCCAGTCAAAGGAAATCAAACAAAGTCACTTTTTGTTTCCAAAAATGCATAAAAATTAACTGTAAGTAAAGCCCTTTCTTTACAAAGGAATACCCAACAGATTTAATTTTGAGAGAAGGCTGTGATACTTATGGAATAAATATGTCATTATATTCAAACCTTTAATGTATCCTTCCTACCCTAGAGACTGCTGAGCTGGCCCCACTGCCACAGAAGAGTCAGAAATTTCATTTTAATGTCATAATCACAGCAATTAGCACCTAGTGTCTGGATTTTGACAGTTCAGGCAGAGACAGAAGAGTCTGTTAAGTATGATCTACTGAGATGGGGGGGGGAGGGAAGTAAAACCAAAAAATCCGCACACAAAACCTCGCTCAAAACAAAAGAAAACTCCAACAGAATTAGAGCAATCCTGTAGAGCTTATTGTACATATGCAGAGGGATTGGTTCCTCTAAGTGGATCAGCTTCATGACCTGTGGTGTAATCAGTAAACCCTGGCTGCCAAACCTAGGCTTAGTAATTTTTTTCAGAAAGAGTCTTTTAAATACTGAGTCAATTTTCATCATCAAATCAAAATACATGCTTGGATGACAAGTTGCAGATTGCTTGCAGTGTTTCTTGTGGGAGAACAGAATTAGAGCCAGGGGCCACTGAGAACTTTTCCTTTGGACTTGAGCTGGTAACAGGGAGTAAGTGTCATTTTGTTCTCTCTTTGGTTTACTCTTCACCTGACAAGGTAATTTTTTTAAAAGAAAAAGGAAACTGCATTACTTAATATAAAATTTGTAGTAGGTTAAGAAAAATATCCCTTATTATCTGAATGAGGTAAGAATTCCTAATGTTCTATGGTATATCATGAGTGTCATCAGCCATTCCTACTCTGTGTTGTTATTCTGAATAAAAAAAAACTGTACAGGAGCAAGTCTGTATTATTAATGCACTTTAAAGTGTTCCAGTTTAAGGGAAATTGAAAGAGATGTGAGTATAAAAGACCACATTGCCCGTTCTATTCCATCCATTTTTTTCAGCATCAGGCAGAAATATGGCTATACATCCATTTCTTACTTAATCTGTCTGGAAGTTACCTGCTGTGTGTGGACAGCTGTTGGAAGGCTACAACGCTGATGCAAATTCTTAATGGTTAACAAACTCTCAAGGTCGATTATCAACTAGCCCAGATCATTTCAGGTCCAAGGTTAAAGTATGCTATGCAAAGTCTGCTACAGAGCAGGCTCAGGAATCAGGGAGAGAACATATTTTAGTCTTCCTTTTTTGTCTCTATCTGAGTACAATGGGGAGAAAGGACCAAGAGACCTGACACAAAATAGTGCATCATTAGCTAAGATTTCTTCTCAGTTTTCATGTGTTGCAAAGTACTGCCACTCTTCCAGCTTCTGCTGCTCACTAGGAAAGGACTGAGTATAATTTGGCATAATTTAGGGTATATTTTAAAAGGTTTTTTTTTTCCTGTGGTGGCAAATCTGGATAATCAAATGGACTTTGTGGCTAAAACATTGCCTGCTTTGAAGTTCATGGGATTGGATTTCTTTACCTGACTGGAGAAATGGGAACATGCTACTCAGCATAAACTCTGCATCTCTTCATCATTCAGCAGTTTCAGTTTACAGGAGCTGCAGACCTGACTTTCTGTTTAACACAGGACAAAATTTCATTTTCAGTGGTCAATACACACATATTCAGGAAATAAATTAAATAAGTGGTTGTGGTGGATAAACATATGGTGGACAAATATCTCAGGACAATATATTCAAATTAATTCTGTAAGGAGTTAATAAAATTAAAATTTCATCCTCTCCTTTATGTTATTGTTATGCATTTTGTTCACCTAGAAGTAGGATTTATGTCACTTAACTGTGTTCCTAGTTTGGATTTGTCATTGTGCTGTAACCTGTGGAGAGAAATGAGCACACCCAGAGGGAATTAATCCCATTCTGTATTAGAAATCTATTTCTGGCTATAATGGCCCACACTGAAAATATCTTCACTGACTAAAGAGCTCTCTATATAATCACCTTAGGCTGAACATGTAATTTTCACACAACTAAAGTTAGGTGAGACATATCCTATTAAAGTGTCAATGAAGTTATGTTCATACCATTTTCTGGGCTAAAACAAAATGGCTATGCACAAAATTCATATGTAGATTTCTGTGTTATCAACAAATAACTTGTTTTTAATTAAAGTTTTCATTAGCTGTCAAGCAAGTATCAAGCCACCTACTTTCATGCTCTCCTCCACTTTGGAGGTGTGTAGCCCTCCATCAACAATAGCCATTGTTCTGTGACTAAAGCAAATTTATAAAGATTACTGCTCTGGATTCTTAAAATCTAACCTATACAGTGAGGAATCATAGTAAACAAGATCTGGACTCTTGAA
This sequence comes from Pyrgilauda ruficollis, assembly GCF_017590135.1. Classification (NCBI taxonomy): domain Eukaryota; kingdom Metazoa; phylum Chordata; class Aves; order Passeriformes; family Passeridae; genus Pyrgilauda; species Pyrgilauda ruficollis. Next base: position 7,325,569 of record NW_024524044.1, on the reverse strand, counting down.
GGACGGCAGATAACACAGTATTTTTGTTAAAGGTGGACCTTAATTACCTTCCTGATTCTCCTTTGGTACAGTTGTTATGGACAAAGTCTATAACACTTGCTTCCAGAAATATAAGCCAGGAAAAATGAAACCCTTAATTTCCCCTTTAGTTCACTTCAGCATCTGTGGAAGTACAAAGTAGAATACAAATCTATTAATTGTTTATTAAATCAAAAAGAAATTATTCTGCCACTAAATCCTCTAAGTAACATAGAGTAATTTCTAACTGTTAAGAAAATCCAGAGATATATTTTTCAAATGTTATGCAATTCTGTATGCAAGCAGTGTGTGATGGTAGTTCAAGGTACTTTTTTCTTATAGCCAAACACAAAACAAGCTTCTTTCATTTTCTCTAATCTAGTCTTAAATAGAATATCCTCTTAAATTGGACTAACACTATCTGAGATATATTTACATTTTTACCAGAAGATTAAAAATGTGATTTGTAAGTCAAAAGATTTTTTGAAATTATCTCAGACAGTGTTTTCCAAAGCCATCCCCGAGAAATCATGATTCTATTTTTATGCCAGGTCCTCTGTCAAATCATTTACATAGTCACTATAAGATATTGTGCTGAAAAGGAAGGTAGCAGTCTTTTTTTGTGCGTGACAGCCACACCAAAAACCTTCTCTTTTAGCTAAAAAATGTGAAATGTTTGTCATGTTATTGGCATGAATGCACCAGTCACCACAGCTCTGCAAAGATAATAACACAAGATATGAACAATTCCTTTTTCTGTTATGTTTTCATGTTACCCCCAGGTAATGTATGAGAGGCATACTTTCTGTGTCTGATCTAAATGGTATTTAGAGTTGCTACAGCAGACATTTAAGATCAAATTGTAATGATTTGTGTTCACATGGCTGGAAATACCCAGTTTGATTTTTAGTGCATGAGAGAGCCATGGATACGGCGACAAAGAGAAGGAGAGGACTAAGAACTGAGGCTTTGAGATTCCTGAAATTAAGTATGGCAGAGAAAGGGTGTTCTTTAATGTTTAAAACAGCAAAAAAACCCCAAACATGATTAGATTGCTATTGTTTCGTTCTGTGCCTACTTGCACACTATGTGTAAAAGACTTACTGCAGTGAGAGACTACACCAAGGGTTGAATATCTTCCCTTACTCTTGTAACCTGATGTATCTGCTAAAGTACTTACTATGTTAATTCCAGAAGACTGAAAACTCTCAGAAGAATGCTCATGCATATTTCAAGCCTTCTTCTGTCAAGAGGTGCAGCCTATCTTCTAAAATTATGTGCCCTGAGCTACAAAAGTGCAATTTCCATTCACTTTGTCTGAGGTGTGTCAAAGGGGTATAATACTCTATAGTGCAGAATGTGCCTGCTCTGTATTTCATATATTCTTGCCTTTTTATTGAAAAGTCGCTCACAGTAAATGTTTTCTGTTGACTCAGGACAGTGAGAGCAAACTAGAAGGCATAAAAAGAGACAACAGTGTGAATACACGCTGCTGAAGCTTGAGGAAACTGATTCAATCAATTCTTTCCTCTTTCCTTTATTTCCTGCTCATTATGTAAGAAGCAGACATACCACACAGATGAGCACAGTGTGAATGCTTGTATTAATAGGTTTTCCTCAAAGTATGCTTCCAAAAATATTAATTTGCTCAAATTATATGTGAATAGGGTAAATCACTTTAACAAACTAAAATCCTACAGAGTTTGACTCAAAATCCTATCATAGGTCGTATTCAGAAGTTTTAGAAGGCATACAACTGACATAAGCAAAGCAATATCAACTTATACCTGCTGAGCAATAATATGATCTCCATGGATAAGGCATACCTTTGTGTTATCAAATATGAACAGAAAATCACCTCAGGAGAAGTCCCTCAGTGGTCAGCACACTTGCAAAGTCTTTTTAATGGCTAAAGAACCCTGCCACCATTTTTAACTGCTTAAGCAGAGGAGACTATACTTAGTATAATGTTGTGTCACTAGTTTTTTCCACAAAATTAATTGTTTATTTGTAGCCATGTGATGCAGGCATCACTGAGTTGAATACAGATTAGAATTTAATTACTACTTCAGTGTTTAAGGCTGTGTGAGTTTTAGTCCATAGACATGAGAAGCATCTGAATGTGAAAGAGCTGTGTCACTGTGACAGATCAAGAACATTTGTAATGTGCACTCCAGTCTTTTGCACCAAATAGAGAAACTGATCCTTCTATCAGAGCCTAAGGGAAAGGTAAGGCTATGATCTTTGGGAAACAGAAACATTTTCACTGAGTGCCTTAACATTAAAGCATAGAAATATATGAAAAAATAGCTTTTCTATTTGAATGTAACGAATTCCAGTAAGCTTCATCTATCTTTCAGATTTTTTTTTTTATTTGAAGAATATCTTACAATATTTTAAAAGATACAAAGGCACATGTGGATGCAAAATATTATTAATATTTCTGATTATTTCCTTATTCTTGTTAATTTGGACATTCCTTAAAGATATGAAATCTTAAATCAAATTACTGACAGTGAGAAAAAGAACCTGATCTTTGTTTCCTGGAGCCAAAAATAAAATCTTCTCCATTTCCAGGTGATTTTTTGGTCACAGCTGACAGTATCAATGACTTGTTTCAGTTTGAAGATTAGGAATTGAAGGTGGAGACCATGACTTGAAAGTGAGAACATGTAAGAAACTTCTTGCATTTCACCATAGCTGATGGTCAATTCAAAAATCCTAAATGAGAGTTATAATAATCCAGAGGGGAAAAAAAAAGGTTAAAAAAGTCACTCAGTAGGTACAAGAACTAAAAGGATTTAGTGTCTGAGATCTGTAGGTGGAAAGAAATCTGAAGAGGCAGTCAGCAAGAATGCTGACACTTGGCAGAAGAGTATCTGAGTGAAACTTCATATTTAGCAATATTTTTTCAGTATATCATTGTAATGTTTCTAAAGTGAGTTATTTCTTACCATGACTGAGAATATGTTTTGTAGCTGGAAGGGCAGAAGAGAAAGGTAACTACAAGAGTGTCCTGAATGTCCTTCACACCACAGTGAAGGACTGCCAGAATCCCCCAGTGAGGGTGCATGGAAATTTACACAGACCTGCAGGAGATGCTTGCAGCAGTGAAGGCCAAAGCTTTTCCTAGAGGAGTAAGGACAGGATAATGCAAATGAAAAGGTGTTTCAATCATGGGAAAAGCTGGAGACATCTTACCACCGGGAAAGTTTAGTAAAGGATTAATTCTCTCAACTGTCGAAATCTATGTAAGCCGCTGAGAAAATACATAGAAAAGACAATTTCAAATTTCAATTACTAAATTGCTGAAGCAAGTTGTAAAAAAATCATGTGGTGTCCATGCATTATTTCACTACAAAAGGAAAAGAAAATCAGGCAATCAAGGACACAGGCAATAGATGGACTGCAAGAGGAGAAAAATGGTAAGATTTATAGGCTAAAAGGTGCTAGGAATGCAATCTTTGATAGACTGAAATCTAATATACTTGAAAAATTTGGTGAGGGCAATAAAAAGCTAAGAAAACTTGCGCAGTCTTGCAAGGAACAAAACAGAAAAATCTGAATTACCACCATAGAACATATAAAAATATTTTACAAGTGGCAGACAGATAAGAATAATAAATCATAGTCTCTGAAAGATATCTATTATTAAAGAAGTAGCAATAAAAGTGCTGAAAAAAACATTAAGTAAATAATGTTCCAGAGAAAAGGGATTGAGCAGATGAAACTATGTCAAGCATTGGAAAATCACATAAAATATTTGATCCAAGGTCTAAAATTAACTTTAAATACTGCTGCTGTCTCAATTCCTATGACAATTCATTTACATTATGCGGAAGATTAAAATAGTCCTCAGAACACAGGGTGGAACACAGATTTCCCATACTGCACTAGACCATTCAATACTTTCTTTTTCACTTTGTGCTTCTGGTGTGTTCTGAGGATCTCTGACCATTGTGTAACCCAAGTACTCTGGTTATGAAATAGGCGCAGTTTTCTCAGACACTGAACTGCTTCTGTGCATAAGAAGAAGTCACAGAAGCTCTGTCACAGAGGTTCTGAGGAACTCTGCAGTTCAAAATGTTAATGCCAAAAAGGGACAAGTTTTGGGGCATAAGCTTTTTTAATTGCTGTGTTGCATGGTCCACAACGTCCCCATTTTACCAAAAAAATCTATCCTAGGTGCCAGAGAAAACTCTCTGAATGTTATCTGGACTCAGCAAGATTTTAAAACCAGTTTGTTGAGATCTTCAGTTTCACAAAGCTCTTGATCACAGTAGAGATATTTCTTGTGGGTTTTTAGGTTTCTTATGGGTTTAGGCCATCTTCTCTTACAGGTAAGTATGAGGAAAACCAGAATACATTACACTTCTGTGTATAACTTCTGCCCTAAGTCAATTGACATAGCTTGTGGAGAAGAAGAGTTTGAGACAGAAAGGAGACAAAACAAATCAAATTATTAATAGCACATTTTATTAGACAGGTTAAGGAAATGGGTCCTGCTCCTCAAATATCCTACCTTTCTACTCCTGGCCTATTGCTAGTGGAACACTCTGATGATTTATTTTTTTAAATAGAGCTAAGAATAGTATATATTCATGAATGTGGTGCTCCTTTCTAAATTCATTTACAAGTGCGTATATACAAATTTGAAGATATGTAAACAGCTACATGTTTACCTCAGGTGAAGCTAATAAATATTTAATGTATTTTAGAGCAAAATAACTTTTTCAAGCCAGTGCCACAGCTGAATCTAATCCTTGCTGACAGACTGTATTTTCACAATTATTTTTAAAGGTCTGTTTCTCTTCATTTTATTAGTGCATGATAAAGTCAAGCCCTAAGGCATCCAATTTCTGAGTTAAATGATGAAATATAGTAGTTTCTGAAGAGGACTAAATTAAAAAGATAGAAATTATGTTGGGAAAGGAAACCTCCACACAGTGATTTTTTTTTAGAGATTTGGGCCCTTACAAGGAGTATATAATGACTCTAAGGTGACAGTATTTTATTGACAGCCCATATGTTTTAGTTCCATTTCGATGCCTTTCAGTTGTACTAGGTACATGTTATTGCAGAATGTGGGATAGAAAATTAACCCCTCTGACATGCTGTTTACAGTCAGTTAAGAGACTTGGTAGGAAACCTACTGAGAGAAGCAACAAGCTGGCAGACCAGAAACAGCTCTGCCAAGAGTGAGAGGATGCACCCTATCAATCAAAACCTCTTCATGCTGGAGTTGCAACAACAAGGACAGAAATCTGAACAGAAAACTCTATAATTTTGAAATATACCTTTCTGTCTAATAATAAAAAAATGAAATAAGTAATTGTCCCAGTCACAGAGGTAGGAGGCTGAGTTTAGCACTATTCCACATCAGCTATGCCACCTTTGATGGGCTGTCCATCTAAGCACAGGTGGAAGCAGAAGTGTGGCTGCTCTTCAAGTGCCTGGAGCTTGGGAAGAGGTAACCTTCATCCAGGACTGCATTGTCATCTCTGCAGGTTTGCTGGTCATCATTGTTCCAACTGGGTGGAGCCCAAGCCTTGAAAAGGCAGCTGCTGTGTGGGACATGGCCTCAGGGGTAGTCCCAGGAGCCAGTGCAGTCACAGCCCAGGAGCTGCCAAGGAAGGTCCTGCACCCTGCAGACCTCACCGGGCAGGCACATCCGCAGTGCAGGCTCCTGTTTCAGAGGGTGCCATTTTCCCAGGTTTCTTTTTGCTTTGTCTCTGTCTCCACATCATCTGTCTGGCAGAGGGAGTGCATTGGCCCACAGAAATTCATTTACCATACTGTCTTCTTTGTTCTTTTAGCTGTGTAGGCTAATGCAGGAGCATCCTTGCCCCCTACCATATTGTCTGTTTCCCTGGGGCCATGTGGTGTGGGAGCAGCAGCTGTCTTAGCTTTGTCCCACTGGTAAATGCCTTTCTGTGGGTAGAGAACCCTTTTTTGTGTACTTTTGCTACCTGTGCTGTTGTTGCTATTTGTGACTTTAGTAAATTGTTGTTTTTAGTTTATAGTATTGTCCCCTTGTCAAGGGGGTGGTAGACTGGGGAGCCACTGAGGGTACACCACTTGTGACTTCTATCTGAGTGGACTTTATGCCACTGATCAAACCCTCTGGCCCTGGTTGTTCAGTGAGCTTTTAATCCTTCCTCACTCTCTGTTTATGTAGCCCAGATTTTGTCACCTAATCTGTGATGATGTCCTGGAAGACTCAAAAACCCTACTAAAGTCAAGATAAACACCCACTTTTCTCCCTTCACCTACCAGCCTTGACACCTCACCGTACAAGGCTATCAGGTTGGTTAAGCAGTATTTTCCTTTCATAAACATGCTGACTACTCCTGATCACCTTCTTATGATTTACTGTCTTGTGCTGCTAGTGACTCAGCACTTGTAGCTGCAACCACTCAGGCTGCCTGGATTTCTGTATGTTCACCTGAGTTCTCCTTAACATAGTCCTCTTCTATCAAGGGTTATTCTTCCTTGCTCCAGACTCTTCTCTGGTCTCAGGGGCTTGTGATTCCCAAAAGCTGGCCCTGTCAGTTAAGAGTGAAGAAAACAAGGCACCAGCTACCTTGGTTTTTTTCCATAACCTTTGTCTGCAGCTCATTTTCCCTATGCAGCACTGGGACCAGGTTTTCTGTAGAGTTCCTTTTGCTGTTTATGTACTCACATTATCCTTTCTTTTTATCCTTCTTATCCCTTTGCCAGATTCAATTCCAGGTCAGCCTTGGCTTTCCTAACCCCATCCCTGCATGATCATACCACCTTTGCAGAGCAGCCCCATCATGCTACTCCCTGGCATAGTGCTAACTTCCAAGGTTGGAGCAGGCTGCTCAAGGTTTTGTGGGATTGGCTCGGATTCTGCGGCCTGTCTGTGCTACCAGCTCCTGAACTTAGCTGCTCTCACTGTGAAGACATTTCATCACCTCCAAAGAGAGTCTAGCTCCATTGTCTCTAACTCCATTTCAGGAGGGAAATACTTCCTTAAGCCTAAACAAATTCAGCTTCAGAACCTCTCTTCCCACACTATATTCGTCAGGCCCCCAACACCTTAATAGCCCTCTTCTATCTTTTTTCCAGTTTCCTGCTATTTCTCTTCTACTGAAGTATCCAAACTGGACAATTGTAACAGGTTAATAACAAAAGATTTTAAATTATGGTCACTTTAGAAATTTTCATCTCTACTGACTAATTCCTTTAATTAAAGAAAATAACTTCTGACATTTCTAAAGGAAAAACTATGCTGACATACAAGAGTTAAAAAATTATTCAATCTTTCTAGCTAGCCATCTTCATTTGAGATGGCATAGTTTGTGATATTTGAGAAACAATTTAATCTGGCAACTGAAGCAACAGTTTCAGGAAACTGAAACTTGTTAACTGAATTAGGGCAAAGGTGAAACCTTGTTCAAACACCTTTTCTGCCACCTCAGACTGTGAAAATCTTGTACATCTGTTTTGCTTATTCTTTCCAACAGCCAAGAAAAAAGGAATTTACTGCAGTGATTTGATCATTTTAGATATTTTCAGCCAATGCTGTAGGTGTCAGAGTCAGAGTTTTTATTTCAGAAAAAAAATTCCAATAATTTAACAAAGCTTTCTTTTAACATGATACCTTGGAAAGTTTGGACTTAGAATTTCAGGCTGATTGCTGAAACTCACAGGAAAGAAGCAGGAACAAAATAAAGGAAAAACCCCAAACCTATGTGATTTTCTTACATAAAAAGGACTAATAGCATTAGTAGTAATGCTCTAAAATATAGCAACAAATGAAATTAACTCATAAAAATATATGTTTAATTATCTTTAAAGCTTTAGCTAGACCTTGTAAGCCAGATGATGCAAGCTATAATATATTTCCTTCCTACATGTTACTGCTACAGTTCTTAACAGGAGCTGCAATATTTTACAGTATAATAGGCAGAGATTATAATAAAATGGTTAAAGAACAGGGTTTAAAATGATAATTTCATATTCTCATGCTTTGTGTGAAATGGGCACCTGTGTATGATATGCCCATGATGAGAGCTTCCTGACAGCAAGAAAGATTTGCCTATTTTTTTCAGAGATAATTAAGAAACAGAGCAATAAATCGAACAACATCAGTACTATGCAACATTTCCAGGCCCTGGTCTGAGGAGTGCTACTTCTTCCAAAATATAATTATTATTTATTATTATTTTTTATTTATAATCTTTTTCCCATAGAGCAGAGATAGGATCATTGATTCACTTTAGAACTTATCAGTTAATGTCTCAAAGAAAGACATTTAAGCCAAAAGCAAATAGGAATGATGCTGAGATGGAAATTATGTAGAAGAATTTAAACCAAAACAAAAAAATATAACCAAAGGAAAAAGGAGAGTGTGCAGAATTTACATATTTGTTCTCACCTTCCAACATAAAAATGTAATATAATGCCGGTCTTAAGGTCTGCTTGTTCTTTCCATTAGATTTGCCTGTTTGGTTTTATCTTTTAAAACCAACTCTACTGATTCTATGCTTAGATCTTATTCTGAGGAAATTTTTTTGTTTGTCATGCTACAGAATGATTGCACATAGTCTGGTTAAAGGACACACATTTACACATTCCTCCTTGTACTCATCTCATACAAACTGAGGTTCTTCAGGTAGGATAGGGAAGAGAATTGGAAAAATGAGAATGCATGGCTTGAAATAACAGGTTAACAGGGAACACAAATGTCACAGGCACAAGCAAAGCAAAACAAAGACTGTTCAGCCATATTCAGGAAAGCAGGGCTCCATCATGCGACTGGAGAAGACAGATGTCACTGCTCCAAACGTCCCACCCTTCCTTCCCCTCTCTTTACATGCTGAGCATGATGCCACATGATCTGGAATGCCCCTTGGGTTGGTTTGGGTCAGAAGTCCTGGCTGCATCTCCTCCCACCATCTTGTGCGTCCCCAGCCTCCTCACTTGTGGGGTGGTACACATAGCAGAAAGGCCTTTGTTACTGTGCAAGCAGTAACTAAACTGTGAAATAACTGCAAAATAACTGCTCAGCAATAACAAAAACATCTCTGTATCATCAACACTGTTTTCAGCACAAATACAAACCACAGCCCCATACCAGTTGCTGTGAATAAAATTAACTCTAGCCCAGTCAAAACAAACACAGATAAATAATTTTGTAATAAATCACAGGAATAATAGGCCATTGAAACAGAATTCAGCAGGGTTTTCATCTAAAAATTAAATGAGAGAATTGGGATATGGGACATGTTCTCACCCCAATCCTTCAGCTGAACAGTGCTCTGGGAATCCAAATGCTCTAAGGGTATGAGCAGATCTTCAGGGTGCTCTAGGCCACACAGCCTGTTGAATTTAGCTTAGCAAAACTGGAACAGCCACTGAACTGACAAAGGTTCCCCAGGCTAAGCCCCATCCCTTGACAAAGCTATTGCTGAGCAGCAAGTCAGGTTGTTCCACAGGGAGGGCAAACCTCAGCTGAGGCCATGCCCAGCACAGGCATCACTGCATCCCCACCAGCAGATCCCAGACACACGGTATCTGAGCAGGGTGAGCAGAGCACCCACCATCCAGAGAAAGCAGAGGTAATGACTCAGTCTAATATCAGTCCAGAAAATCTAATCAACAGCTTGGGAACGATGTGGACAAGGCTGGAGACAGGCAAATGAGGTGGGACTAGGGACCCAGGCTTGAGCTGGAATGAGACTTGTGGTCATGGCACGAGCGTAGAAGGGTAGGGGTCCGATACTAGGTTTGACAGGGCACTAGAAATATTTCATAATGGGACTGAGGAGGTCCAGAGGAGGGGAGTTTTACCATTAGCAAGAGGAAAATGCTTTCAGCAGGGTCTCTAAACTGTCCTCCAACGTCTGTAGCAAAACATCCCAGTGTCATTAGAGTTAGAATTACCTTGGGTAACCGACTGTGAAGGAAAAGTAAATGGCTGTAGACAGACCCATAAAAACAAAGAAATAATTAAATAGGTCCTTGTGGATGAGGAGCTTTTCAGAAAACAGAGCAATGGTTGAGCCTATTTATCATTTGGTAGATGGTGCTCTGACTTTACAGGAAGAATTAAAGCTGCTTATTACCTCTCCCATTTTCAGTATTGATCCTGGTGTTGTAAAAAATAGTGCTTGGATTAAGATGCCAACTGGTTCCTGGGAAGGTAGAAAGCACACAAACCATAAATTTCACATTTCCTTCCCGATGCAACAGCATTGCCCATCTTGCCTATTTTACTCACTATTAGTGTTAGTTAAATTTAAAACTATTAAACCTCTGGAAATAAAGATTAAAAGAGACCATTGTGCTCTCTGATTCTAGCCCCCTTGGTTTCTGTTCCATAATGTAATTAATAAATTGCTTAGTTTAGTGTTTGAAGTAATTGGTGGTTTTGCCATCACTGTTTTTTCAAAGGCTATTCCAAGGTATTTTTTTGCATAGCCTGTAGTCAGGATGTGAAACTGTCAATACTATTAACTCCTACAATCAAATGTTCCTGATATATTTTTAAAATAAATCACTAATTTTATGACTGGTAATATAGTGGTATTTATTTTATAAACAAAATGTGATCAATATCTGAATGTGTGACAAGGAAAGACCATTAAACAAGTGATAACAGGTCCAATCCTGTCAGGCAGGGATGGATGATCAGACCATCCCCATCTCCTCAGAAGCAGCACTCAGCCTCTTTCAAAGATGTTTATTAAGCAAGGTGAAATAACAGTCTGATCAAAATTAACATCTTCACTTGACATCCACATAGCATTGAAGTGCTGTTAGTAGTTATGGTAGAAGGAATCTCCACCTGACAGAAATTCAAGAATAGTGAAAGTTTTCTGCCTATAAATTTTGCATCATTCTCCATTCCTTTGTCCAACTTTTATCCAGTCTGTAGCAGAGATATGCTAATACTTGTCCAATAATGGAAAAACATTTAAAAGAATCCTGTTTCCTCCAGCTCTGCATTTTTCAAGTATCTGGCCATTGCCACTCCCTATTTATTTTATATTTCATTTATCTTTATGCTATTGTGGCTACAACAGTACTCCCAACAGTGAAAGAAGGTCACTAGGACAGCCTTAGTACTGGCACTAGGGCTCTTCTGTGGCAGCTGGTTGTAAGATCCAGGAGTACTCTCAGTATGTGAGTGCTCTAGTGATGGAATTGCTGTGTGAATTTGGATAACCTCAAGCTACTCTTGTTCATAAGAAAGATAAAAAACTGGCTCTTGGCTTGCCAATATTACAGAAACAGAAATCTACCTTGTACCATTGTTCACCAGACCTCAAGGGAAGCTGTTTAGTGAGTTGCTCATTGGTCTTTCATTGTCCAAGTATTAGTTAATACAACTATACTGCATTTTTGAAAAGTAAAAATACCATAGAGAAAGGATAGATTCCTGTACTTCAACTGACAGCTTTAACATTGGGTGTTGTGAGCTGGATCCATATCTCTCTGAACACCTGCAATTACTTTCCTGTCAGGAAATCTCATATAGTAAAAAAAAAAAAAAAAAAAAAAAAAAAAAACAAACAAACAAGATGAAATCTCTAGGCTACTCAGAAGAGCTTGTAATATCTTACCTTTGGTCCTCAATAAATTCCTTTTCTTTCCTCTGAGTGAAATCACAATTTTACATCATGAGAATCTGTAAATTACATTTTAAAAACCTGAGGTGAAATTCTGAGGAGATAGTTTTTTCCTTCTTATGTGAACTTTCATTAAAAGAGAGATGCCAAAATCAGTATCTTCTTTTAAGAGACCTGACACTTTGGTTTTTGTTTTTTTTTTTTTTTTTGTGGTCATGAAAAAGTTTGATTTTTACTATGTCTGCTCCATCTGACTATAGAATTTGAAAAAAAAAAAATTCTTCCTTACCCTATATGTGATGCTGTTGCAATTACTAGTCCTTGTCCTTTATATCAGCCATTGTGAGATGTCCTACTGATTTCACAAGGATTAGTTATGTCAGTAATACTAAATTACTGCATCTGTGACTATAGAGAGTTTAAAAGGATGTGGTACATTGATTGCTGTATGCTTTTAAGCACTTCTGCACTTAACTTTATGCATTTCTTGCATGTTATAATATTTTGTTGCATATTTCATTTACAGCAAAGTCTATTGAAAATATTTTTTCAAAGCATCAGTGTATGGATTCAGGTGATTCATGAGGGGCAAAACCACTAAATTACTAGACCTAGGTAGTTACAGAGAAAAGTTTGAACTTCTGAGATAGAACACTTATGGTAACTTGAAGCAATAAAAGCAATTTTAATTTATTTCCTGAATCAACCCTTCAGCCAGTTTCCTAAGTAGGAAAGATCCAACTCACTTTTCTGAATGCAGTCTCAGTACCGAATGCAGGCCCAGAAAATCTAGATTTCAAGAGATTAGACAGACTTTTATTGAGATCAAGTTAAAAATCAAGAAAAAATCAAAGTGAGATGCCTGACAATTACGCTAGTAAATTAAATTTACTGAGAGTATTCCTTGGTTTTGAAACTAGGTGGTACAAAAAAGCTTGTTTCTACACTAGTAACCACTCTTATTGTGGGAAATTAGATAGTCGCATGCAAACTATATATTGACAGTCCTCACTGGAACCTTTCAATTCCAGCATCATGCCCAGGAATTCTTTGAGTAAGTTACTCATGGCACATCAAAAAAATCCTGCCAAACACACTACCTGAAAAGATAAAAGCTTACTAGCATTAGCAGCTGTGTTCCAACACTTAGAAGCATCGTTACCTACTGCATAATGAGCTAGAAATTTTTGTCAAGGATTAAGATTGTATGAAATGTGCACATATATAATTTTAGATGTACATAAAATAAACATATAAAATAAATGCTGTAACAGACATATAATGTGGCAACAGCTCCTGTGGCTTCCTATGCACATTGCAGTATCAAACACTATGTTTATTCATCCTGATTCAATTTTACATCATCTCCTTATATTGGGTTGATCTAATGCTGTTTACTTATTTGCTATTGACCTCACACCACTCTTCTGCTCCAAGTTACAGCTGAGGAGTCCCCTGGCAAGTGAACCTGCTGCATTCTCACTGGAGCAAACCTACAAAACACACACAAGACAGAGGCAAAGCACAATAATGTTCACACGTTCCTTTTGTCACATATACTCTGACGTTGTTTATGGGCATTCTTCAAGAAATTCCTCTAACTAACCACACAGTATCTCAAGCTAGTTCATCACTCAGCAGAGCAACACCTTACATGGACAAGGCTGGAGAATCTGGAGCTGAAGACAAGTAGCTATTAGCAGGTTCCAAGTAGAATCCATGATAACACAAAACAAAGGGGAATTTCTCCTGTCTAGGTAACCTCTGTTGGTGTAATGTTAGCAAACACTTGCATGCACAGAGCCCAGCTGGACTAGAAAAATAAAACTGTTTCCATGCAGCTCCAGACAAATCCAAACTGTCTGGCTGCTTTCAGCTCACCTGTTCTATTATGCCCACCTTTGGAAGATATTTTGAGTGCACAGATCATGACTTAAAGCAGAGGAAACTTATTGCAGGAGACTACTAAACTCTTCTTGGTAATAGAAAATAGAAAGAACATTATGGCTCTTGTTGGGAAAACCCAACATCTCCTGTAGCTGCTTCCAGTTGATTAACAGAATGAACACTTTCTCAAGGACCAAGGGATTGTTGAAGACTTTGTGAACAAACTGCTGCACAAGTTACAGGCTGGGATAAATATCATGGACCCCAAAGAGTGAAAAACCATCCTCATATTTTGAAGCACTTTTCATCTTGAGGACAGAACATCAAGTCTGAGGAATTTATAAACTGCCAGGTGAAACAGACAAATTGAATTCCAGAAAAGTGTTTTGAGCAAGAGCAGTTTGATTTGTCAAATTTGGTATTTCTCTCTGCTGACAGAGAAAATGTCAGGTGTACTAGCACAAATCAAAGTTCCTCAAGTAATGTTTGCATGCTTGTCTCAAGAACAAAAGAATTTTGTTGTTACCCTGGGCACTCTGACATATAACTGCACAGCAGGGCCAAGCGTGGCCAAGCGTGCAGGTTACTGCTGAGAATGTGAGTCAGAAGCAATTGCATAAAAGATTGTTAGTAATTTCTCGTCCTGTTTGTGCAGTAAATTGTCCAAAGACTTTTATGATTTTGTGAATATCAATTACACATCTCTGCCCACACATTCCAGTAATCTCAAGCTCATACTCCTGTCACTGCTTTGGCCAGCACTAGAAGATCATTTCTTGTCCTCTGAAGCATTGCCATATATATGTCGTTCTGCTAAGCAACAAATCTGCTTTGTCTTCGTTCAGAGCCTGCTGTCGTTTTTCAGAAAAATCTAATGCAGCTTTTAAAAAGCTGAGCACTCCACTGCATGCAGGAGATTCAATCAGTACAGAAAACAGTAAAATAATCCCATCCCAAATATTTCTACGTCATGTCATGACGTGCTATGGTGAACAGGCTGTATATTTTCAAAAAGTACAGTGATGTGAACAAAACTTAATTCCAGTTTAGAATTCCACACAATCCCGATTGTTTTATATATTTGTATTCCTATAGGGAATATATATATATAGGGTTCCTAAGGGACCCTCTTTTCCCTTATGTCATGGTTTTAATGCCAGCTGGGGATGCAGTGATGCCTGTGCTGGGCGTGGCCTCAGCTGAGGTTTGCCCTCCCTGTGGAACAACCTGACTTGCTGCTCAGCAATAGCTTTGTCAAGGGATGGGGCTTAGCCTGGGGAACCTTTGTCAGTTCAGTGGCTGTTCCAGTTTTGCTAAGCTAAATTCAACAGGCTGTGTGGCCTAGAGCACCCTGAAGATCTGCTCATACCCTTAGAGCATCCCAGTGCACATTTCAGCCACATCATGAGGACTGAAGGATCAGGATGAGAATATGTCCCATATCCCAATTCTCTCATTTCATTTTTAGATGAAAACCCTGCTGAATTCTGTTTCAATGGCATTTTTTCCCCACCACTGTAGTAGAATGGGGAGGAGAATCAAAAGTAAAACTTGGATGTTGAGATAAGAACAGTTTAATAATTAAAAACAAAGTAAAATACAATAATAACATTAAACAACAATAACAATAATAAAAATAATGATGATGACAATAAAAAAGGAAAGAAACTAACAAAGAAATTATTTATGCACAATACAATTGCTCAACCACCCACTGACTTATGCCAGACCCCATTCCTGAACCTAGATCAAGCTCACTTCCAGGTAACTCCCCCAGTTTATATATTGGGCATGATATTTTATGGTGTGGAATATCCCTTCAGCCAGTGTTATCCACAACATTCTCATTCCAAGTTCAAACTACAGCACTGTAACAGCTACTGAGGAGAAATTCTGTATCCTAGCTGAAACTAGGGCATTTTAGTAATTTACACAGTTTTGCTTCTTTGAACTTGTGTCATCTGTTAAAACACGGTAAAAATCAATTTCACTAAAATAACAAGAATCATGTGTGAAAGGGAATGAGAGACAACTGTTAATATCCATCTTTTCCTGGTTAACTGACATACGTATTATAACAGCTTAATAACCTGCTCTTCTCTGCAATGTGGAAAAATTAGCAAAAAACTTAAGTGAAAGCTTCTTTACTAACACAACTTTAAAAGCATGACAATATTTCAGGAATGCAGTACTCGAGTTGTTTACCCAGCAAAAGAACTGGGGGTTTTTGCTCAGCCAAGTGCTTAAAGGTTCTATCCTCATCATTTTTATAACTCACAATCTAATAGCTTCTGAATCTGAACCAAATACTTTCTCAAGAGGAGCCCTGAGTTTCCACAGACCAGTGAGAATTTCAAACATAAATCTTTGCTGCACAGGAAACTCTCAGATGTTGTTAAATAGCTTTTAATGAAGACCTCCTGCTACCTTCCAAACCTCATTCTTTTGTTGAGATTTAAAAGTATATTGCACTATTTCTGAATTAGTCACACTTGAAGCAATCTCCAGGGGTTTCTTTGCCAGTCTCTCAGGTTGCATCACAGAAATGTTGACTTTATGAACTGTGAATGGATTGGAGAAACTGACAAATTTGTCAAGCCTCAATTGGAACGTAAAGACAGCTTGTTTGATGCAGTAAATCATGTGAAAACTATTTCCAAGGAGCCTCTTGACAAGCTGTCAGGACATTGGTTGGACAAGCACCAGGTAGCATTACTCAGGACTGGAACAGCGACCACAGTGAGGAAACATGTCATTTCAGCTCTGTATTCCACTTCTTGAGAACTGGCTGTCATATGATAGAAAATATCCTTTCTGTCAGGTTGATTTTATATGCTAGGTCTCTACACACTGGTTGCTTTAAAAAAGGTGCACATTCCCTAAGTGTAACTTCAGGCACAAAAGCCTAAACTAGGCAGGTTCCCCTTTTCTCAGCAGTGGGGAGAGACAGATTTTTCCAGAGACTCCTTCAGAGATCAGGTGAGGTTCCTTCCATGAGTTCCCTCTAAAATAGCTCATCTCCTGGGTTCTTCTCAGCCCACTTCTCTAGCCACTTGAGGTCTTCCTGAAGAGTAGGTAGCATAGCCATCAGCTCTTAATCCCAGTTTTGCAACATATTCAGACTTGCCGAGGGTGCACTCTATACCCTTGTCCAGGACATTAACAAAAATGTTTTGGGCAAAAATATATCAACTGATGGTTCATTCCACTAACAAGTGTCCTCCTGCAGGACTTTGCACTGATGGCCACAGCTGGAACAGCCAACAGACTAATGCGTTTTCTATTCTCTGAGACCAATTTTTGGTTTTCCAGACTGTTTTCCTGTTCTTACAGTTAGAAAAGAACAATAGCAGCTACTTATTCTTACTTTCTGAGGATGTTTCTTTTCTCTGTGAAAAATTGTGAACAATTTTCAGTGGTATTTTTAAAAATTGCAATTAGTACTGCACTGATTTAAAGGAAAAGCATTATGTGAGACTTATGGCCCCACCTGATAAGCTCTGATGTTTCACAACACCTACTGACATCCTTTGGCTTTCATAAGAGCCTTATAAAATTTTAAAATCTACTGTAGGAATATTCCTCTTTAGTTATCAATTATCTTAAATGGCTAATTGTTATCCTCTATCTTCACAGCTCTTAATTATCTTAGTTATTCCCTAGGGGACATTGTATAACTTTGCAAGAAGTTATAGATATCTGGTCAGATAGCAAAATATTAATTGTATCTTTTATTGGTTTTATAGTCTTTTTTCTTGTCCTGTTGCTTTGTTACCTTGTTTTCCATTTCAGTTCTTCATAACAACTTTCTCTGATTTTCTATGTGCCTATGACAGTTAAATAATTCATATAAGGGCTGTTCATGAGTTTCCATAAATATCCATTAATCTCTGAAATGTCACTCTATAAAGAGAGTCCACATCAATTCTCAGATCACTACGTACAACAGGTGTTGATACCAGAGGAAGCTGTGCCCTGTTATACATTATCATTTGCGGTGGTACTGGAACAACTTCCATTTTATCAGTACCACTCAACAAACATTTCCAGAACAATCTGATTCCTGAAATGAATATAAGAAAGGAATATTTTTAATATTCTGAGTAGTGTATTATTTTTTTTTTTGCAAGCACCTCATGTGGGAAATCACTCTATATTTCAGTGGTTATTAAGTTTAGAGTAAGATTATGGCAGCAAATAGCCTACTTATCAATCAATGTCTTGCTATTATCTTGCCTAGGAACTTCATGACTGCCATCTCTGAATCTTTTTACCTGTGAGAGGTACCAAGCTGCACTGCCTTAACAAAACTCTGGAGAAAATCCTTTTCATAGAGGCCAGAGACCCTGGCTTCTTTTCTTCTTCTGATCCCAAGAATTTAATGAAACAGCTATGAAGAATGATGGATGAGAAAAAAGGCAGAGTTTGGTAGTGATGGTATTTTCAAGAGTTTAGGAGATGTACAAAGTAATTAGCCTCAATCACTACTGCAATACTTTTTTTTATTTTTTTTATTTCTGTTTGTGGTTTCTAACAACATTTACTAAAATATACTAGTTGTGAGATGTTTGAATCCTCTGAAATTGCAATTTTCTATTTTTCCAATGTAGGCAATATTGTACACTCTTTATTATAACCCTTTTTTACACCTTGTTCACTACAATTCATGCCTTTGAACTTTTTCTCCCTCTTGACTTTTTCTCACAAGTGGACACTGGCTTCTGTCAGACCAACAAGAAAATGGACAGACGACTCACTAAGAAATAGGACTGCAACTGTGGCAAAGCTTAATTTGCTTGTGTTAAAACTACCTCTCATCAAGCTGACCTTATTACATTGCTGGCTTTCTCTCGTGCCAGTTGGAAGCACTTACTGTCAGTGGCTGGTGTTCTCCTCATGACAATGCAGTGTTAGTTCCTGATAAATCTACTTGCTAGAGTAATACAAGTAATAAATAAGAATAATATTTGCCCATCCTGAAATAAATTTAGAATTGGATGTCAATACAAATGAAATTGTCATTGTCAATGCTGTTGAACACCCCATAAATAAGACAAATGGCTAAAAAAAATACACCCTTTATATATTATTTGTTTAAGTTAAAAGCTGAGGTAGGCTGAGAATAAAGGAATTATTAAAGCTGATGAGAGCAAGTAGAACTTCAGATTTCTGATGAATCTATTCAGTTCTTAAAGAGTGACAAGGGGATATGGAATTTCTATTTGAAATGTGGATAAAACCTTTTGTGTGGGTGTGGCAAAGTTTTGGGGGTGAGTAGTTGCAGGGGTGGCCTCTGTGGAAGAAGGTCAGAGATTGTCCTTTTTTAGACAGTCACTTCCAGATAGCTCTCCACCCATCACAAGCCAAATATGATCTCATCACTGAATTTGATATTGCCTCCACAAATATCTTTTTATGAAAGAATGGAAACTCTTGAAAGAGGAGGAGGGAACACAGGGACAATGAGGGAACAGAGATAGGTGGAGGGAACGTGAAGGAAACAGCAAGAGAACACCAAGGTCAGAGAGGCAGGAGCTGCTCCATGGCAGAGCACAATTCCCAAAGGCACAGAGCCTGTGGAAGGCCCATGCCAAAGCAGAGGAAAAAAAGCAAAGGAGAAGCACCAAAACAAGCCTGACTTGCAAACACTGCCACTCCTCCTCCACTGGATCCCTTTCCTCACTGAAAGTACAACCTGGGGCCATAACAAGCTGGGAGGTGAGAGGCGCCGGATGTGAAGCTTGGGAAAAGGAGGGGTGTATTTTCTTAAATGTTTTAATGGTTTTTTTTTCTTGTTTTGCTTTTGTTTCTCAATACCTGAAAAAGTAATTAAGTATTTGTATTCATTTGCAAGAAATAATTTTCCTAGTTTGAGTCTACTCTGCCCCACAGCAATTGTGACCTCCTTGTCTTTATCCTGAAACACGAGCTATCTTCTGTTCTCTTTGCTCTTCAGACATGCTGAAAGTGAGGAGTGAGAAGGAGCTGTGTGCTTGTCTACCAGCCAGGACCAGTCTACTACAGACCTTTTTGGTAATTATCTTTTTCATAATGTTTCTGACCTCCTCAGCAGTCCCCCTTCAGAAATGAACCTTGTTTATAGTAACCCACCTAAGTCACAGAGAAGCTAAAACTGCCATCCTCACTGCTGTAGATGCTTCAGAGACAGTTTCACATCTGAGATGATACATTTAGATGTGCAGTGTTTGATCAATTGCAATGTTCTGCAAACTGAAAGACACAAAATATTTGCATGAAAATAGCAAAGAAATACTCATATTCACAAAGGTTGAGACAAATGTGATCTGAATGACTTTTCCTAATCTTTTCCTGGAAGAGTGTCTTTCTTAGAAAACACTGTCTTGGACATCTGTTATAAATAATAACATTAATCAATATATGCATATAATTTGACCACCTAGTTTAAGAAAACACTATTCTATTAGCAGAAATTTCTACTAGAAATTTGCAAGCTCCAGATTTGGTGTGCTATTGTGCTTCTTCATGCTTGACTGCTTTCTTAAAGATGCAAAAGTCAGTATCAGGAAGCCTTCTCTATATTCAATGTCATAATGCAGCATCCAGCTGCAATTTTTCAAAATAATTAGATACTTGATTGAGCACCTAGTCTTAGTCCATTCAGTTGAATGCAATTGTAACTATGATATATCAGAAAATGCTGTTTACAATGCTTATTTTTTGCTACTAATGAAATTATCAAAGAAATTTTAAAACCTATTTTTGAAACTTCTTAGCACTTTGTAGATTTTTATGTTATCTAAAAAATGACAATTAAACAAATAACATTAAAACACACAAACCACAAAAATATTGTCAATATACAAAAAAGAACTAATGTAGCATGAAAATGGGGCAATGGGGCAATGAACAATCAAGCACAATTGTTTAAAGTAAAAGTAAATGGCAGTAAAAGTAAATGGCAGCACTTAAGCTCACATTAATCACATCCAACCAAATACAATGAATATATGATAAGTCACAAAAAAACCAACAAATTGTAAATATTTCACAGTCTGCATATGAACAAATTTCCATCCTCATCTAGTGATTACTTCACATAAAGAGCTGAGAATAATGCTAACTGAGAATAATACAGCTTTAAGAAATGAATAAATTTAAAGTAAGCAAAGGTTTCAAGCGAGATCTGAAAAAATTATAGAACAATAGAGTTAAAATGACCTTCAGAAGGTACCTTACCTATCTATCAATCTACTCTGAGACAAATCATCTAGCTAAACTAAATATTTTATTAACCTGGCCCAAAAAATCCATTCAGTAATGCAGATCTCAGAAAAATTATTCCATGCCTCAGCATTAATTTTTTTTTGGTCAGAAAGTCTGTCCTATTGTGAAATACAAATTATTCACTACAGAATTTAAGGTTATTACTTCTCCTCTGTGCCATGGACACCCACACACAAAAATACTCTCTTTTTCAAAAAAATACGTCTCTTTTTACATACACATGACTCCACATTAGAAAAATTTTAGGCTAAATAACCCCAACTCTTTCCATCCATCTCTGGTGGTCATGTTTCCTAAGCCTTTCCTCATTGACGCTGATGTCCTTCAGAATGCCTCCAATGGATTGATGGGGTTTTTTTTCTTCAAGCTTGACAGAAACATGACACATTACTTCAGCTTATCGGAACTCCTGAACAGGAAGGTTATTTTATGCACCTTACAGGTTATTTGTGCAATTTGTTAATTTTTTTTTTTAGAACAGAATGGCATGTCTGACTCACATGTGATTCATTCCTTCCGTCTCTAAAGAACTGCCACACAGCCCATTGTTTATCCTTGTGTATTTACACTGTGAGATTTTTGCTTGTCTCTTTTGACTGCATGTTATTTCTTAATAATTTTTTTCAATTCAACAAAATACCTTTGTAGGACAATGAAGAATAAACATTATCAGTATCTGCTATTATTAAGAGTCTTCAATTTACCATACTTCCTCAGTGTGCTATATTTTACAGAGCACAGCAACAAGATCATTGCCAAGGTTGTAAGAACATACCAGCATATTCTCATAACTCTGCAGGGCCTGAACATCTGCCCTGAGATTTCCGTGGAAATTGAGCTCATGTAGTACCCCTCAAGAGCTCAGCAGTCTGTTACATAAGGTCTTGACACAGCTGAAAATCCTGATTTCCACAAGATTCCATGTGGCTTTGAGTGCCATTGAAGTCCAGAAGAATATGAAATATCAAGTACAACACAGCTGCACTCTAAAAAATGTGCACGCTAGTGGATGAAACCACAAGCACTCTTGAATTATGCTGTTCTGGTTCTGGCCAGGACAGGGTTAATTTTTTGCAGTAGCTGGGAGGGGGCATGGCTGTATATTCTACACCACCTCATGTCATTGTCAGGGGCAAGGGAAAGGGACACTCTTCTGGGGAGAGGAGGTCACTGCTAGTCAAAAAAAACGTGGCGGAGGTAGCCCACTGGAATTGTCTATTATTGGGGATGTTTTTTTCCATGTGAATAATTTCTTTTCTTGCACCCTCTGTTATTAGTATTGTTGCTATTACTGTTCATTTTCTTGCTTCATTGCTGTTTCCAGTAAATTGTTCTTATCGCAACCTGTGACCTTTGCCTTTCGTGTCTCCAATTCTCCTCTCCACCCCTCTGCAGAGGAGGAAAAGAGGAAAATGGGGGAGTGAGAGAGAGTGGAGCATGGTTTGAGAGTCTTGTTGGGAGCACTGAACTGGGGAGCACCTAAGCACTAAATTCCTAAGCCATGACATAAACAAATTCTAGAAGGAAAGATGAGTGCAAACTCATCACTAAACTGTTAGATACTAACACAGAGGTCAGTTTTTCTTGTGCTTCCCTCTTATTCAGTTGCTGAGGGAGACTTTCAGTTCTGTCACGGTCAAAAAACAAATGGCATATTCTGCCTGACTTTGAATAGTTTTGCTGTTTCCAATGAAAAATAAGGTTTATGTTTGGCATGTTTTGGAAAATGCTGTTTCTGTTTTAGCCTGACAAAGAAGCTTTAAAAAGTAATCATCTAGCCCAGGAAAATCACAGACAAAAATGTCTGGAAGACTGAAGACAAACATTTTCCAAGTTACAAATGTTTTTAAATAAGGTGGTCTGTTATTCCTGGTAGAGCTACTTCTGTTAAGTTTTTCATAGAACACTGAAGCTGAAAAGGTTAAGAGCATTGTACATGAAATGCTTTAGCTTCAGGGTACTGAAAAGCACTTAAGACCCTTTGAGTTAAAACCTGAATTAAGGATCTCTTAGAAAATATTCAGAATACCTCAGGATAGGAGGTGAACATGTCACTAGGTGAACTAGTATGGCTAGATAAGGTCATTATGTTTAAGCAACAAGTTTTTTCCTCCTTTGTTTTAATTTCAATTTCATTTTCCTTTTACCTTTATTTTACTGAAAGCCAAAAGAAATGCACAATTAAAAAAAATACATTGATGCAAAAATGAACTGAGAGTTAAACGCAAACAGGACAAAAAAACAGGGGGAAAAAGAAATTGGAAAAAAACAGCTATAGTCAATGAAGACAGAATTATCAGAATTGAGCCCTAATAGCTAAAGGATTTTCAAGAAGTGAATAAATAGGTTTTGTGCTTTTGGGGTATTTTACATGTCCCAAAAGGTCCATATTTTAATAAATTATAATTCATTTTATCTATAGAAGTTTTCTCCAGGCTGGAGAACTCAATGATGTCTGGAAAACTGGCACCATCATCACACACATGAAAGCTAAATAACTTAATAGGAATAAGCTTCCCAGTAACATCTCTTTCCAAGTCTCCTCCAGCTTCTTGACATATTTTTTTGTTTCAAAGTAGCTCACTACATATTAAATTAACTCCAATTCTAAGTTTCAAAGTAAGTAGTTCACTACATATTAAATTAACTTCAATTCTCATTTTCTCAGTGTATTTTGATTACAAACCTGGTGAGGTGAAGACAGGCTCTTTTGTTCACCACTGCATTGTTAGACACAATTATTTCAGTTCATGATGGCATCTATAGATTTTCACAGTGAGGAAAATGATGCCTGCGATAATAACCACAGTTAGACTTTCATTCTTGAAATGGAAGAACTTGAATTTCCAGGTAAACTGGCTCATAAAGAATCCTATTTAAAGAATATTTTCTAAAGAAAAAAACCTCAGGTTTTAGTAGGTGTCAGAGAAAATAAATTGCTTCAGTTATTGAAAATAACAGAAGAAGAAACTCTGTACTATTTTATAAGTAATACATAAATAGCTTTTACAGAAATAGTTCTGTTTATCTGCCCTCACACAATTGTACCCGTTAATAAGCTCTTTCAATGAGTTTTTTGAAAATGTATTCCTGGATTCCTGTCCACTGTTGTCTGCAACTGATGCACATATAACCAAAATTCACGTGCAATAAATGGATATACAAGCAAATGCTCCAACATTAAAAGATTAAACACTTCAGTGATGCCATTTTGTTTATAATTACCTTGTAGTTATAAATGTTCTGCTTTTCTCACAAAATATCTTAATACATCCCTGGTTTTATTTCTGTGTTTCCAACAAATGGAAAAATCCAGTGCTTCTGAATTTTCTTTTTGTTATCTTACTCCTGGGATATGCATCTCACTAACACATCAACTGTTTGGGCAATTATATAAATCAGATTTTTTTTTAATTTTTTTTTTTTTGCAGAGCCTTCTTAGTCAGTGCAAGCTGATAACCATCAAGGAAAGAAGCACAAACCTCTATAGCTAGTCAGACAGCTGAGGCTTTAGAATGAAGAACAGTATTGTACCATTCTTAGAGCTAGTGAGTATTTCAACTGAAATACAGAAAAACTTCTATGCAAAGAGATAATGAATTTCCATTTATTTAGAATTGCATAGAATGAAGAATTTAGTATTGCACCATTCTTAGAGCTAGTGAATATTTCAACTGAAATACAGAAAAACTTCTATGCAAAGAGATAATGAATTTCCATTGCTGATTCCTACAGAAGGCCTTTGGGTAGATGCTTATAAGAAAATAAAATCCTATTGCTAAGAAAATTAGCTAAGAACACAACCACCAAGCAATCATTTAATGGGTGCATTAAATTTAGAAAAGAAAAATGTCTTATTTTAAACAAAGAAGCATATTTAATACCTGCAAACAGAAACCTAATCTGCAATATCCGTGATGATTCAATAAATAGGAAACCTTTGGAGCCAATGAAAAGACTAACACTGAATTCAAAGAGCTTTGTGTCAGCTTCCAAAATTTACACTAACTGTAATAACTGAATATATCCTCTTAGCATTTATCCTAATAATGCTCAAAACCCCAATAAGTTTTGAAGTCGCCTGCTGGCACAAGAATCCCTTGCAAGAGACTCCATGTATCACATATCACCTTCTTTTACAAGCAAACTTGTAGATTTTCAGATGCACTTTAGAGCTGCTGAACTACAGAATTGCTGCAAGCAGATCTCCAGGATCACGTTAGTGGAGACTTTCTTCATCTCCTTGTCTACATTTATCCTCTCCCATTTCTTTTTCCTTATCTCCTAGATACAGAAGAAAATTGTCTCCTGCTCAAAATGAGTCTTTCTTCACCCAATAGTCCATTAGTGAGTTATTTAAAACTGAATTCTTCTGATCAGGGAGCCAGTCATGAATCTGCTCAGTGATTGAGCTACTGAAATATCAGTAATAGTCTGTGAAAGTGTTCCATGCTATCATATAACTTATACAAATCATAACTTGTACAATTTGGTCTAATAAAAGATTTATCCTCCTCTGCAATTCTTGCTTCTTAAATTATCATAACATACCCATTAAATACTTATAAACATATGCTCTATTTATTTTTACACCTACATAAATTATACCCATGTAAGTGAGCTTCAATCACACAACACTAATATAAGAGAAACAGCAAAGAATTACTTATTTTAGTATTTCATCTATACTTATTTCAAACTACTCTAATTCTGGTCTCTCTATTTCAGATTTCCCAGCAGTTACAACAAATCAAGAATCTGACTGTTCTTTACAGAAGGAAAATCCTTTAAGCACAGTACTTTGTAATGAGAAGCATGCTATAGTAATATGATCTCTTATTGAGTGACTACACATTAACTATTCCTATAAAGATGCAATTCATCAAAATTAATTCCTGGAAATCATCTAGAAATTCTTAAATATTTATACTGTAATAATAATTTCTGTGGTTTTAATAAATCTGGATGTTTCACTTCTCTTAGCCTATCAGTTCTAAAAACCAACACATAATTTCAGATCAGCAAAGGATCTCTGGCTGAATTTGGCTGCTATCCATAAAAGTTCAAGTAAAAATCAAGTGCTATCATCAAAGCAGAGCAAAGTTAAAGAAGTACAAAGGGTTGCATTTAGTGTGTGAAATGTCTCATGCTGAACTTGGAAAACATTATACCAAGGCTGCTGCTAATGAAAATAGCCTATATTACTATAGGACAATTCTTTTGCTACAGTTTACTAAGATATCCAAGGAAAATAAGATTGAAGAGATAGAATTTTCAATATTGCTTAAGGACCTGACTGACATTGCAATGTGTGTTTGGAAAGACATCATAGAAAAACTTGCCCAATTTTTTGGGTTTTTTTTTTTTTTTTTTTTTTTTTGGGGTTTTTTTTTTTTTGTTTTGTTTTTTTGGGTTTTGTTTTGTTTGTTTTTTTTTTTTAAACCATGAGCTCAAGGCTAGTTTCCAAAACCCTTATCTAGTTCTTGCCTTATTAAGAGAACAGTCTTCAGAAGTGCCTGTGACTAGGTATTGATTTAATGTGAAAGGCTCCTATTCTTGAAAACTTTGATCCAATGTCTTATGTTACATACAATTTTGATGCACAGGGGGACCTCTTGGTCTCCCTCAAATGAATGGAAAGTTTTTTGTTATTTTCAGTGAGATCAGAATTTCAGTTGCATTTGGGGATTTCCAAGGATTCCTAAGTTGGTTAAGAGGATGTGTAACTTCCATGTGTACCTTCCATGTGTACCCCATGCCAAAACACAGGTTCAAGAAGTAACGCTACCCTCTCATTTATTTACAGACTTTCATTCTGTAGCATAAGCGGTTTATTAAAGGCCACAAAGCAAACCAACATTAAGATCAGAATTATTGTTTTGGGTTTTTTCCTCTGCAGAGGTACTATTTTCTATTATGATATAATGCAGCACATTTCAAGATTACTGCAAGTAGTATGAGAATACAGGCACTTACTGGAACATTAAAAATCACTTTCTGATGTAATGCATCTAACTTCTCATTAAATTTCTTGAATTAAAAACAAGTAACTGAAAAAGAGGAAGGTAACTATCACAAAAAGCAAGGTTAAAATTAAAGAAAAACAGACTTCAGGCTAAATTTTTGGCAAACCCAATTGTTTTGTTGACTCATAAAACTAGGGTATTATTTTATCAAACTAAAAATTTTGCTTATATACAGCTTTTTCTCAGTTTTTCTCTTCTGATTATATACAGGATATAAAATAGGTTTAAGATTTCTTATAGAATGAATATAATAGCAAATTTAGAAAAAGTAACTGGAAATAGAAGTAGCAAAAGAGGAGAGAAGACCAGAAGACCAAGAAACCATTTAAATTACTCTGGAGTGCAACTTGATGTTTCCAAATGATTTTAATTTAATTCACCTACAATGTATAAACTTTCCATGATTCCACTTCACTGTAATTTTAATTGCTAAAGAGATCTTTTACAGACATGAGAAAAAGAAACCTAACAGAAAAGAGAAATGCATTAGTGTGGGTTAAAGCACAATTTCCTCACCATATTCTTTCAAATTATCCATTTTTTTACTGAATGACACAAGGCTCTAAAAATGTTTAATTCCTGAATGTATCCTTTATCACTTGATCAACTTTTTTTTTTTTTTCTGATGAATTTTTCTTATTGTTTTCAAAATGTAGATTTAAAAATAGAGGTCATAAAAGAAGACAGACAATATTCCACCAGAAATGCTTGCTTGACAGAACTTAATAGCATAAAGATAAGTTTGATTTCTCAAAATCTTTTGATGGAAACAAAGGATGTGGGCAAGTCACACTAATCTTCTCAGTCTACCTGCCATAGCTGGCTCTTCAAACAGGAGATCATTAGTTCTCCATGCAACCAGCTGTGCTTAAATTCCCAGCTCTGACTTAGCTCTCGCTGTGGGCTACTTTTATCATGCCTGTATAACAAGGTCTTAATAATATTTTTGTTCATAATCAAGCATGGTACATCAATACCCAATGGAAGGTACAGGATTAAAATTTATTGAGAACTGTGATGATCAAAGAAAAGAAGCCTGCTCCAGAAAAGCTTGTCAACGGTGAAAATGAGTACAAAGCATAGATGTCCCTCCAGAGGCTTCCTGAACATGGATGGATCCAAGTTCCACTTTTTGAATTGGATTTGAATTCTAAGTGTAACTATAAAACACTCCAGAGACGTAACTAACAGAGTTCCAAAACAGGAGGAGGATTGTGAAGGAAATGATTTGAAGGTAGAGAAAAGGAGAAAATTGTTTCCAGTGGGACTTTTTAAAAATCACTAAGTGATGAGAAACAAGAAAAAGAAAGCTGTCCCAGATATTCAGAACTGCAGAGATGGGGAACAAAAGAGAGAGAGCACAGACTGGCAGCAGACGTATCTCTGAGGTACTGGAGACAGAAAGCTGAAGTCTCTAAAGGAAGAAGCGCCACTGTTGCAATGCTGAGCCACGACTGCTGTAATTTTGAATTGGCAAGCACCGCAAATGGGATCTTTGCGTGTGTCAGTGGCATCTTGGCATGTGTCGGCTTGCAGCATCCCAACACCGGCGAGCCTCAGGGAGCCCGTGTCGCTGTCAAAGATGAATACTGGTTTCCAAAGCCGTTTGAACAACAGACGCCAGCAAGCAGCTGGCGTTCTTTCCCCCCGTAATTTTTAACTTTCTGCAGGTGACAGCTTTTAAGTTGGCCTGAGCACGGCCGTGGCATGCACGTCTCAGGGGCTGGCCCTCCCGGGCCCGGCCGCTGCCGGCACTGAAGCTCGCGTTCCCGGGGCTGGGAGCGGGCGCTTCCCCAGGGCTCCCGCAGCTGGAGCGGAGAATGGGGAACAGCCGGGGGGCTGGGACGGCACGGCTCCTGCAAGAGGGGTTGCAGCGGCCCGGGGACACGGGGACAGCCCGGCCCCGGACAGCCCGCGCTTTCCGTCTCCGCCGTTCCCTCTCCCGCCCCACCCCTGTCCCTGCCCCGCGCCATCCTCCTGGAGAGGAATGGGACTACCGTTCAAAAACAGTATTACAAATTAAAGAAAAAAAGCAAACTTCATGCTAGATTTCTGTCCGACCCAATTGTTTAGTTGTCATATAAAACTGGGATATTCTTTTATCAAAGTTCTGCTTATTTTTTTCTCTTTTGATTATATAAAGCAGAGGACATAAGAGCCTCCAATTCTTCTAGGCTCAAGATTACTTCATAGAAAGAATCTAATAGCAAATTTTAAAAAAGTAACTAGAAAAAAAAAACAGCTAAAAAGGAGAGAAGAGCAGAAGATCAAGTAACCATTTAAATTAATCTGCAGTGCAAACTAATGTTCCCAAATGATTTTAATTCACCTATAATGCATACGCTTTCCACGATTTCACTTCACCGTAATTTAAATTGCTAAACAGATTTTTGCAGACATGGAAAAACAGAACCAGAAGAGAAAACAGAGGAGCATCAGTGCGCCCAAGCCCGTCCCTGCTCCCATCCCACCCCAATCCGCTCCCGGTCCCTGCAGGACGGGGCGTGCCCGGCGCCGCCGCTGCGCGTGCGCCCGCCGCCCGGGCATGCGCAATGCGCGGTCGGCGCGCGGGAGGGCGGAAGTTGCGCAGGCGGCAGCGAGGCGGGACAGGGACGGGGATAAGAACAGGGGTAGGGACAGGGATAGAGATAAGGATAAAGATAAACGGGGTTGGTGGCACACGGGGATCGGCGGGTCTGTGGGTCCGGCTTTACTTCCCTCCGGCCCGCGGCTGCCCTACACGCAGGCTCTGCTCCGGGACACAGTGCTCCACGGCTTTGGAAGTTTCTTTCCGGGCACTGAGTAAACACTGTTGATAATTGTGTTGATGGTCTTGGTTCTAAAGGTCTCGGCTTTTTGTAGCCGGTGGATTGACTTTCTGAAGCGATTAGTTCGCGTCGTGTGAAGTGTGGGGTCTGCCGAGTAGCGCTCTCCTCCTGAGGCCGCTGCTTTTAGAGCTGAAGTACTGTTGAGATAATAATGGCTGTGTAAGAATCCCTTTTCCACAGGTAATGTTTGATTGTAGTCTCTTTTGTACAATGCCAGATAAGTGAATTTTAATCTGAAATAAAGGAAATTTTGTTTGCTTAAGAAACCTGGTTGTATTCTAAGGAAACTTAAGTATCACCTTATTCTTATGAGTACAAACAGCCAAGGACATACTTCCCGTAAAAGAGAAGTGCTCTTCAGCTAGAGCAAGCTGAAGCCTTGCAGCTAAGGGAATGTGTCATGCTGCTGACTTTATTTCTCCTTCTGTTTTACTTAATCTGACATGACGTTCTCACCTCTTGAAAATTCTCAAGCAACTAATATATTACAAAATCAGACTTCTGAAAAAATTATAGACGGACTACACACTGTTCACTGATTGTCTTCTTGATTTCATTAAGACTGCTGTATGAGAAAAGCTTTGTCTTGTGATGGCAGGTTGGTTTTGTGATAGTTCTGTACTGCCTATTCTATTCAAGGCACAAATGTTCATTTTTATGACAAAGTATTGCATAAAATATAGTGGGAATGTATGGCTGGTCCACACAGTTGTGTGCTTTTCTAATGAAGCATGACTTATTTCATAATAACTTTAACTTTGGATAATTAGCTGAAGATTGCATTGACTAGTATTTGTGTTTACAGGGGCTATCTACCACTGTGAATGACCACATCATAAGATGCTGATGCTCTTGGCTATTCCTTCATTCTTCATGAGACTTTGGTGAGGTTTCCTTCAGAAATCCACATAGTCACGTGTTTTATTCTCCTCTGTTTCCCAAAATGACATTATTCTCTTCATGTAATTTTTGTGTATGACTGAAGTATTTCTTGGTAGTAGAGAAACAACTAAATTTCCTAGTTAGTAGGCCGAATGTCAAGGAGAGGGCAGAGCAACACATGAGAGCTGATGCTATAGCCATCATCAGTGTTCTGTTTCGTTTGAGTGGTGCATATCACGTTCTCTCTGGGCTGTTAAATTGTGGGTTACATCCTATATATAGTATATAGTCTACTTGAAACAGTCTACATCCTTTCATATAATTCTTTGTTAAAGTTGTGAAGCTCTTTGTTTGCTCACTCTCTGAATTTTTGTCACTTTTATTACTAGAAGGCAAAAGGTATTTGTAGTTCACAGTCCTCTGCTTTCTGCTCTGTGTAGGTGTTGTGTCTCACTCCTCTTCAAGGAGTGTCCCATGCTGCTGACTGCTATTCTTGCAGTCTCTGTTGGTTTTGTTTGGGGATTTTTTTCAATATCTTTCCTTATGTTGGGCTCTGTTCACACCATTTGCAAGCTTCTTAGGCTCAAGTTGGAATTATTCCTGTCAGCATTAGTCAGGCTTTTGAGAGCAGCAGAGGTATTTGACAGACTTACTTGCACTTAAGTTTCTCTCCAGGAGAGTTGGGAACACCAAGGACGGCACCGACAATATCTTCATGTGGATTTTGAAAGCCAATGCTCTTTGTTGTCAAATCAGTTTGTTTTGGAAAATTTACTTTTATAACTCTTACAACTGGATACTCATATCTTTGGTTTTTAATTGCTGGGAACAAGAACCTGAAAGCTTCAGAGATTAGCAGTTAGAACACCTGACCTTAGTTTTATATATATAGGAGTTTAAGATCTGTAAAAACATCCCATTGTTTTCTACTGGAATGTTATTTACAATGCTGTGTGTTGTTAAGGCATCTTCATGAGGAAAACAAAAAAAAACCAAAAATCTATTTTTAATTGCTCAAGTAGTGTAACAGAGAGAAACAGGATGAAAAAATGGTTAATCTGTTATGTTGTATATCTCCCTGGCTCGTTATACGGTTGCTGGGTGAAGATCAATATTGCTGATTAACTTTGAAGTTTACTCTTTCTAGGTGGACTACATCAGCTTCTCAGTCTGCTAGAATAAAGTGGGAAGTAGATACTTTGAACTGAAAAGCTGAATAATCTTCCAATTGCTCTTTTCACTAGAGACTTGAAATCCTAGTAAGCTGATGACAATGCTGTCGTGGTGTTTGTTTGAAAACATACAGATAAAGGCATCATTTTTAGTCTCATTTAGTAACATCTTACAGTAGTTCTAACTTCTGATGCCTCACTGGTCAAAGCAGGAAAAGCATCTGCACCTTTGTAGCAGGCTTTTACTTCTGCTTCAGTTCAAGCAGAAATTGAAACCTGTCTGGTTCTGTACCTCCCAGCTCTGTGCTGTCATAGGTTGACCCTGGCTGGAGGCCAGGTGCCTGCCAAAGCTGCTCTCGTCATTTCCCTCAGGAGGACAGGGGGGAGAAAATACTACCCTCACCATTTACATGGACAAAAGAGACTCAAACAAAGTAATTTAACTCGCTGGTCATCAAACTAAGGTAGGGTCCTGACAAATAAGAACAAATCTAAAGACCTTTCCCCCATCTCTCCCATTTTCTGGGCTTAGTTCCACTCCAATTTCTTTACCAATTTCTACCTGAAGCAGTGCAGGGGACAGAGAATGGGGATTGTGGTCAGTTCATAATGCTTCATTTCTGCCTCCTTCCTCCTCATGTAAATTGGAAAGTAGGAAAAAAAAAAGCTAGTCACTCTATATGTGCCATTGCAGCTGAGACATCCTCAAACCAAAGTATTTTATTGATAGAGTGACTTTTTGCTTATATCTGTTAGACAAGAATAACAGCACTGGGGAGTTTGCTGTAAATGGGGAAGGAGAAAGAGTCCTGAGTTATTAGTGAAGTCTGATATCTTTGGATACTGAAGTAACAATAAGGTAGATTTTTGATTTTTTGGAAGAATAAGGTACTTTTTAAAAGAATGTGTATAAAAGAATGTGTATAATTTTGCTCTCTGTATGTGTTGACTTGTGTCTGTAACTTACGATTCACTGGTCTTTCGATTTTGCAATGGTTTTTCAATTCCATTTAATTATAACTGAATATTTTGTAGGAATTCAGTCTGCATAGCACTGCAAAAGTTCTTTTGAACTGTAACTGAAATGTAGTTAAAGCTTTTACTGAGTAGATCACCAAGTTTTTGTATCCATTCAAAACTATAGGAAGTACTTTCTTTCCTGTTCTTTACTATCATATAAAAATTGTTAAAACTGTTTGAGATTAGGGCTGTGGCTATAATACTGCCATCTGGATTTTCAGAAAACAGAAAAAGTTTTTTCCTTAGTTTATTGAAACTTACTGCAAACAGAAGATTGATAATGTTGCAGCTTTTTTTAGATACCCACTTGAAATAAAAACTATACTGCAAAGACAAAGATACCCCCAGAAGAAATGAGATGGCAATGTAATGAGAAAATGCAGCAATAGCTACTTATTGCTAGATCACTTTTTTCTATTTCTCTTATGTGTAACTTCACTGCAATAGACTACTCTTCCCTATTCTCAGCATTGTGACTGTCACTAGTAATTTATTTCATTGACTTTTCTTACAGTGTGGGCAGATTATAGATGACACAGTCATACGTTTCTTACCTTCTTCCGAGTGCCTTCCGTGCTTAGCATCTGTAGATACCCATCTGATTTTCTTTATTATTTTTTCTTTACTTGATTCATTGATGAAAATTTTTCAATCTGTACATAAGCATCTGTTGTTCATTTTAAGTTAAAATGAAAAATGTTTTAATTTCTTGCAGTCAGATTTTCTTATAGGAAAAAAACTGAATATGGGCTGTTTGTCCATGACCTTGTGCTGGGGCAGGAGTCATTCAAAGTCTTTGCATGGTTTTTATCTATATTTCTGTACATAAAATATTATATCTGTACATAAAATATTAACACTGTTTACATTATCCTTTGCACTTATATGTATTTCTATTTATTTATATGTAAAGTAATATTTTATTGCCATTTATGTTGTTTTGGAATGTTTGAAAAATCAAGTAATTTGGATGGTTGTCTATTGCCAAGGAAGTGTTACTTTCTTCTTGCTGTATATGGTACTAAAAGATGAGGCTAATCCCTCTGAAAATTCTTAGTTTTACAAAATTAAACTGTCTTGTTATGAAATAGGTAAATATTCCCGTTCTGAGTAAGGTGTAACTTCTAGGAACTCTTAATTTGAACAAAATGAGGAGCTTCAGGACTCTTTTCATTATTTTGGTTTAGATAAAGCAGCTATGCCTGTTCAGTTGCTGAAGATCATTGAAGGACAATCTGAGGCTCCACTACCAAGCCATTTGCAGAAGGAGGACTTCAAACATGTGCAAGAAGGATGTGATCCTACCAACAAATACATTCAGGTAAACTAACCAGTAAAAAAATGTTGCCTTGCTTTGAAGTAGCTCCTGTTACATTAGCAAGGTGCTTTCGTATTCCATCTCACTTGGTGACTTTCTGCAGCTGTGTGCCTGTGTTCATCTGTTGCATATCTTTAAGCAGTGAAAAATTAAGATCTTGAACTTCATTGCATGTTGCTATTACCTCCATTGATTCACAGTCCTGTCCCTTTCTCTTATGTTATCAACTGAAATTTCTTGAACTTCACTGCATGTTGCTGTTACCTCCATTGATTCACAGTCCTGTCCCTTTCTCTTATGTTATCAACTGAAATTTTGTAGGAGTTTCTCTTTTCAGAGTTTATAAGCTGTGGCCCAATTTAAAAACACATTAATATGCAGAATGTTTTGCTGAAAATTGAGGGATTGGGGGAGGTTAAGTAGTATTTTGTTTAAAAGAAATAGTAATAAGCACCCCAGTCCTGTTAAAGATCAGATTTCAGAGTAACTAAAAAAACTTCTAAAGTAGTTCTCCTTTTATATGAAATTATGCAATATCCAGTGTTATGAAAAGTGTTTGTAACAACTACCAGCATCAAGACACAATTAGTAAATTTGTCTTTTTTATCATTACCAGGTGTACACTTATATTTGACAGTAATCCCAGATGTATTTT
The DNA here is from genome assembly GCF_017590135.1 of Pyrgilauda ruficollis. Classification (NCBI taxonomy): domain Eukaryota; kingdom Metazoa; phylum Chordata; class Aves; order Passeriformes; family Passeridae; genus Pyrgilauda; species Pyrgilauda ruficollis. The sequence continues at coordinate 7,290,897 of NW_024524044.1, read as the reverse complement.
GGATTGGAAGTACAATCCTGCTATACTAGTAAAATGCAGAAATAACCTTTTTCATGCCTAAAACAAGTATTCTCTGTAAAATGCAGTGTCAGTTCTCGAGTGTGTTCTTTTTCTATCTGTTTAACTTTTTTTTGTCTGTGGCTCTGAGAATCATTTTAGGCATGCCTGATGCTTATGTATCAGGAAATCAGCATTAACCAAGGTTTTCTTTCAGTCTGTTAATTAAAAAAAAGGGGGAAAAATTAAGGAAATCTGGTTCTGTAGAAAACCTAAGTTGTCTTGAATCCTTCAAAAAATGGCACAAACATTTTAAAAATATGAGCTGAACTGATCTAATGTTTTTCTGTATCTGACAGAAACATTTTTGTGACCACAGCTGTATATTCTCAGTTCCAAATCTAGTGCTTATATGACCCTGTGATTGAGTCCATTTATGAGAAGGAAACTGGCAGAAGACCATCCATATTGCTGGAGAGAGGATAATTTTCTGCCGCTGTCACTCTGCACTGGATCATTGTGGTGTCAGATTGATGCCAGGAGTGGTGCACTTCGGTACAGTGAAGGAGCAGAACTGCCTTGCTTGAAAGCAGGCAGCAGTTGAGTGGTGTAGGAGGTGATTTGATTGAGAATGATTCAGCCTCCCTCAGGTCCTGTAAAGGAGCAAATGGAAACGTCAATAGCCACTGCTGCTAGCAAACAGGGTTTATTCCTCAGGGGGTAGTTTCCTGCCCCTGTTCACCTGCATGATACATAGACTTCCCTGCTTTGAAGGGTTGTGTCTGCAAGCAGCCCTGACATGGAAGAACAGGGATTCTTTTTCAGAAGAAAGTGGTGAAGGAGACAAAAATGCATTATAAATGCATTTAATGCATATAAATGTTTCTGCCAAGATACATGTTTCCATTAGGAAAGCAGAGCAATTACTACCAGACTATGATTTAAAGCATATAGTCAGTGGTATAGCTGATTCTGAAAGGGAAAGTGTGTAGAATGTCTTTCTCAGACTTCTGCCTTATGTTAAGAGAACTTCATGCTGCTGCTGACATGGATTAGTAGGTGACTAAAACAGCTTGGCATAAACAGCACAACTGGAGAGCTGATAAAGCTGGTGCTAATGTACCATTAAATGTGGAGGAAAATCCTGTTCTGCAGGCTGAGCTTGAAGTGAACCTTAGAATGCAGTGATGTTAGGTTATCTTAGCGGTGGCACACTGTCACTCTAGACCTGCCAAAATAGGGATCAGGTCCTGCTTTGACAAGGAGGGAAGGGCAGAAGAGGATTTTTATGAAATGTGTTCTGGGAAAAGCAACAAAAAGCATTTGGGATGCTTCTGTCTGACTTGTGTGTCTCAGTCCTTTCATTCTTCTGTGTTTTTATCTTCGGGGCACCTCTTTGAAAACTGCAGATTTCAATTCTGTGGAAAAATGGCACAAGTAATGTTTGTACCTCCTCAGTCATCATGTCTGTTAACTAAACATGATGCTTTCTCCTATTAGTTAATAATTCTCTGCATTTTGTTGTGGCAAATCTGAACCAAACCTTAAAATCAGCTGCCAAATGAGCTACAGAGCCAAACTGAGGGAGGAAGGAGACACATGCAGCAGAAGAATTGTACATGGTGGGTTTGAGAGTGTGTCTAGTGGCATATGGAATGTTGAGGGTTTTGGAAAAACCCTTTTGGAAAAAGTTTGCTTCTGAGCTCAATAAGCAGTGCAGGATTTGTGAGGGAAGAGCCAATTTGAACAAGTTTTACTAAGGTAGGTTCTTTTAAAGTTTGAGGCTTAAGAGTTGCAGGCATGTGGAGAAGGCAGTGGGGCATTATGAGGAAATGGGTAGTAGCTGGGGAAGAGAACTATACTAACACCCACTATAGTGTAGGTGTTTGAGATACAAAGGAAAGTGGAGAGGCCAGAACAAAGAATGTGATCCCAGGATTTGAAAATTTGAAAACTCTTTGGAAGATACTGGGATGTAAAAGGAAAAATAAAAAATAAAGATGGTCAGAAAGCAGCCACTATCATATTAATGAGTTTCACTTTTAAATAGTGTGCTGGCGCAGAGTGAAATTTCTTACTAAGAAAAAAATATTTATGTAAATGTTGAGTGTTCCTGAGGTAACTGTTTCATTGCAAAGACTTTATTACAAAAAAAAATTCTGTAGTCTTTTATTTACCTGCGTGAGTACAATTCAAGACAATCTCAGCAAGAACAATTATATATGTGTATATGTGTGTATATATATAGTGACATTTTAAACAAAGATGTAATTTTGAAAACATGTGAGAAACCTTTCTGGTTTTAACAGGTGAATTCCTGCTTTTCACAGAGAAGACTAATGAGTTTTGTTAGGGAGATTAAATTATCAAATTATTTTGGAGATCAGCCTTTGTAAATAATGGTGAGGTTTTATGGAGTGGTGATATTTCTTGATAAAACAGATAGTAAAATCTTGTTGAATTTGATTTCGATTATTCCTCAGTTAGCACATTGTAGGACAAATTTTACTCTGTAAAGCCTCTGGAGTAACAATTCCCTGCTGCATATTTCATTCTGATTTGGTATGAGAAGCATTTGCTAGCATTTAAGTCAAGCTTCCCACTGAATATGTGTGCTGTAAAATCACTGTGATTTACCTGACTGTCCTCTTAATGTTGCATTTATAGACATATTACCATGCTCTCTTTTTACATGCTCTCTTTTAGTCTATTTTGTGCTGTTTGTGTAGTTTTTTAAGCATATTACAGAGTCTATTTTCAATAATTTTATTTTTCTTTATTGAACCAATTTTTGTGGTTTTATCATTGAGAAGGTTTCAGTGCTTTATCTGCCATACTGTGAAAGAGTACACTTGACTGACATTTTTGGTACTGTTGATGATACCAGCTTTCTAACTAGATGTGATGATTCCATAGAGATGTTAAAATCACTGAAGTTGCTGATTTTTGCTTCATTGTGACTCCAGCATTACAATGAAAAAAGAGTATTTTGAATTAATTGTTAAATCTTAGGTTCTTTTAGAGCATTTGTATTATTGCCAATTAGGACACAACAGTTTCAAAACTTTGTAATACTCTTCTCACAGCTGTATTCTTTTTCACAGAAGATTTTTTACCTTTATATGCATCTATTATATCTTGACTGAGATTTTTTTCTGATATTTATGTTGTAATCCTTTGCCAGTATTTTTGGAGAAAATTTTTGCTGTATCTTTTAAGATTTTGGTCACTACCTCTTCTGATGCCTTTCAGCTTTTGTGCTAAAACTCTAGTCTTTTTTACTATTTTTGTAACTAATAAAAGTTACATGTATAGTGCCATGGCTACTGTTTTATTGTTTAAGTTTATCATCTAGTCAGTGGCATCTAAATGGTATTGGCATGTAATACTTCATTTGTTTCTTCTCAAGAATGTTGCTTTTTATTGCTGTCCATAGCAATTGTTTTTTCTTTCTTTCTTAAGAATGTAAATGGCAATTTATGCTTGTTTCATAAATTTTGCCTTTTTTATCTCACAGGTGTTTCAGCTGTTATCAGTATTTCGGTAACTTAGAGGCATACAGTCTTAGTTCACAACACTTTATTTTATTTTTTGCTTTGTAGGGAATGGTTACCCTTTCCTACCCATTAACAAAACTCAGAGATGGAAGAGACTTTTTCAAGATTGTTGTTCAAGGTACTACATTTAAGTATATGTTTTAAATTTATGGTACTACATCAGTAGTTCTTGCTCTTGTATAATGTTCAGTAGAATGTTAGATTTAAAATACTCTCTAACACTGTTCATTTCCTTAAAAAGTTTATCTTAAACTTATGCCAGGTAAGTTAATGGAAACAATACAATCTTTATATCTCAGTAGACTTCTTGTTGCAGTTTTTAAAACACTGTCCTGGTAATGTATTAGCTATATCTATAGCTTTAATAGTGTGTTTTCAAGCTGCTTATCATAAGAACGACCAAGAAAATTGCACACATAACAGTTACCACATAGTACATGTAGCATATACTATGTAAGAGCACCTTTAGTATAGGTCAGTGTTTTGAATAGCAGCAAAATATTTGTGTTTCATTCTGTTTTAATTTAAGCATTTAAGAAAAGGAAATTACACCTGACTACTCAAGTATTGCAATGCCAGTAGCTGGATTAGCACTCTGAAAGACTCGAGTTGTTCATCATGATATGAAATTATATGAAAAATTAATCTGTTCCTTTTAAGTCTTAAGTTTATCATCCTCTCCAGTCAGGAAGGTGGAGGAGGTAATTTGTCATGGGTCTTTTGGATTCAAGGAACTTTCCATTTCCTTCCATTTCATTCTCAGCTTATTCCTTACAGTGGCTAGAGAATCGCATGTGCTCCCTCTGAGGCTCCTGACTCTGTGCCTGAGCAGCGAGCCTGGGTGTGCAGCTCCTGCCTGGTGTTAGCAGAGGTGAATGGATTTGTTGGGACCTCAGTCAATCTCCGTGCTGGCTCCAGCTTTCTCAAAGGGATGCTTAACCTCCCTGAGTCTTGCTGATTTCAGTGACTGTTCAGGAGAGGAGAGTTCATGCACATTCTCCATAGAAACATAAGTTTGCACATTGAAATCATTGAAACGGTAAAAAGTAGAAAACTCTAAAAATGACAACATGATTTCTGCTTCAGTCTTCCTGGAAGGCTATTAATTAATATTTCTATGACTAGAATATCTTCAGTTTCTGATAGATAATATAATAGGATCTATGTTAATGTGACTGTTAGTCTAACACTATACATTGAATTATCCAAGTGGAAATCTTTTTCATTTCTGTTTAATTGTACACTGGTGTACAACAGGCTCATTTTAATCCTCTTGTGAAGAGTATACTGAGCAATATACCTGTGGTTAGCGCATTTCCTGTTTGTACATAAATTGAAAAATGTTAGACTGTAGATCAACTTGTTTTGTAAATCTCTATCCACTGCTGTTTTGTTTTGGAGAAGATATAGTCATTGGAATCACTTTTGCTTTTTTTCTCCAGATTCGGATAACTTGCGTTCCCAGATCAACAGCATCAATGTTTTAATATACGGAAAAATGGCAGAGGATTGTGCAAAAATTATTCACCATGGGGTAAAAAAACCACCAAAACATATTTGCATATAAATTCTTGGTTTAGGAATTGTTTTTCACAGATGTATGTTGACTTCTTTTCTTGTCTTGGTCTACCTATCCCTAAAATTGGAAATAGTCTGTTCAGTCCCTTCAAATCTATAGTTTTTGCATATGTAAATTCTTTCTCACACTAATATTGAAATAAAGCAATTCTTTTTATCAGTGCTGTTTAACTAGCAAGCAAAGGATCATGGATATGGATAATAGAGAAGTCACACATTTATATTCATATTTTGAATGTTTTGCCATTTGATAAGGTATTTTATAATTCAATTCACTTAAAAGACAGTTACACTAAAAGATTTTTTTTAAAAATCGAAACTCTGCATACAGGGTTTTTTTACTGACTGGTGCTGATGTCTTGCTTTGTCAGAGGGAGAAGTTTGTTTTGCTTAGCTCCAGGTAAAAGACTTAGACAAGTCAGCCTGTGAGTTTGTGAGACAATGTGTTACCAGTAAAGAAGGAAAGCAAGATAAAAAGAAGTACAGTCTTTTTATAAGACTGCCTATCCGTTTATTGACATTGCAATATTCGCCAAATAGGAAATTAAAATTAGTACATGATACATTGTGAGCTCGTGTTAGTGCTTTTTCATTTGTGATATGAATTCACACTAAATCGTAGAATAGTTTGGGCTGGAAGGTGCCTTTAAAGATCAGCCAGTTACAACCCTCCCACCATAGGGAGGGACATATGGGCAGGGACATATTTCACCTCATTATATTGCTCTAAAGCCCTATCCAACCTTTGAACACTTCCAGTGATGTGGCATCCACAACTTCTCTGGGCAAGTGATAGTCTTTGTACAGATTTCTCAATTCCATGTAATTTTCAACTTTGATGGGGAAGCCAGGGTGGAAGGTTCCTGAACTAATTCGCTAAATGTGTACGGTGCAGAATCTTTTTAAATTCTGTGAAAAAATTAATTTTCTCCTGATAAAAATACAAATGTTGAACAAGGTACTGAGCAGCAGTTAGAAGATAAAAAGATCATTACTAAAGAGCTGGATAGGAAACTACAAACCACAGGAAACAACCCTTAGACAGCCAAGGTGTGCTAGAACCTCTGTTTGTTCTTCCCCAGTGAACTGAACCGTCATGGTACTTCCCTCATGTCTCAAATGAGATTTTAATTTTGGAAGACTATACATATGAGGAAACAATGATTTCTGAAGCTAGCAGAGTTTGAAAAAAAAGCCCCAATTTTTAGCCATTAAATAATTACTCAGTAAGGTCCAGAAGGTAGTGTTTATTTGCTGCATACTATTTCAGATTTTAGTATTTTTAAATTTCCATATCATATCTTCTTAAAGTTCAATTCTGTGAGAACTTTAGCTAAAGTAGCCATGGAGAGGAGCTGGCAATTTCAAAAAATGTGAGTGACCGTGTTGTATCCTGAGAGTCTTCTCGAGCTGTAAGAGATTAACCATCAGGAAAAATACTGTATTTCACACTTTGTGAATGAGGGAAATTTCTTTTTACCATTTAAAAATGTTGTTTGAATCTCATAATTTATTTATGCAATATACTTCTGTTGACATCAAAATCCACCAATTTAAGTAAATAACTTTGATTCCCAAGGCAATTACAAGATCTTCTTCGCTGAAGATGAAATGGAAACTAATCTATTTTGAAAACTAATATAGCATTACATTTCAAAGCAGCATGCAAATACCAGGACAATTTTTTAGCATGTTTAGAAACTGCAAGTCACAGCCTGTCAAAGTTGACTGTGAATTTGTAAAAAATCAGAGACTATATCTGTTCTTTCTGCCTGTAGAACTAGATTTTGAGGTTAATGCTGTCTTTTTCTCATGGAAATTGCACAGTCCTTTCACAGTGTGAGAGGAGGTTTGTTTTGGTTTTTTTTTTTTTTAATGTGGTGCTATGTATGGCATATATATTGCATGAGAGTAATCACTAGTGACCTAATACTACTCCAAAAATTTTTCACTTATCAGCTTGTTAAGACACAGGAGAGCAAGACAAGAGAAGCTGCCTGTGCAGATCTCCAGTCCTGTCTTAGCAGCCATATGCTAGAATCTTGTGCAGTCTACATTCTAATAAAATGATGAAATGGAAATAATGTATAAGCAAAGCATAGCTTTTTAGATAAAGGGTAATTTTACTGTTGAAGGAACATTCTGGGTAGCATCACCTAACAGTGAAAGGAAAGACACATACTAACACCTGATTTCAGCAAAATTCTTGGAGTTTCCTGAAGTTTATATTTGTGTGTTTCTGTGTCTGGAAAGAATGAAACAACTTTCATGTATGTTAGTAGGACAGGGTGTTAGAGGTGCAGAGAATACTGAGTGTTCTAATTGTTTTCACATGTTTTAACTTAGGTTTGTAAGTATGGCTTACTTCTAGGTTTATATATTACTTTTCAGTCAAAGTGTACATTGTGACACTACCTAAAAATCACCATGCCCTAAGTAGTTTCATTGTGAATTAAACTGATTAAATTTGTTTTCTGCAGAAAATTTTTCCCTAATGTTTTAATGACTACATATATCACTGTCACTTAATCTAGAAGCCTTTCTTTTTCTTGCACAAAACATTAAGGTTTTGGATCTTAAGTCATTTAGCGTAGCATTGTCAGATTGCTGAAATAGCAAAAAAGCACTGTCATAGTGCAATATTTGCTAAAACTGTCAACTTCAATCAGAAAACTCTTATTTTTTGTAATCAAATAAATACACGAGGAAAAGTTATTCAGTAAAAATTTATGGAAGTGCTTTTGGAAGCTTGAATAGAAAGAGAGTTCCAAGTCTAACATGTTTATTGGAATGGAGCACACTGGCACAGCCCTGCTAAGCAGTTCTGATAGAAAGGGACTATAAAGGAGCTTTACATTGTATCAGATAGCTTTTTTAATCACCTCTGATTACCTAAAGATTTTTAATGTATTAGCTATCTTCTCCTCCTTTTTAATTTTCACTTTTTTTTTTCTTTCTGATTTGGTGACGTTGCTGCTAAAAACATGAGCCGCTGATGGGACTTGAATCATGTACCCTTTAAATCTTCTTTTTCTTGTTCATTTCGTGGTGTCTGAGGAACTTTGTACCAAAGTTAAAATAGAGTTACAATTGCTGTCTGTGCCTGAATCTCAGGAGTGATGCCAGAGAGGCTTTTAAGGTCTCTTTTGCTAACAGAAACTAATCTGTTGATTGACCTACCTATTTAACCCTTAAGGAAGCTGTTGGTCCAGCCAAAACAGAGTTTATAGGATAGTTTCTTAAAAGTACAGCTGTAATTCAATGGGAAAGAAGCTCCAAGAAAAAATGTTTTATTGCTGCTGGTCTGACATATGATTTCTTTTCTACCTTAGTTAAGCTAACCAGAAAGCAGTCAGTGTTACTGTGTTCAAAGAAGAATTATTCTTTTGCTTTATTCAGTGTGAATTTTCCTCCGTAGGCTTTGTCAAAAATAACACTGCATTACAGTAGCACCAGGAGTGTGAAAATTTTAGCAAAATTAAAAAGGAAAGCTTTCTGATATTTGTTGTAAATATAAATTCCATGGGGAGAAGAACTAAATTGGGAAACTTTAAAGACAGTTTTTATAATTTGTTCAGGATTTTTGTTTCTTCGATGTCTTGAGACCTTAGGGTGAAATTTCACATTTTATAGTCTTAAAATAAAGCATATGTTAGAATCTCTAAAATTTTGTGTTATTGCTGTGTCCCCATAGGAAACCTTCATAGTTGCAGGATTCAAGGTGATAAAATTGCCTACAGAGAGAGAGGATGCTAGACATGATTGTCACCTGGAAGTGTCTGAAGAAGCTGGATCAACTGTTTATGTACGTGGTTGCCCAAATTTTTTTTTTTCCTTTTTTTTTTCTTTTTAATTTCCAAAATGTGTACATTTTGCTTTATAATAGGAAAAAAAACAGTAAAATCTATGTGAAACTGAAACAGTACAGATTATTTACTATGTTCATCAGGAAACAAGACCTGTGTGTGTGTGTGCGCACATGTATTTTTATAATAGCCCCAACCAAATTATTTTCCAGGTAGATTTCTACTTGTTGAGTGCAAGAATTTGGCGATGGTTGACTTTGGATAGATTGCTAGAGCTTTTTAAACTACTGTTGTGCATAACACATTTCAATAATGCAAACAAGGTAGAGGGTGCAAGTGCGATTTCAGGTCTAAAATTTTTAGTTTTCTCTGGTGTATGAGTTTGTACTGTTTTAACTCAAATCTTTAGTTGTTGCCTTTCAAATACATGAATTGCTATAATCTAAATTTTATACAGAGAATTGTACCCTTTTATCCTGAGTAAAATATTTGCTCTTCTGTACTATTCTCACATCAGTTCTGTTTAGCTTTATCTGTATAGTTCTTGTCTAATTAAATCTTAAATTTAAGAAAAAAAAAAAGAACTTTTTTTTTTTTTTATTTCAGAAAGGCACTTTTGTCTGACCTCTGTAGATAACTAAAACCTGCCACACAGCTCAGTGAGAAACAAAATTATTTAAAATGATAGTGCTGACTGTTTCATGACATTCAGTGTCTGTTGATGATGATGATGATATATAGGTAGAAATAATATTCATTGAAGATCATGGATAGCAAAACCACCCCGAGTCTGAATAGGTGTGTGTAAGCTAAAATTGTCTATATTTTAGAAACTACTCCAGGCCTTCAACTGAGTATTGGCAAGACCTCATGACATACAGTCTAATCCCAAAGACACTGTGCAGCTCCCTGAATACCTGGTTATGCTGAACTGTTTATCTCATCACTGACCACAGAATGGAGCTTGTGGCGCTTTGTTTGGTGACGCGCATATTGGATGCTTAACATTACAATACAAACGAGCAGACTTTGTGTGTGCTTCACTTCCCCAGTCATAACTTTTCACTCAGCTGTTTAAGAGTAAATATTAGCTTCAGGAGTGCAGCTGAGGTGGAGAGCAAGACTAGATCCCTGGCAGGAGTGGGCAGTGCTGAGGCAGGGCACAGCTGTGGCATGGGGCTCCGTGTCCGGCAGCCAGGCTGGGCTGTGGCGTGGGGATGGCAGCTGAGCCCTGTGTTCCTCATGGGGACTGGGGAGACATCAAATCTCCACGATTAGTTCTTTAAAAGACGTTACACTGAAGGTAAGTCTGGCTTATAAATAAGTCTCAAAAAACTTAGGAAATACCTTTAAATAAAATTTATCCTATTCTGGTGTGATAGTAACCAAAGGAAAGTAATAAGTCACTGAGAATAGATCTGCTGACATGTATATACACCTTTATGTACAAAACCTTAAGTCCATTTAAGGTCTGTGTTAAGCAAGTGCAGTTTTAAATTTGTGGCCTTCAACTTTCAAATGCTACTTTATTAATGTGACCTAACATATTCAACTGACTTTAGAAAATGTGTGTATTTTTTTGAAGAACCTTTTGTGTGAGTGTAAGTGCAGTAAATACCGCTTTCTTCTGTAAAGAAGTAAGTAAATAAAAAGTAAATACTTTTCTTCTATTGCTAAAATTTTACTAGATTCAGACACGGCAAAAATGTCTGTGTGCTGGTTTGCATTTCTCCATAGTGTGGTATTTGCTTTAAAGTTATCAAATGTTACTATATTTTCAGTACCTTCAATTTTGTAATCAGAAAGTTTGTTATTTTTTCTCTACAGGTTTATACTAAACCAGGAACAACTGCTGCTTCAGAAACTGCATCTGTGGTGAGTTTGTATTTGGGATATTTTTAAATCACATGGGATTAACTGCATGTTAATAAGAAGGTGTGGAATTCATTTTTGTTCCTGTTTAATTTATTTCCACACGCTTATCCCAGCAGTCATTTAGCTTTTACTTTTGCAAATAATATACCTGGAACACAAAATAAAATATGAAAGAAGTAGTACATTTTCTATACTTGTAGTATAGTTCCCATCTTTATCTCCAAATGGATTTCATGTTGGTTTAGGAAATTTGAACCAGAAAGGTAACTGTTGGTCTAAATAAGATTGTATGCTTGTGTTGTAAAAAGAAAAAAGGAAATATGAAAACTTCCTTTGTTTTAAAGTCAGACTTCCAATACTAGTCTTAACATTTGTTTTGATTTCTGTTTGGAACAAACTCTAATGTGTCTGACTTAACATTCTATAAGACATAGTATTTTAAAGGCAGAGGAACTGGTGTATGAAATTTTAGTGTTCTTTATCATGATGTTAAAGATTCAGTACCAATGGTGATAAAGTCTGTTTTCAATTTTTATTTACAGTTTCATTTTTTCAGTATAGTACTTGAAAACCTAAGTTATCAATCAGTTTGAGAGAACTCTTATTCTTTAAAAGAGTCTAATCAGCATCCTTAAGGTGAGAGGAGAATAGTCCTTAATTTCTTTAATCCTACAGTAGCTGTGGTATTTTAATCAGGAGATGTGCACAGTGGCTGTGAGAGGTAACCCCCTCCCACCAGCCCAAGACAAGGATTCTCTGCAGTGACACTGCCAAGCAGAAATACAAAGCTATTTCTGTATGTGCTTTAAAAAGTCCTCTGGATGCACATGTAAAAATGAATCAGTAAAAAATTGTCTTTCATTGTTCTTTATTGTAATGACTTTTACTCACCTGTGTTGAAACTTACTTCAATTAACTGATTGGCTTATTGTAAGAAAGGTGCAATCACAGAAAGAAATTAAAAGTCTTGTGTGCTTTCTGAGTCTCAAGTGAATAAGATACAAAGAAATAGATAATCTTTATTTCTTTTTTAAGATGAAATAAATATGTCTGAGGATGAATGATGTTAAAAGACAAAATTCTGTGTGAATATTTGAATAATTTTTTCTTCTGTTCCCTCATTATACCATGCCTTTTCAGTCTGTTGCTCCAAAATATGTGTATACTCCCCTGAATCATCTTAAAGATGGAACTGTAGTGAATTTGTATGGCGTTGTGAAATTCTTCAAGCCTCCATATATTAGCAAAGGAACTGGTATGTACTATATTCAAGAGATTTGAAATGTCCTCCTGCCAGAACTGTTCTTACTATGTTTGTTCAAAATCAACCAGAACAACAAATTCACATGATCCTTTAAAACACAGCTTTGACCAGCTAATACCAAGGAAACAGAAAAACAAACAGATAAGAGATAATCAGTCAGTTTGGGCAGACTGGTGGAGATAGCAAATGAAGAAAGTTCTTAAAGGAGATTTATCATTTGTTCAGCTACTTTAACAAGACTTCAGGGAACTGAGGACTTGGAATATCTGAATTAGACAAGCACTGATTGCTGGAAGTCATTAGGGCGGCCCTTCTTTCCAGATAGGTAAAAACGTGAAGTTAAATGCTCCGACTTCCGAAGTAGCATGTCTCTGAAGCAGCTAGGAGAGATTTTTTTCTACTGAGTTATTTGCCAAGTTAATCACTTCAATTTCTTAAGTAATACAAATTTAATAGGGAAAATGATTATTTATTTAGTCCTTGCCAAAATGTCATTAATAACTTCCTAATATGTCTTCCCTGTATATTTTCAGTTGACATTATTAAAATAACACAGCAGTGTCAGTGGAAAACAGGGACACAATCTGATATTTCTTATTTATGAAGATACTTGTAATTTACTTGCTACTTTGTAAAGAAAATCTCTAAAACAGTTTTAATTAGTCTAGGGTTTTGAGTAAAAATAGTCACTAATCAGTCAAGTATTTCAGTGTTGGTTTTTTGATATTTTTTTGCGCAGTCCAGAGTGATGTTTGCTTGAGAGGGTACAAAATGGTCGATGATTGTTCTGCATTGTCAGGGCATGAAGTGGCTCTTGTCAGAAAATTCTACAGTTGCTTTAGATCTGGCCCAATCCTGCACCAATACATTCTCTGTCTGACACTGTAATAATAGAATCATATAGCTTCAAGCTGATGCCCCCTGAAGCATGGAAAGTGGGGCCACTGTGCTTTATCCACATGGATCTTTATTCACTATATAGATATGCCCTGCGGTATAAGATGCTGCTCCTTCTTACACATATTAAGTCTTAAGGCTGAGGTTTTGTGCTGTTTTCCCACTAAAGGTGGGTACCACTGGACTGGTAGCTAATTTAGTCTTGTTGGTTTATATAATCTATAATTAAAAGTTCATAATTTTCATTACCATTATTGCATTAGGTGAGTGTTAAAACACTGATTAATTAAATGAGTTTTCAACGTGTTCATAAATCATTTATTACAAAGTTGTTTCAGCTAAGCATGCTTCTGCTCGGGGCATGTAGTTTGACACCTCTGTATGTGAGAACTTCATGAGTTCTGAAAACTGTCCAAGAAAGTCCTTTTGGTCTTGCTTTGTACAAGAGACAGATGGGATTTTGTCTGCTAGAAGATCTCTTGGAAGTGTTCAAAACTATATTCTAACTTTCCTTCCCCAATAGTTTAAGATATTGTAAATTTTTAACAAAAATAGTATTCTCCTCTCTCCCCTCCCTTAAAGATATCTCAAGTACTTAACCTTGAGATTTAAAAGAAAAGAAGTAAATAGGAGAAGAAAGAGCCTCTGTCATTGTAGTGTCCAATTACAGAGATTATGTGCTTGACCATGAAAGATTTAGGACATTACAACATGACACCTACTGCTTACCCAGCCCTTTTTTTTTCATGTAGATACTGGTCAGTGTTTTCCATAAAGCAGGGAAGAATGAAGAAGAATCCTTGCTGCTGGTTAACAATGTCATGGAATTAATGTCTTATTTTTCTGGGGAAACCTCCATCTAGCATATTATCATAGATACATGCAGTATATTTGTATGTCACATGTTCAGTTAAAATCTCATTTTATCCTACCTAGACATTCATTTAGATTGTAACTATTTTATTTTTATGAAATACTTCTTAGAATCAAAATTAATAAAGGATAGAAATTTTGGAAAAGACACTTCTAAAAATCTTGACCACTTCTAGGTCAACAGTTCTACATGCCCAAAATGCAGATTAAGAATCAAATCAGATTCTTAAGGAATTTTTGAAGCCCGGAGTTTTAGTTTTGTTCTCCGTTTTTATTTGATCCTGAGCCAAGTTCATCAAACAGCCCAGAGTTTCTTTAAAATTATGTAGCTGCGAGAACAAGCTCTAATTTACACAATAACATTTGGTCAACTTGAATTACGGTGATCAATTTTTAGCAAGTAATAGCAAACCAACTTTACAGTGCAAAGCAAACCCATCACAGAATGTTGTGGTATCCTTTTGTGAGGAAGCAGACTCAGTTATATCTGCGGTAGTTTTTCTTTCAAAGTATTGTGTTCCATTTTGGGATTTTTTTTCTGAATCAAAATATTGAGGATTTATATAAGTTTTGTAGAATAGAATAAAAACTGTTGCAGAGGTAAAGACAGCAATTTAATTTCTGGACCCCTAGAGATGAGAATAATGTTTTCCCTTCTGTTCACAGTGGCTTATATGCACTTCTTTTTAAAATAATCACTCTTTCATATCTTAAAATATAGAAGATAAATAAAAGATAAAAAATTTAAAGACATTATTATTAATAATAATAAATAGTTAATAGAAATCTCAAGACAGTTACTTTGATCTGGAGATTACAAATGATGGCATTGAAACATCTGTTTAGCCAGATGCTTCTGATATTTACCAAATTGTATCTCTAAAGTGTATCACCATGTCAGAAATAAAAAGCTTTAGTAAAACAGTTTGATTCTTCAGAGGTTTTGTTTTGGGCTTCTGCAACATATGTTTGTATGTACATATATATACACACATAGGAGTGTGTGTACATTTGTATTATTTTTTCCTGTCTTGTTGAGATATAAATGGTAAATTAGCTGGGTCAGCTCTTTGGTGTTAGTGCAGACACTTGTGTATTGAATGGCCTCAGTAATTCTTGAAAACAATATTAAGTGTTCCATTTAGTTTTGAAGAGAGAATAATTTGCTGCAATATTCTTTTTTGTGTGTATTGAAATAAAAGAAACAGAAGGCAATCTTAATTAGAGTCCCTGACTACTAACAACATTGCCCATAACCTTTTTTATCTCTTGGAAGGGAGAAGTTATTGGTTCAGGATAGTGGGTTTTCCACTAAATGTTATTGAAGAATAAATATGTGATTGCCCAAAGGGGGATGTGTAATTAGATCGATGCTTTCCACCTTAACAATTTATACAAGCATATTTGTCAGGAACTGCTGAAGTCCCCAGTAGAACTACAATAAATTTTTAATCAGTAAGTACTAAACAACTTATTGGTCATATAATATCAATAATCTGGAAAGATTTTTAGCAGTTCTTAGGATGACTGGAAAATGAGTTTGTACGTGAAGCTGTGGGGTATGGGGATTTTGTGGTTTTTTTATCTATCTGTACACGCTGTGGAGAAACAGCTTTCTGCCCATGCTAATAGCCAGCATAACAGAGATTTCTGTAAACAGAGTGGAAATGCTGTGGCATTATGAAGGAAAAGTTGTAACCTGAAGAATGAACCATGACTATCATGATAGTGGAGGCAACTTTAGATTTTCAGTAACTTTTACAGAGCTGCAAGAGATTCCTATTTCAGACTATTTAAGGGACATAGAAGCTTGGCAATCAGCATTCTCCATGCAGACAGTGCAACCTTCTACTGATTACCAAATAGTTGTGGAATTTTTTATGGAATGAAATAACTTGTTAACAAGTTATAGCAATTGTATTTTTAAACAACAATAAGGACTTACCTGAAAGAGCATAAAAAGTGTGTAAGATGCATGCAGACCATCACTCTGTATTTCATTTAAATTAAACATGAGTTATGTCTCCTTGTTTACATAACACCAATTCTGGGGTGTTGCCAGCATAGGTACCTGTCAATGGCAGGTGGTTCCTCACATGATGTTAAGCCTAAGTGAGAATACCTCTTCATAATAATTAAATGTATTTTAAAAAAAGGCAGGTGCAGTTTGAAGTTCTGTGTAGCACTGTGAAGCACTGAAATTCAGTGCTTTTACTGAGACAATCCAGTATGAAAGTAGAAAGCTTTCTTCTTTAGCATATAAATTTGCTGAATTGTGCATCCCTTGTGTCATATTTTTAAGACAGGTTATTGCAAATAAAATATACCAGTAATAAAAATTCTCTTTTGAAGAAAATCAGTCAATTTTTTTTTTTAATCGGTTGAGTGAATGTCTCTAGTAAGGGAAAATTTACTCCAATATGTAAACTTCCATTATTTATTTATTTATTTATTTATTGGCTTGGTAATGGAGGAATTTTGCTTTTTTGGGCAGTATATTGAGAAAAGTCAAAAGTGTGACCAATGGCATTATATTGTTTTGTTTAACTCTAGGAAATTATGTAAATTCAGCAATTCTGTGTAGAGTTTGACTCACTATTTTTTCAGAAAAGCGATTTCATTCACTGATCTATAATGATACTGTAGAAAACAGGAAACAATTTCCACATTTCAGCTGGAAAAGACAGGTGGCTTTTTATTTTTAACCTTCAGAAAGGACTTTGCTGAATGAGGATTTCATTAAAAAATTAGTATTTGTGCTTTGTTCTCAGAGACCCCTATTAGATTTGTAGAAGTGATGTTTTGAGGTGATCGTAAGGCATGGAAGACTAAAGTCATAGAGACAGAGAACCTCTATTATGTAGGAAGTGTTCCCTGGCTATGTGAAGCAAGTGTACTATTTTATACTGCTTTGACTAGGATGATTATGAGTCTTATATGATTATGCTAATTACACAGAAAATTGAGGTAGTGTGTTTAACTTCTACCATTAAATAGGCAGCTGCACATGTATGAAGCTGACTGTGTTTTATAATCACAGCATCAAAGAGTAACCACAATTTTAGTGTGGAATGTTTTTGCTGTTTCCCCTTGATTGTGATGTTGGATTATATCAGTGCACTGTAGCATGTTATTCTGCATCCCCAAAGGATTCTAAATCTATGAACCATATGGGCTTTTCTTCTTAATTGCTCATTTTGCTCATATTTGCAACAGATCTTTTAAGTTAACCTCTAGAATTCGTACCCAAAGAAATACATCAGCCTTTGGATTACAGTTGTAAATACTTGCAGTTTTGTCAGCCAGTGACTGGAGTTTATTCTTGACATTGCTAGCATAAAATATTAAAATATACTGTATGTGGACCGTGTGCCTTTGGTGGGAGTGATTTCAGCAACTTCTGAATGCAAAAGATGATGATTTATCATTATTGAGTTTGTGTAAAAATCCTGGGAAGGAAGAAGAGTACTAGTTTTATAGAAATGCATAAGGTTTTTGTATCTGTAGGAAAAGTTTTATTTCTTGGTAAGCCTTCATTGGATTTCTTTCACCACTTCATTCACTCAAATCATTAGGGAATTTAAACTTTTTAGTTTAAATGATAGCAAAATTTAAGGGTATATGTGCTGGAAATGGAAGAATATTTCTTTTGAAGCGTGTGTTTTAATCCAGTCTTACACACCTGCCTTCATATTTATGGAATCTGTTCAGAGAGTTTACATATTACAATCATCTTTTTATGTAGTTTTTTTATATAAGAGAAATCTGTCAGTTTTACTAGACTGATAGCATTCTCTTTCAAAGCTGTCTAGCAACAACTTATGTGTCTGCATCTTTATAAAATGTATGATGGGGACTTTATTGACTTTGTTTCAGACCTACTACAACTTTGTTCAGTTCCTAGCTGTATAAACTGGCATAGTGACATTATCACTAGGTGCCTCATAGAATTACACCTAAAGGCAATTTAGATTTTTTTTTTTGTCTTCTGTTTGGGTTTTTCTTTTTAAGAGATGACAAAGTGTCTGTCAGGGCAAAACAGATTAGATTTGGGGAATTTAATTCATTGCCAGTTACATAAACATCTAATAGCTTATTCAGATATTGAGAAACAAAGAAATATTTGACCATTTAGGGAGAACACTCTTCCTCCACCTTTCCCAGGTTCAGCTTCACTGCAGGCACCCCTTCACCCCTCCTTCCTCCTTTCTAGTCTCTGTCCCTCTGGCTATGGTTATAGATGTCTCTTGGAGGGACAGTAGGAGGTACAGGAGATCAGGGCCAGGATGTAGCCTTTCTTTCTGCTGCTATTTGGTTTCTCACGTAGGTTACCAGCTGTCGTGTTGTGAAAGAGCAAATGTACTTTTACTCTGTTTTGCATTTGTAAGGTATTAGAGCACACATGTTCTGTAAACTGAAATGGAAAATGGACAGGTTTTGTTTGTCATCCACAAATACTGCTCTGTTCTGGGCTGGTCTGCCTTGTCATCTTTGTATCTTTTGATTTTACTTTTTAGATCATTATTAGCAGTGAAATTCTGTGAAGTTTAACTTCAGAAAGGCATATTTCATATTTTTACTCTACTTTCTGGCTACCACTGTGTGACTCTATTCTTGTGGTATATATATCTATCTTGCATATTTTGTTGAAATCAAGGATATGTAATTTATGCTTTAATTTGCTTGTAGAACTTGTAAAACTTACTACCTTTTCAGAAAGCTGTGCAAAATAAATCTTAGATGATTTTATTAAATTGTAGATATGCACCTCATTTTGTAGAACAAGTAATTGAAATGTGAAAGAATAGCATGCCTGTTGCAGACAGAAGAAAAAGGTTTGTGTGTTCTTTCACACAGAACTGTGCTTAATCACACATTTCATTTCCAGTTATTTGGACTAATTATTGGCAACTTATGGGCCACACTTCAGTTATTATGGTACTATAAAAAAATTAACTTTAAAAAAGTTACACAGATTATAGCAGAAAAAATTTGGCCACAGGGGTGTTTCTCCCAAATTTAGTATCTATGTTTTAATAATTCCATAATGCCTGTTACTCATCCAGACAATTTTATATTTTACAGATTATTGCTCAATTGTAACACTTGTGGACCCATCAAATGTGAAGTTAACGTGCAGTCTTTTTAGTGGAAACCAAGATTTTCTACCAAAAATTTACAAAGTTGGAGATATTGTTCGATTCCATAGAATAAAGGTATGTACTAGGATGTGGGAGATTTATGTGCTTGCTTCTCTGCAGTGAGAAGACCATAGGAATAATTTAGTTCTATATGTACAGAAATTTACTCTTGGAAACATTGGATAAAACAGCTGATTGTTAAATAGCTGTGGTTATGGTATGGACCAAAACTGAAAGTAAACTATGACATTTTTTCAACAACAACAATATTTATTAAACTACTTGACAAAAAATCATGTGGTACTTCCAGATGGATATAATTTATCTGACATAAATGAGCACAATTTATTCCTCTTCAAACTGATAGAATTGAGGAGTTTCTTTAGGTCTTTGTTGTGAAGAGTTAAGGTCAGCTGGAGAATCACTCCAGTAGAGGGAATCTGTTTGGGCTTGTTAGTGTGCACTGTGCTCCTGCTGCTGCTTCATTGTCATCCTGCATTACTCCCTATTTATCTGTATCAAAGGGCATGCAGGAAACTGTTTATAGTTTTGATACTGCTTCTGCTGGGTGTTTTTCTTATGCCTACTGCAACTGTATAGGGTAGAGGAACCACCCTACAGGGATGAATGGAAATCTTGTAATGCTGGACCATACTTTAAGAGGTGCATAATGGGACCAGTGATGTGATTTTAGCATTGATTTGCAGCATAACCATACATAATTTTGTCTTTACTTTTTGTGTAAAATAATTATAGCAGAAATTGAATATAATGGAAAGAGACCAGTAAAAAAAAAAAAAAAAAAAAAAAAAAAAAAAAAAAAAAACAAAAAAGCTAAGAATATAACAGCAACAAAAGAAACCCCAGTTTGCATATCTGAACACTCTTGAGAGAGTCCTAGGAAACATAAAAGATCTAGGAAATTTAGAATTGTACAAAAGGATGATAAAAGGGATAAATATTTGTAGTACTAAGCATGTATGTTTTGATACCTCCTGTAGCAGGAGAACAAAGAAGAAAACCCCATGACAGTAAATGCAAAAAGTGGTAAGATTTATCTGGTATTTGAGTTTCATACTACTGAGATTGTTAAGAAAGGACTTGTTAAGATTCAGAAACAGTCTTAAGTTACTCCTCTATATTATAAGTATTTACAATTGAGAGAGAAATTAGCTAAACTATTCTGGGTTAGTATAAGGTTTCTCTAAGGTCATCTATATATGTAATAAGAGTGAAATTAAATTGTATTTACATTTTGAAGCTTGTGTGCTGATCAGTACTTGAGATGTGCTATCAGTCTTGGAAGTTCATGAATTTGACTTCAGATGGGAAAGTCTTATGCTAGATTTTAATATTTTCTCTGAATCCATCAGGATAAATGTTGTACAGATACATTCATTTCAGAAATTCAGTGGCAATAACATGTTTATTACTTCTGAAAACAGAGTACATATTTTATATATGTGAAGAAGAAGGAAATAGAAAGGGACTGGTCAAAATGATAGAATTGAAAAGTGAAAAGTTGGATGGTTGTGGTAGATCAGTAGTGGATTTCTAAGTACACATTAAGAAAATAAACATGACCACTGTCAGGAAGTTTATGTATGCACCTTCTTCTATGCAAACACAATACTGTCTAAGTTCTACTATTTATTATTATCACAAACTTACAAAGGAAACCAACTGATATAGCGCAGGTAAGCGACCTCACTGTTTTGATTTGGCATCACTTTTTTGATATCTAGAATTCTAGAATCCTTGTCAGTTGGTACTTTATCATTCTCCAAGATGATGGTCCAGTACTTAAAGAGAGGGTCTATCAATTTGCTTCTCATACACACTTTTTTTTCCATCACAGTTGAGCTGTTCTAAGTGGTTTCCAGTCCTAACAGACCTTCAGCTGCTCACAATCTGTGTCTCTTCGTATGCATGAGCTGAGAGCTTGTTTAATTACTTTGTAAGTGAAAATTATCTAGAGTGACTAAGGTGTCTTCTTCTGGATGGGAATGTTCTGATTACCCCAGACTAAGTAACAGGTCCTGCAGAAGTTTTCATATCTGGTCTGAGCAGGTAGAAGTCTGACACAAAAGCCTGGTGCTAGCTTCTGGGAATGAACTGGGAAGGGGAGGACCTCTTTATCTTTCAGCCACAGGCAGCATAGTAGGTATGACTTCTAATTACACTTCCTGCAGTTCCTCCTTCACTCTTTCCTGCTTTTGTCTTCAGGCCTTAATCACCTTTTCTTAGCTTGCTGAATGGAAAGCAAGCCAGGGTAGCAGAGGCCACAGTCTGTCAAAGCTGTGCTTACCAGTGAGAACAGATAGATATACCCAGCCCTTACAGTGTGTCCTCATGTTCTGTCTGCCCCAGATCTGCTTTCAAGGGACTTCCAAGAAGTTGACATTGATAGCAAACACATTTTAAAATCACTGCTCCCACTTACACTTCTGGCTTCTAATGGATAACTTCTCCTCATAGTAACAGAGGTTTTGGCAAGAGCTGATAGTCAGAGCTAATAAGAATTTAATGAAGAGGATTTTGTTGGAATTAGTTTGGATAGAGGGTAATTTAATTTGCTAGTATTTGTTGCAGAGAAGGAAAATTTTAAGTGTCTTAGTAATAGAATTGGGAAATTATTTAGTTTTAATTACATTTCTGTTAATATTTCTTGAAGTGCATTTTTATGCATGTCATCTTACAATGATTTCTCATGAATTACAGAATTTAGTAATTTACAGTACTGTACCTGGGCTTTCAGCCACAATCGCTGCTCTGCAGAGATTGTGGAAGGTGAGCTCCCCATCTCCCAGTATAAAAGATGGGCCTGTGATCTATTTGTCTAGTCTTCTCCTTCTATCTATGGCAAAGAAGGAGTTTTCTTAGGTGGATTTTTCTTGGACCTTCTTGTTTATTGTTCACCATGTATGCTCTTAATATCTCAGAAATAATGCCTAATGGTACACTGTTAAAGAGTGGGAAGGGGCAATCTACTGGTACTGGCTAAGCCTGCAATATTTTATGCTCCCTTGACTTAGGAGTTTTGGCTTTCTTGAAATGCATCAAACCCTGCCATGATGATAGAATGGTTAATTTCCTCATTGGCTTTTCTCTAGTATTCCTTATTACCTCTGAGTGATTCACAAACGAGAACTTATTTTCTCACTTCCAGTGAAGAGAATTGGTATTGGATTTCCATTTTAATGTTTGAGAATTGGAAAAAGTGAAACACATTCTTATTTTGGTGTTCATCTTGTTCAGTGTACTGTGGTTGTTTAATGCAGTCAGGATGTCCAGGATGTGTTCTGCTGGGTCTTTTTCCTGAATCACAGCATTGCAGAGCTGCGTGATTCATGTGCAACACTTGGAGAATGAAGACCGAGACACTGACCTCTGATTATAAACTTCACTTGTATGGCTTCCTTGGCATAATGCAAACTCTGTAGCAGTTACAAAACCTTAATTCTTTATGTTTTTGTCATAGTAATCCTGATGCTGTTCTCCTCTCTTACTGTCATTAACCTTAACTACTTCTGTACACGAGCGCCAGTTGCTGTAACAAATGAAGTAGGAGTTGTGAAGTTGTCACCCTCTTTCTTAGACAGTATTATTGCATCACCACTGCACTGCTCAAGTCATGCACCATGTCAGAAAATATTCTTTAGGAAAATAGGGTCTTGGAGGTTATGGAACATGGTATCATAACATAAACGCATCATGAGCTGAACTGAGTTTGCACAGACATCAGTAACTGTCATCTACTAACCTTGGGATAATCATGGATTATAATCCTATTGTTTTAGTTTTGTGGTTAGATCACAGAATCAGAGAATCATTAAGATTGGAAGTTACCTTCAAGATCATCAAATCCAACCTTCGACCAAATACCACCATGCCTAATGCAGCATCCTAGATCTCTACAACAAAAAAAATGGAGAAAATCAGATTCCTTGAATGCTATTAATTGCATATTCATCTGATTCAAACTCTAGATTTACAATGTAAACACATAATCTCTTTGAGCAAAAGGATTTAATAGCTGCAATATAGATGGTTATTCCTTTCATAGGTCAGTAGATTGACAAGTGTAAGATACAGGTTTTGCTAGTGAGTTTCTAAGGTGTTTATCCACAGAGGAGGGGGAATCTGAATGTCAAATATATGGAGCATGGCTTCATAACAACATAGAAGTACCACACTCCCTTTTTTGTTATCCTTACTAGTTCTGCTCTGTCTCTCTTCTTGTTCATCACTCTCCTAAATCTAGTAGTATTTAACATAGCATTCGTTCCTCTGTGTTACTTACTTTGATCTTTAAACAATCTGCTGTTATTTCCAGGAGCAATCTTTTGCCCTTAGCGAGCAGTTTCCTTGTCTCTTTATGCTCTCTCCTTTAGTTTAATCCAGTTTGTCCAATGGAAGTTGATTTCTTTCCTTCCTTCTACTTGATGCAATGTGGAAGGTACTGAGAGAAAGACACAGCAGAAGTATCTGCTCACTTCTTATTCCTGGGCAGCTCTAGCTGTAGCTGTCAGGTTGATAAGGATGAGGGGGGAAAGTCTGGAGCTTGGATATATAGCATGCTGCATGAACATTAAACTTCAGCAGAATAGACTCCCAGACTCTTAGTGTCTTCTGAGAAAATGTGGTCCAAATATATCAACTTGGCCAAAATTAGGTTTGAGACTTTCTGCTAAAAAAGATGTTGAAGAGCATGGTGTCTTTTGCACTGCTACCCAGTTTGCAAATTCTTTTTCTGAAGAGTGGAAGGAATTAAATTAATTTTTAGTAAGCAGTTAGGAGATTTTTTTAATACAGAAAAAAAAACCAACTTTTTTTTCTCTGAAATGTCAGTATTAATATTGCTTTTGGTTCCCCTTCAAAAATTCTGTAAGGCATACAACTCTTTGAATGGAATTTAAATTAAAAATAAGTACTTTTCCTGTAGTAAATAATGTCAGGAAATAATGACTGTAGGCAGTGATAGAGTGTCTCTGTAATTTGAAGTCTTAACAATTTGCAAACATGATTTTCATATCACTACTTTTGGTCAAGTTACTGAATCAGGTTTTAAACACATAGAAAATATTCCAAAATAGTAGTTTTTTACTGTATTATAATTTCTAAAGCAGTATCACAGTGCCTGCCATCCTTTTTAAATTACTAAACCAGAAATTATTTCAACTGGTTTAAGTATATAAACTTCTTGCATACAAATTTTTCCACAAAATACTTATATCTTCAGGTGAATTGAATTGGTAAATAAAATAAAGTGTATTTATTTTATGTACATTTATGTACATGTATTTTATGTAAAGGGCTCATTTTCTTCTTCAATTTGTGTTTCCATTGCTACAGATGTTTTGGATGATCTTTTTTTGTATGCAGCAATTCAGGAATACTAGAGAATAAGCTGTCACTTATGGTCCTAATATCTAAATGTGTTTATCATGTCTTCAAAAAAAAATCATTTTACTTCCATGTGACTGTTAGTTTTCTTTTAGATGGTGCCTCCACATAGTTTTGGTAGTTCAGTTTTCTTCTTGTGATATTTCAACATATTCAAAATGGTTTAATTTATACTTTAGATTACTTCTCTGTTTCATTAGTATCTCTCTGTTCATACAGCTGGCAGAACAAGTAAACCAGAATTACATTATTAAAATATAAGAAAATATAATCAGCATCCTGTATTATCTAAATTTGTTTAGACTATTTAGTTAAGATGAGAAAACATTTATAAAATATAATGAAATATACCAGATGCATTCTGGTGGGGTTTTTTCTGACAGGATACTTTCCTTCATACAAATATCATCAGTGACAATCATAAAAAAATGAAATCTTCCTTCTTAGTATAAAAACATACATTAGTTTGGTATATGTTGTTTCTCTAGGCATTTTTTTATATCCTGAGATGATCTGTGCCTGCAGTGGTTTCATAATAGTCCTTTGCTTCTATAATTTAACAATCAGTTTTGATGGAAAGCTACCATGGATATGCTATTATTCCAGCTTAATACACTACTTACTATCACACTTTTCCATTTTGTGAAATGAATAACACCATCTTCAGTTAAAAAAAAAAAAAAAAAAAAAAAAAAAGGATGTGTTTTACTTTGCTGTAAATCTATTTATAAATATTTTAAGATTAGCTTCTTTTCAATAACCATATTCAGTACAGGGTTGTACCCCATAGAAATCACTAGAGTTTATTTCCATGCCATTTATTAAGGTGACCGTTCACCTATTGTTCTTAATTTACAGAAAGTATGCCAAAGACTCCTGCAATATGTATTGGAATTTACTTGCTTAGAACAAGCTAAATGCATTTTATCTGCTCCATTTTTTGTCCCAGAGGATATTTTTATTTAGCAATCATTATTTATTGAAATTATTTAAAATTCTCAGGGAATTTTTGAAGAGATAGCAGTCTGCCCTGCTTTCCTGTTAACCCCCTGCTTCACCCTCCCCCACCACTTTTGTAAAAAATATGTCCACGTACTCTGGAAATGACACAAAATCTACTGACGGGGAAAGCATTGTCATATGCAAAAGTCCCAGATTGGCTCTTTTATTCAAAATCGTTTGGAAAATACAACATGTTTACAGTATCAGTGCCTAACTTGATCTGAGATCTGCATAAGAGTGCCATAATGAAACAACATTTGTCCATAGATTTTGTTCATTTTATGCTCTAGTGATCCTTCACAACTTTAGCAATCATTTATTTTTAAAGGCCAAGCCCAGAGAATTTCTGTTGGCCATTATGTGTTTTGTGGGCTCAACACAAGTAATTTTCCAACTGTGAAATACTTTGTTCTGTAACCCATCCTACATTTCCTTCTCTCATTTCTTCTGTTGTTCACTGAATAATATTGTGGAATTCTGTTTACATTTGAGAGGACTCAGTGGCTTCTCCACCCGCCCGTGCCTGAGGACATCTGGTTTTTCTAAAGGTCATTGGTAATTTTCTCATCATGACAGTTGAGATTTAGCTTCTTACTTTTTTTTTTTTTTTTAATTATTATTTTATAATTGTCTCTTCCAACATTAAGGCTGATTTCAAATTCACTGAATGAGGGTACTGGGAGATGTCAGAAGTACAGTATCTCAGCTTCCTGATTGCTCAAAGCATGACATAAAGGATTTGGGAAAAGAGGAAAATAAGTGATGGTGGAAGCCCAGGGAGACCAAGTACTTTCTTTCTGGTTTTGTGAAAGGCTTAGAACCTACACAGAAAACTAGGACAGAATTTTTACTAAGAAAAAAATGAAGATATTTTTATGATGATTTTCAAGAACTAATGAAGAAATAAAAGAATAGGTAAATTAGAAATTAAAACACTTCAAGAAACATTTGACATGTCAGACAAGACATGAAAAGTATTCTTGAGGTATATTTTGATACAGGATGAATAGGTAAAAGTGATGAGAGTTTTCATCCCCTCTGGATGTTACCTGTTTTGAGAAGCTGTGGAATATAATGCCAGTGATAGCAACTAAAGTAAATCTGTGTCTTTATGTTAGATAACATCTTACAGGAGAACATGTTTTTCCAGATCGTAGATAATGGGGGGCAAATTGATTATGAAACCATGTATTTTCCTTGTTTGTCCTTTGGCTTTTCTCATATTTTCAATATTTAAATGTAAAGGTTAAAAGATTGAAACTTTTCAGTGTTTCACTGAAGAAAAACTTCATCCTGAATTGATGTGCTCCATTGGTCAGGTTTGAAGAATGCTTAAGTAAATCAAAGTTTATCTTAGAGATGACCCTTAATGCATTTATGCATTATGTCAGAGTAGCAGGGATTAAAGGAGTTCCTGTCACCAAGATTGAACTGCTTTGCATATGAATTTCCAAGGTCAATGAATGCCTGATTTGTTTGCTTTTTAATAAAATATAGGCCTAAATTATTGGCAGTGTTTTGCTGTTTAGAACTTCTGACATGCACTGAATGTTCTGCACTTTCAAATCAGTGGGATTTTCAGCCATTTGGAAATTGAGCACTGGGAATCCCATGCTAGACTGTCTCACAAATGCCATGCTCGTGCATGTTGCTGCTTACTTGGTGACCCCACATTAATTAGAAAGGGGTGGATCAAAACAGACTGTTTCAGATTTCTGGATAATGAGTCATGCAGTGCTTTGATGTAGATAAATCTATAATTGCAGGGAGCAGTAAGACTAGACTAGACCCTTGAAGGAATGCTTCAGACTTTAAATACTGTTTCATATGGCAGCAGATAACACAATGAAATCAGCAGGATTTGGAAGGCCTGCCACAAGCAGGGCATTAGACATTGAATAGCTGTGATAGCTGTATTTGTAATTAAAAGAATGAAAGCTCATCACTGCTTGCTTTATGGAAAAAAAAATATCTCCTTGAACTGATTTTTTTTTTCAATTCAGTAATATTAGGAAATGGCTGTTATGAGGGGCTAAAGACAAGAATCCGTAATAGTTTTGCCATTACTCTGCTGTGTAACCCCTAAAAATTAATTTCTCTTGTGCCTTAGTTTCGCCATTTGTAAGACCAATCCTGATATGTTCACCACACAGATATTTTGATTTGTGCAAATAAAATACTCTGCAAAGATGCTGTAGCTATAAGTGTTACAGGTAGTTATTAGTCTGCCTCTTCAGAAATTTCTCGTGTAAGATTATATTTCTGCTTGTGCATTTTGTTTTCTTATTAATAATAATTTTACCGTTTTGCTTTTATTTTGACTCTGTTCTTCCAATAGAACCAGGGTCAGAAATGATCAGTGGTCCATTTTCCATGCACATGATAAAGCAGAAATATATTTATCCATGCAGTACAAACTTTTATTTTTCATTCATATTTTATTACAGATCAGGGAATACAATGGACAGATGCAGGGAATTACCAGTGGAGGATTTGCATCCTTAACATTTGATGGAACTGTAGGAGCTCCAATTGTTCCTCGAACTTCCAGCAAAGTGTACACTTTCATGGACGAAGAGCAGAAAACAGTAGAAGAGTTACGTATTTGGGCAGCCAGTAATATTTCCATCTCTGGACCAGCAACAAAATTGTCTGGCGTTCAGCCAATGCTGTTCTTTGATCTCACTTGCCAGCTGGTAGGAAAAGCAAAAGTGGATGGATCTTCTTTTCTTCTAAAGGTAGACTTCCTTTTTAAAAATAATTTTTTAGGTTTATTAAGACATTGTGATACATTTTTCAATAAAACAGACATATTAATTTAAACAATATTATGTAGATAAATATTTTTAGTGTAAACAAATCTGTGATCCTTGGCTATTTTGTTTTTATGAAAAAAAACCAAACTAGTTGTCTTTGAAGTTGATCGCTTGATTTGGTTTTTTACAGAGGTTTATTAAGATGGCATTATATAGATCATCATTTCACAAAGATTTGTAGATAAATATCACAAGATTTCTTTACCTTGAAAAATATTGTTAGTTTTAAACTGTATCCTTGTTTTCTAGTTAGCAGCATGTACTGTTTGTTTTTCTAGATTTGTTGGATATGATTAGTGCGGTAAGTAGCACTGCCTAAAAAACAATGAATGGATTATGTTATCATGATGGATTTCAGGTAGTTTCTTTTAGTTACACTTAAGCACTTTAGGCATCAGTGCTTACTGAAAATACAAAATGCAAAGTGCCACAGAACAGGAGAGCAGATTCTAAAAGTGATCCTTAACATTAACTAAATGAAAAGGAGGTCTCCACCATATTCCTAGTTTTAGTTCAGATGTATCAGTCTGGTGTTGTTCCAAGACTCTTCTGCATTTATTTTTGTACTTGATTGTTAAAATATAAGTAAAGATCAAGCTGTTATTTTCCACTTTGTGACTTCATAAAACTATTTATTGGTTCTACTGTGTTAAACTGTATTGTTACAATATTTTTAGAAATAGCACTTGGTATTATTCCTTCATTGAAGCAGCAAAGATTTTTCTCATACAGAATATTGCGTTACTACAGAGAAACAAACTTTAAATGCATGCTATAACATATTCTGCAACTGCTACAAACATTTCCATTTAATTATGCCTGTGAAATAGATGTCAAATGAGACCCAGTAAATTTTTTATGACTTTGTGGACTGTAATTAGGTTGTTCATTAATAAGTGTATCTTCAGCATTGAAGGACCTTTTGCAAGGGCAGAGACAAGTGCTTTCTTAAATTACTATTTCTTTACACACTTTTCTGTGTTGTAAGACCCAAAGTTGATTTTGTCACTTTTGTATAGTGAAGGTGATGACTTGGGGAGATTTTAGGGTAGATTTAGGAAGGTAGAAGTCTGAGGTCAAATAATGGTTGATCACTTATTTAGTATAAAATATTAAATACTTAAATATGTATTACAATACATTGGACAAGCTTAAAAATGCTGCATTAATAGTCTGTTGATAAATTCCTGCATTTTTCAACAATAGCAAAATCCATTTCTGATATTAAATACTGGTTGTGATAGGAAAGAAACCTTTCTAAAAACTTGTCGACAGATTTCTGATTTTTTTCTTGATTTGCTAAATAAAAAAACCAAACAAAACAACTGATTCAATACCAGCTCAAATTGAGTCATATTATTTTATGGTATTATTTTGATTATGCATTTTATAATAATGTTTTACATTTCTTTTTTTCCAAGTATATCTGTTAAATTAATGATTGATTATCCTATGAAAAATTATTATTATTATAAGCATTGATCTCATGTACCTAGTGGAGACTACTTCAAAGACAACTAAAATGAATTTCAGCAATTTTGTGTATCACTTTTAAATTACACTTGATAAATTAATTCCTATTTGCACAGCAGCAGAGTTGGACATGGCATAAAGATGGTATCGCTGAGCTCTAAGTGTTTTCCATTTTCTGAGAATTTTGTTAGTCATATTGGTGGAAACTAAAGAATACACACTAGAAATTACTCTGTCATTTATGCCTTTCATAAGAGTTTTATTATTAATCTTTTCTTCCTTTTTGTCTGTCAGTTAAATTGACATTACGGTAAGTGATACAATGAGCATATTCTGCTGAAAATAGAAACAGGTATTTTGTCTCTCCCATTTCGGTGTTTTCCAGTCATGGTGATCAAATGTTATCACTAACTTTTCTTTAGTTCCAATCTGTTCATGACAAGTAATAGAACAATTTGTTGTCTCAACATTAATTTAACCAGTTTTGGGTTTTATTCCAGTATTCATTTCTAGGACAGTTTGAAACCAGGATGTTTCCATGTTTAGTGTAAAGTAGAGCTTCCAGGCTCCTGAGGTAAAGAGCTTTATCTGTATTTGTATTTGTGCAAGAAAAAACCCAAACCCAGATACTTTTGAAAGATTTTTTTTTTTTTTTTAAGAAACTTCACTAGCTTATAAGTTCTTCTAAAAGGTGCCTTGGTGCCAGCCCTGTTAGTTCCTCTGGCGAAGGACATTTTGAAATTAAGTCACTATCCTTTTCCTTTGAACAGGAAGCATGCAGGTTGTTTTAATTCATTTGTAAGATCATCTCTCCGGTGTAGAATTACCAAAGTGTACCAAGCAAAGCCAGTTGAAAAATAATGGAAAACTTGACAAATTTGTTTACTTTGTCAGAGTGACTAAATTTGTAGTATATATGCACTAAATCTGTTTTCAAGCTGAGTTCTGGTAAAGATGTGATAATTCAAGCAATAGACAACCTCTCTTTCAAAGGTGGTTTTAAGTATTTCATGGTGCAGGATCAGAAGATAACAGGCTTTTTTTTAATCTGTGGCAGCATATACCACCTCATTATCTGGGTCCTTCAGAATATGCTCTTATTTGGCAACATAATTTGATGTCATGGGTCATTTTCGCTGTGAACAGTTTTCCCTTTTATCTCTTGATTCTGGATGCATATTCCGTGAGTTATTCTTAGTGCACTTATACATGGCTCTGCTGATTCTTAGATCTTTTCCTGTGGGTCTGTTGATCCAAAGCAGTTAAGCATAATGGGTAGAAATCCTTTAAAAATTAGGCTTTAGTGTCTTTTTTTCTTGCCCTCTGCAGTCCCTAACTCGTGGGACAGAGCACCTGGGAATCACAAACTGTCTGAAAATTGGAAAATAGGTTTTTTTGTTGAACCTATATGTATAAAATCCTATGAAAAGCAGCATTTCAGAAATCCAAATGCTTCTAGATTTTTATTTTACTGTGCCAGTATTTCAAACCATTATTTTTGAGTCTTTGAGAAGAGGATATCTTCAGAAACTCAGGAAACCATAGTTTACAGAATAATGTTTGGGTTAAGAAGTAAGATTTTAGGTTCAAGGTGTTAAGCCTGTCAGTAAACTTACCTTTCCAGAACACTTTGATAGCTGAAAAATAACTACTGGTATTTCAGTACTTGGAGTGTATCAAGGATTTAGCTTTAGGCAAACAAGTTTTAGAATCTTTGTTAATAAATAGAGGATAAGTACTGATGTTTTTCTAATATGTTCTGGATAACTAGCAGTGTATGCTGCTATAGGAGATCGGTAATTAAGTCAATATATGCTGTGCACTCAGTATTCACATACTGTAGCTGGAGTGGTTTAAAAAACCCTATAGCAGGGTTAAAATATTAAGTTCTGCATATGATGAATTCTGACAGTTGTAACAGCTGACCCTGGGATTGTCTCAGCTGGTCAGAGCATGGTACTGAGCGCACCGAGGGTTCAACCCCCGTGCTGACCATTCACTTAAGAGTTAGACTTGGTGATCTTTGTGGGTCCCTTCCAGCTCAGAATATTGTGTCATTCTGTGCTGGATAAGCAGCTGAGGTTTTGCCAGAGCTGTTATTTTTCTTTTTTATTTAAATATTAACAAATTTCAGATCTTAGCACTTGATTATGTTCTCTGTACAGGTTATTTTATGTAAGCAGTAATAAGTTAAAAAATCCTGTAAGGTCTAATTCAAGTATTTTAAGGACTTTTAGAGTGAGACTGCAACAAAGACCTCTTACTGTTAATAATTTTTAATCAAACAAAGTATTAAAAAAGTGATTTAAAGTCTGAATCTGAAGTATTCTGAGCACATTGAAATAGTTCATTTGCATTGCAGGTTTGGGATGGCACTAAATGTCCCTACCCCACATGGAAGGTGCCTGTGGAAGCAAAAGACCTGGAAGGAGAAAAAGTTCTTCATCAGCTGAGAAATCTAGCAGTGGACATTCTGGTCTATGATAATCATGTACAACTGGCAGAATCACTTAAGGTAATGCGCAGTTTGGTATGTCACTCTCTTTTTGTAGCCTGTTTTATGCTTAGAAATCATTTCAGAGAATGCATCAATTCTGTTCTGCTGTAATTATGTGCCTCTTTATCTTTCACTGTATTTCCTATACCTTTTATTTCAATGCAAAACTTCTTCAACATGTGTTAAACAGGCTCATTACCCGAAAATTGCCATGAAAAAATTCTTCAAATTAAGCACTTTCCAGACGCTGCAATATAATAGATAATACAATGAAAATAATGCACTCAGAAAATGTATTCTGTGCTTTAGAATTATTTTTAAAAGATACAATGCCATGTTAAACCTGTAGTCCTGTTAAAGACCCTTAATTCTTAAGTCAATAGAAGATTTTCTGTTCTATAAGCTTCTGCAGTTTGCAGTGCAATCTTCATTTAGTAGGTCAGTAATGTTGATTATGCTTAGATAGAGAAAACAACAACATAATTAAACATCAGATCTTCAGCAATACTGCCATCTTGCTTCTGAATACAGGAACTTGGCAAAGAATGCATCTTTCATTTCATGCCTTGCCCTCTATACTCAAGATCATTTTTAAGAAAACATTTTACCAGGAAAAAAAGATAAGTGATAACCCTTTTTTATGCTGGGTCTATCAGCAGACATGAAATCATTTTGGTAAATTAACACCCATTCATAAGTAAACTACAGATAGCTAAATAAGCGTAAGAATTTGTGTAATAACAAAACTAACAGAAGTATTTAATTACTTTCAAGTTCTCTTCCAGAATTTTTCTCTTGCTAACTGGTGTAAAAAATTGATGTTATAGTGAAATAGTATGTTTTGAATATGAAGGAGAAAAGTATTTTAATATTAATAAAACATATTTTCTTGATTAGCTGATAATAATCCCTTTATTGTTCTCCTCCCTTTATATTCAGGAATTGAGTCACTATATCTATTGTGTGATACATGGGATGTCTTCATACTCTCAGGTTTTTTTCTTCCTATCCACTTGCTCTTTCGTATTTCTGAAGCATTTTTATCTTTGCTGGATACTGCACTGCGTAGTAGAAGGTTTAATAATTTCAAAGGAAATTATTAAGAAACCCCCCTTGACCCCTTGTGGGTGTTTTTGTCCTTCTGGCTATGTCCAAAGTTGCAGTAGTTACAGTTGTGCAAGCTGTAGAAGTTTCAAATCAGATAATTTTTTTACACCACTTTCTAGTTGCTTGTCTTAGTGGAGTTATCAATGAAAAAGGGCTGATATGCTGACAACTAAATTTCAGAAATATTTACTGATTTCAGATTGCAACATGTAGAATTAATTGTATTTCAGAGAATAATTTTTATCTCTCTATATATGCATACATATATATTATAAAATTTGGCAGGAACTCTGCCTAAAATAGATGGGTTTTTTTAAGGCTTTTAAATACTAGTCGAAATTATGTCATATCCTAAAGTATAATCCAAATATGTATGATATTTTATTGAGTTCAGGATCTTGTTATTCAAAGTTTGGTTTTTTTAATTCTTTTTTTGTAGCAGTATAGAACTGTCAAGTGTTTAGTGTATCCACATACACCTTCCCAAGTGTGATTAGATATTTTGTCAGTTGGTGGTTTCAGAAACAATAAAAAGTGCACTATTTTTCAATTAGCTTTTCTATACTTAGCACTAGCTTAGAGTGGCCTTTTTTAATGTAAGTTGTTACAGAATTGTTAGGTTACACTCTTGCCTGTTGTTGTGCACCATTTGCAATGACAGTTTCAGCTTGGAATTGATGTTTTATGTAGGAGCAATCTGTTTTACACAACCTTGATAACAAGAAGGGCAGATTTAAAAAAAAACCTTGAAATACATATTCTTATTTTAAAATTGTATCTGTAGGCACATGTTCAGACAAGGAAGCTCTGAGTAAATACTATACTATAGAGAAAGTGAGTAATATATATCACAGGGAAATTTTGACAAATCCTGGAGCATGGTGTCAGGGATATTGCTGCAAGAGCTTGTTAAAAACTTTAGATCATCTGTCCAGACAACACTGAAGATTTGAGCACTTCATCTCATTTTCTAAGACAATACTTAAAGTGTTCAATGGAGAGAACTTTAGTTAAAGGTATGTTGAAGGTGTGTTGCAGTTGATACTGTAAGTAGACTTTTTCCCTTTGTATTTACTGGCCTCCCTTTCCTGCTGGGCAAGACTGGCTTTTCAGCAGCACAAAAAGAATTTTCAGAAATCTCATCTCTGAAGCAGTATTTATTACCTGGGGCATAAGGACATGGCAAGACCTACAGCTAAGCAAAGAAAATGGTGTTCACTGCTTTTTCCTGAATTTCCCTTTTCCTCTGGCAGTGTACCTGGTGTAGATGAGGCTTTCTCATAACTGCAGGAACCCCAGCCTACAACTGACTGGAGTACAGTTTCTCCACATTCTTTAGCCTTATGCCAGTTTTCCAGAACTTCTCAGTGTTCACAGACTTTGCCGTGCAGTTTGGGAATAGGTCTGTAACATGAGTTTTTCCGTCGGGGCATTTTGCTTAGGTGGTAAACATCAAGGTGAGTGAGTGTCAGTGGTCAGCACAACAGGGGTACAGCTGCCTGCAGTTGGTCAGAGGTTTCCTTATTTCTGCCTTTCACTGAATATGTGATCCAGTGCATTCCTCTTCTGGCTTGATGCTATCAATTCTGTGTTGCCATCCATGTTATGGATAGTGCAATTAAAACAATTAACCTTGAGCATACATACAAGTCCTAGTCCATAGTTTCACAGTATTTGCTCTGTGTTACTTATCTTCAGATGTAAAATATGTATAGAATATTTTCAGCTGTTTATCCCACCATGGTGGATCTTTCATGATAGTAGTTTGGACTAAGAAGTTTTCTTTCCTAGTGCCCGTCACATTTTCAACATACAACTCAAATGAGTTACTACATGGCCACAATATCTAGCTCATATTTTTCAGACCTAGGTAACATTCCTCTGACATGTGAGTTGTATTCTCCCCACTTCTGTCCTTTTACTCATTGAAAAGGGAAAAAAAGCCAAAAGAAAAAACCCAAGACCCACTCTTGAGTCCTTCAAACTCTTAAATGGATTTAAGCTGGTATTTCTTACTGCTCAGGATGGTGCCCAGATGCCATGTATATGCTTTGTCTCATTTGCAGAAAGTTGTGCACTATTCACTCAGTAAAATTAGACTGTTAATGCAATAAAAAGGATGACAAAGAAATACCACTGAATATAATCAACCATAAATATAGGCAAAAAAGTAAGCACAGGTGAATTTGTTAGATGATTCCTGTAGATAAAGACAGCTTCTTGTGCGCCTTTTTGGACAAACATGAATATTTACCTGCAGTGACACATGCTGTTGTGAATTCACTGAATTCCAGAGTGATTGTGAACACACTATATGTTTTGAAATAATCATGAGAATTTCCTGTGCTAAAAAGTTGTTTTAGTTAACTAATTACAGGGAACTGCATCTATGACTTCTGCCTTTCAATTCTCTCTAGCCTTAATATGTATTCTTTAAATAGTAATATTTGAATTAGACTGAATATAGGGTATTAGTATATTTTATATTACTGCAAGAAATGTTTTTATTCACTTTAATTTCACTTTTAAATTAACTTCCTCTAAACAAGGTAGGTCATAAACAGAACTGCTATAAAGTCAAGTAAGGAGCTGGATTTGTAGATTTTGGTGATGGTTCTGTGAATCATGACATTTACTTTAATGTAGATCACAATTTCTTCTGAGTCAGAATACAGAGAGCTGTATATGTATAGAAAGAGCTCAGTCTGAAGGCGTTGTGTAAACAACAGAAATACAGTAACATTTTTATCCAGAACATCCACATTTGCTCTGTGCTGTTAACAGTAAGCAAGGCTGCCTCCCAAAGGAATCCAGGGAAATAGCATGCTGTCCAGCCAGGCATCTCCGGGCTGACATTCAGAACCTTATAGATAATCAGTATAATAATCAGTATTTGGCAATGCTGATTATTATGCATCTCTTTTTTTGTAGTTCAAAGTGATACTAGAATATATAAAATTTAACATGTTATATAAAATATAACATTTTCTGAAAAGGATCCAATAAATGTTTAGAATATTATTTTTTTGTGATGATGAGTCTTGCAAAGTGAATGTTGCACTAAAACTTGCAATTCAGTTGACTTTTGTGTGAATTTCAGCACGCAAGTTTAGAAGGCAGACACAGCATTTCATATTCTTGGCTTCTGAGCTCTCATCTCCCACATTTAATTTTTTGTGTTTATACATAGAGAAAATACTAATTTTTTATATACTATTTTTTTAAAAAATTGTCAATTAAAATCAACTTTTTCCTGCTTCTATGCAAATTACTCTTGGCAGTGGGGAAATAGTTTGACACTGTTGACACTGTTTGACACTTTTATTTACATACATTTATTTCATATGCAGAACTTAGGTAAGAACTTGTTAAGAAACTTTCTCCAAAAGCATTTGTCATAGCCATTAGATTAGTCTTATGATATGAGTGTCCTTTGCTTTTTTGGATATTCATAATTAAGTGAAATCAGCATCTGGAAAGGAAAAAAAAAGTCTTTGGATAAGCCTCTTAACTGCCATCTAAATGCACAAACTGCCCTGGTGGTGCTTTGAATGAACAAAATGAGCAGCCTACTAACATGTAGATCAGTTAAAAGTCTGGTAAGAGCTCCATGCCAGAAGCAAAATAGGTGCGGGCTGAAGTGCACTTTTATGTCCCTGCTGCCTCAGTTGGAAAATATGCTGCTTTTTTCATGTGTGGTTATTGTTTAAAAAAGCAGTTTGATACCAGCATTATGTAGTCATAGTTTGTTCCTTGATACAGAGGAGGATTCTAGACACAGGTTGCCGCTCCATCTGCTTTTATGCATGTATACCTGTGTTTAAAAGTGTTGTAGTATGACATGTCCAATCCAATCAAGTAGGAATACTTTTTCAGTTTCCACTGTTTAAAGCTGGATCTCAAGCTGAAATATGACTTAATAAATTAACTGCTGTAATATTTAATTTTAATTGAAGTAAATTTAAAATAATTTGTCATTACTATCAGGCTATTTAAAAGATGTTTAGAATTAATATAAAACCAGGTCATTGAGTGTGTGTAGCTTCCCAGCTATTATCTGGATATCAGATTATATTTTAAAAAAAAACTTTGTAACTGTGTAATTGAGTCTCCATTTTATCTGCCTTTAGAACATTGGGCTTGGTTTTGGTTGTTTGGTTGGGTTGGGTGTGCGGGTTTTCTTTGGGGGATAATGGGAGTGGTATTTTGAAATAAAACCCAACTTATAAAGATGTGTTCAGTGTTCACCACTCCATAACTTTCTTTTTAATAGGTGCTTGTATAAGTTAGCTTTAGTCTGTGTACCTTGACAAAGCTCTTTCAGAAAACACAAAATCATTCTAAGCAAAACAGGAAGCATATTCTCCGTGTACCTGAGGATATCTAACAGAGATAGGAAAAGTGCCAAGCGTAAGATATGATGGAGAAATCTGAGTAAGCAGATATGTTTGTATATACATGTAAACATGGTATGCCATGCACAGTGAGGGACAGGAGATCAATTGCTAAATGTGGTCATTCCCAGGACAAATCACAGGATGTGCAGGTTTTCTTTGGGGGATAATGGGAGTGGTATTTTGAAATAAAACCCAACTTATAAAGATGTGTTCAGTGTTCACCACTCCATAACTTTCTTTTTAATAGGTGCTTGTATAAGTTAGCTTAAGTCTGTGTACCTTGACAAAGCTCTTTCAGAAAACACAAAATCATTCTAAGCAAAACAGGAAGCATATTCTCCGTGTACCTGAGGATATCTAACAGAGATAGGAAAAGTGCCAAGCGTAAGATATGATGGAGAAATCTGAGTAAGCAGATATGTTTGTATATACATGTAAACATGGTATGCCATGCACAGTGAGGGACAGGAGATCAATTGCTAAATGTGGTCATTCCCAGGACAAATCACAGGATGTCAGTCTCTGTCGGGCTGTGTTGGGAATATAGAAGGCAGATTGTGCCCTTGGGAAACGAATGTATTGACTCGTTTGGTCTGTCTTCTGAAGTTTGTTTGAGAATTAAATTTACTAAGAAGGCTTGTTCTGCTTCTGAATCACCCTTTGCTGCCAGTAATGTTTCCTGATAAAGCAAAACAGATCACGCGGAGAGGTTTTGCAGTTTCCATACCTGAACATACTTAAAACCCAGCTGGAAACAAGCCTAAGAAGTCTGCTCTAGTTGACTCTGCTTTGGGCACAAGAGTTGAACAAGGTAATCGTCAGAGGTCGCTGCCAGCTTCAGCTGTTCTGTGGTTCAGTTAAAACAGGGAAGAAGCTTCATGAGCACTAGAATTTTCCGTGTAAATAACTAACTTTGTGTTATCAGCGTGGTTTTTTCTTTTCCTTTCAGATTGGAAGTTTTCTGAGAATTTACAGTATTCATGCGAAACAAGCAAGCACTGAAGATGAAGACGTCTCACCTATGGAATTTCATCTTCATGGTGGCACCTGTTATGGTCGAGGAATAGGAGTCTTGCCAGAAAGTAACCCAGATGTTAAGGAACTAAAAGAGTAAGTAGTATGTGTAGATGTTTGGTTTTCTCTAGATCATTTTTGAAAACTCTAGGCTAATGTAACAGCTGTACAGTTTAGAATTGTAAATGTTTCTAAGAATCAGAAACTCGAAAACAGAATATGTCTTTAGCATGATGAGAAGTATTTGGAGGGATAGATAAATAAAGGCAGTTATTTTCAAATTTAAAATGCAGTTTAAAATTGAAATCAAGATTTCAGTTTTAATTGGCTTCATTCTAATTATGCATATTTAAAACCTGTGCATATGTGCTACTTGAAAATGGTGAGATTTAAAGATGTTCACAATGAAGCAGATAATTTACATTCTTTACTAAGCTGTCTTATAAGGAATCAGAATAATTTAGGTTGAAAAAGACCTTTAAGGTCATCAAGTCCAAATGTAAGCCTTGTCCAAATGCCCCACTAAACTATGTCTCTAAGTGCCACATCTGCATGACTTTAAAACACCTCCAGGGATAATGACTCTTGCCTGAGCTGCTGTTTCCCATGCTTGACAAACCTTTCTGTGAAGAAATTTTTCTTGGTGCCTAATGTAAGCCTCCCCAGGCGCAGCTTGAAGCCATTTCCTCTCCTTCTGTCACTTGTTGCCGGGGAGAAGAGGCTGACCCCACCTCAAGGGCGCAACTTGAAGCCATTTCCTCTCCTGTCACTTGTTGCCGGGGAGAAGAGGCTGACCCCACCTCAATACAACCTCCTGTCCCCTTGTTGTAGAGATAAGTGTTAAGGTCCCCCTCTGAGCTACCTCTCCTCCAAGCTAAACCATCCCAGCTCCCTGAGCTGCTCCTCACAGGACTTGTGCTCCAGCCCCTTCACCAGGTCCTTTTTGGCTGAGCCTCTTTCCAGCCACTCTGCCCCAGCCTGTAGCACTGCATGGGGTTGTTGTGACCCAAGTGCATTTCACCTTGTTGAACCTCATACACTCAGCCTTGGCCATCAGTCCAGCCTGTCCAGAGTGCTCTGCAGAGCTACCTACACTCCAACAGATCAACACTCCTGCTCAACTTGGGGTCATCTGCAAACTTACTGAGGGTGCCATGCCCTCAGTCACCTTCTCTCATCATTGGGATAGATACTAAACAGAACTGACCCCAGTACTGAGCCCTGGGGAGCACCATTTGTGAGTTGCCACCAGCTGGACGTAACTCCATTCTCCACCACTCTCTGGGCTTAGCCATCCAGCCAAATATGGACCTGTCCTAGCCATGACAGCCAGTTTCTGCAGGAGAATGCTGTGGGAAACGGTGTTGAGGGCTTTACTAAGGTCCAGGTAAACTACATGCACAGTTGTTTCCTCATCCACTAAGCAGGTCAGTTTGTCATAAAAGGAGATGAAGTTGCTCAAGCAGGATATGTCTCATAAACCCTGGCTGGCTGTGTCTGATCCCCTGGGTATCCTTCATGTGCCACATGATGGCACACAGGGTGATCTGCTCCATCACCTCCAGCACTGAGCTCAGGCTAACAGGCCTGTAGTTCCCTGGATCGCCCCTCTGACCTTTCTTGCATCTGCAAGATGCATTCTACCATCTGCATTCTACTGGGACCTCCTCACTTATCCAGGACTGCTGATAAATAATAGAAAATGGCTTTTTGAGCACTTGTGCCAGCTCCCTCAGTATCCCTGTGTGGATCCCAGCCAGCCCCTTAAACCTGTGTAAGTGGTGTAGCAGGTCAGTGACCATTTCCTCTTAGATTATGGAGACTTCATTCTGCTCCCCATCCCTGTCTCCCAGCTCAGGAGTCTGGAAACATAGAGAATATTTGGTCTTATTAAGACAGAGGTAAGGAAGGCATAGAGTACATTGGCCTTTTCCTTTGTCACTGATTCCCTCCACATCCAATAAAGGATGGAGATGCTCCTTAGCCCTCCTTTTGTTGATGATATGTTTGGAGAAGCTGTTTTTGTTGTCTCATATAGCAGTAGCCATATTAAGTTCTAGTCAGATTTTGGCTCTCCTTATTTTATGCCTGCATAAAATCCTTGTAATCTTGTAAACCTGCCCCTTCTTCCAAAGGTTATAAAATTTCTTTCTTCCTTAGGAAAGGCTAAGTAACCGAAGTCCATATCCCATTTTCAGGAATTCTGTTTCCAGTAGTACATATTTCTTTTTGGCACTATGTTGTGTTTAGTGTTGCAGAAG
The DNA here is from genome assembly GCF_017590135.1 of Pyrgilauda ruficollis. Lineage (NCBI taxonomy): Eukaryota > Metazoa > Chordata > Aves > Passeriformes > Passeridae > Pyrgilauda > Pyrgilauda ruficollis. The sequence continues at coordinate 7,249,936 of NW_024524044.1, read as the reverse complement.
TGATTTGCAAAGTGTCTCATCTGCATCATTAATATCATCTTCTAAAAATTCTGGTTCAGTTGAGTTTTATGTCTCTGCTGGATCATTTATGTCTGAACATTATACCTGTATGTTGGTAATAAATAGGTTTCATGTAAGTGCCCATGTAATCCCATATATATATATATATAGTGTGTGTGTGTGTATGATGATATATAAAAGATTTCTCTAGATTATAAACTATTTTGCCATTTATCTTTAGATTCTTAGAATCTGTGGATCTGACAGACAGTCAGAATATGGAAAGCATGTGTTCAATGGACATAGACAGCACTTTTGGCAATGTTACAGGTAAGAGCAACTGAAAGCTGATTTGCTCTTTCTTCTAGTATATATATATGGTCAAGATAAGGTCACAGTTACTGCTTCTCAATGTGTGTAATGCTGCTTTCACATTCAGAGCCCTAGAGAATTCTTTCAGTTTATTAGACTGGAAATTTACATTACTCTTTCTTGTCTTCTAGCACAAGCATTTCATATTACGTGGAAAGATACTTTTGTAGGAGTTAGTGAATAAATTCTTAAACACAGATGGTGTTCTTAATCATACTATAGTAGATCACAAAGCAGAGTTATGTAAGTGCTTCCCTCTAAAGGGCGATTCTGCAGGGACAGGCACTGAAAATGCTACTAAACAGCTGTCTGCTGAGGAGCCCTTCTTAAGCTGTTGGATGGAAAGTTGTGTCAGTGGCAGAGGTGTAAGGTGCATTTCCATGGAACAGTAATATCTTATTGATTGTTTTACAGATCTCATATTATTTTCTGAATGGTATTTGTAGCTCAGGATAAGAATAACTAAAATGGAATTAAACTCTAAAGCTGTTTGGACATAGTCTATATCTTTGCTTCTGGCTTTTAAAAACCTGTGGTACTCAGCCATTATTAACATAAAAACATAGGACATTTCTAAAAGGATGCAAAAGTCAAGAATAAATAAATGCTTCATGTCCAGTCCATAAATGAAAATTTAGAAAAAAATTTGCACCTATTTACTGCACTCTCTTGGTGTGGTAGAGGTTGTTCAGAGAGGGGACCAGGCAGTCTGTATTGGTCTTAGGATAATATATTTATGTTCCTGTTCAGAAAGATTACAGGGGATTAATTCAATTTATGTCAGCAGATCATTCACAGTATACTTCTGAAAAGTGTTCATTTTGATAAGCATTCCTATTTAATGTATATGCTAACTTCCCCTCTAATATATTAACTCTTGATATGCAATGTATGTCTCCTGCTTACTTTTGCTGCTTTTTTTGTTTGTTTGTGGTTGTATTGTTTTCATGCATTATTGGGATTTTCATTTGTTCAGCATTTGGTTTTGTGTATATCTACCTGTCTATCTACATGCCTACCTGTTTGCACGTGTCCATATCTATGTCCATATGTCCATTTTGTATGATAAAAAAGAAAAGAAGGAAGGAAAATAATTAGGAAATTCTTCTTTATTTTAGATCTTGAATTGCACTTACAGAGATGTCAGCAGTTATCTGTTACAGGTAGGTAACATTTTGACCTTAAGGTGAATTTTAATCTTGCTGAAGTAGTAAGGTGAAGTTTAATCTTGCTGAAAAGTAGTTTTGAAACATTATCTTAAAGGTTATTATAGGAAGAGCTATTCTAAGAGTATAAATTCCAAGAGTATAAATGCATGTATGTTGTACTGGGTTTTTTGTTGTTTAAAGGAATAGAGCATGTTTGTATATTCTACTTTCATTTGGTTTTTGTACATGTTGTGTTTCTGTACCCTGAAGTACACCATGCTCCCACAGCTTGATGTGATTTATCTTACTGTCTGTAATAACAAGTTCTGTTGATAAAACTAAGCCTGCAGCTGGGACGCAAAGAAAAGTTGGAAACTGGGAGAAGTGCATACCTGCAATTGCCATTTCTGGTATTACAAATATTATGGTGATTAATAGTATGCGTGTTGCTTTTTCATCTCTCTGTGTATTGTTTTGCAGTATTAACAGATCATCAGGATTTGAGTAACACAGAACTGAAAACCATAACAAACAGCACAGCTCCTCAACAGTATCGCATTAGAGCAAAGCTGAGAACTTACAAACCCCAAAAGCTCCATCAGTCTGTTAAACTACATTGTTCCAAATGCAACTCTTTGTAAGTGTTTTGCACAGTATAAGTAACTAGGAATTGCTCTGTATGTTTTGGGATGCCTAGATTTTCAGTTTGTTTTCAAATTCTTTTGTGTGAGATAAGCTGAATGAAATTTATATCATTTTGTGCAAAGATTTGAAACTCACTGATAATAAGTAGGAATTTTTTAAATCCTCAGATGAGTTCCATTTACAGAATCCGTTGAGTGCTTTCAAAACAAAAATTTTTCTTTCTTTGCAAATTCAGCAGTACAGTTTTTTCCATACTATAGCTGTATAGAAGGATCTTAAGTGTTTCTTTATTGGAGTTTTAAAATAGGATATGCAAAGAGGTGTAATAGTCTCCAAACAAATTAATAAAATATCTTTGACAAAATGCGTCTTCCAGACAAGGCATCTTTTCTGGATCCAAAAATATCAGGGAACTCACACAACTTCAGGCCATTCCCTTGGATCCTATCACTGGTCAACACAGAGAAGAGATCAGTGCCTGCCTCTCCTCTCCCCTCAGGAGGAAGTTGCAGATTGTGATGAGGTTTCCCCTCAGTCTCCTCCAGGCTGAAGAGACCAAGTGACTTCAGCTGCTCCTTATACGACTTCCCCTCAAGACATTTCACCATCTTTGTTGCCCTGCTTTGGATACTCTCAGAGACCTTTTACAATCTAATTGATTCTGTAATTTTTGTGTAATTTGGATGGCCTGCATTATTGCTTCTCTGTGTATGACAAGTGGAAGTGCATGAACGGTGCGCTCCAGCAGGACAGGGTAGAAACTGTGGTGCATAGTTGCAGATTCTCCCTTCACAGTACTTACGTGAGGCTATCCTGGTCCTGTCCTTTTTTTTCTTTTTTTTCCCCTCAGTTTCTGCAAAGTCAAACAGACTAACACATAAAAATTGAAAAAACTACATAAGTTTATGTAGTCTTTTCACTCTAATGATGAGGTGCCCGTTTTAAGGCCCAACTGAAATCACATAAAGCTGATAATTTGGTTTTCCAAGGATTTTCATTTGTATGGAATGTAGCCACTAGGCTGCCTCTGCTCTTAGGTAGGTTACCATATTACTTAGCGTATTTATTAACATGGAAAGTCATAATATACTATACAACTCTTAATGTTTAAACTGATAAAACAATGAGGATATTTTTCCTGTATGTTCTTTGACCCTCATGACTATATTCTAATATTTATTTGGAGTACTGTCATCCTTGTTGGTAGTTTGCCTAAGGAGAAGCTGTTAGAACATACTTACTCAATTTTTTAGGCAAGAAGTTCCAGATAGAGAAGACTTTGACTGCATTTTACACAGCTCTACCAGTATTGCCCCAAACCCAGAATTACACAATACATCCTGGTATGAATCTGTAACATGGACTACACAAGAGCAGAAACAGAGGGAAATAGCCATCCATTTTGTGAAGCATGATGAAATGCTTCAACATCCTGAGGACACCTTGATAATGATAGAAGGTAAGGCAAATTGCAAATACACCAATTCGTACAGCACTGTGTCCACTCTGTGTACAAAGTAAAGATGTGTTGAAGTCGTATTCAGTATAAGTAGTGATGATCATAAAGGTATCTTCACAGAAAAGAAAAACTGAGCTGGAACTATAAGTTACTGTTGTGCAAACAGGAGAATTGTAGTCTGTAAAGGTCTTCTAAGCCGCTTAAAAATAAGTCTATTTTTAAACTGTGCCAATATTGTTTATTGTTGATTATGCTAAAATTAACATCTGAATGGGGTTTGGTTTTTTTGCTATCTGTGCTTACTTATTTGTCAGTTCTGATTTAAAAGCTTGCCAAGTCTTCTAAACAAGCCTGGTTTTAGTATTGATGTAGAAACTTTTGAAAGGCTTCTGGTAATACAAGCCTCCAATTAAATTTGTCAGCCTCTGGATGTCAGTGTTGTTTCAGATTAATAGAGCTTCTCTCAGTGGTTTTTTTTTTTGGTTTGGTGTGGCTTTTATCAGATCTCCTCAGGAAAGAGAAATAGCCACTGACCTTTAAACAAAGCAATTTAGCAAGAATACTATTGAGGAATTTTTATATAATAAAAATAATAAATTGCATATAGCACCATTCAGAGTTCACAACAAAGCTTTCAGTTGTGCTCAAGCAGTGATGTGAATAAGCAAATGTAAGTCAGGTGGTCCTTTGTGTGAGGGTCAATTACAAAACCCCTTCTGTTTTCTGCTTTCTTTTAGAATGAATTAGTTCTGATAGCTGCTTTATTTCTGACGTGTTCCCTACTGACTTCAATCTAACCTTTTCTTTCTGGGAAAAAAAAACCTATTTCTTCTCTGTTTTCCTAGAACAGCTGAGCAATACAACTCAGTGAATCTATTTTCAGATATTAAAGTGTCAGCAACTAAGTATGTGTGTGTATGGATATGTGCATGTAAAAGGTCAGTTTGCTTACTCTGATTTTTTTCTAAGAAAATGGCTAGTAAAATCATAGGAGTAATTATAGGAAAGTGATGTTAACTAAGTACAACCTCTTGGTTACACTGTTAGCTATGAAGAAGATATTAAGGCATCTGCTTTGATAAATGTCCATCTTTGTTTCTTAATTGAGTCTGTTGTTGAATAAAAGTAAGAAGGTATTGGACTCTTCTTTGAGTTTTTGGTAGTGGATATCAATTATTATTGAAGGCTATGAAATCAGCTGAGTAGTTGTTCAATTTATTTCTGACTACTGTTTAAGAAATCATGTTTTTTTGGCTTTTAATAGGTGGAACACTAAAAGAAATCTGGAAACTTACAAAAAGATTCAAGTGCGTTATTCCTGTGAGATCCACAGAAGATGATCTTGAATTACTAGATCTTTCAGCTCCTTTTCTTCTAAAAGGGAATGTAAAATATTATGGGTAGGTTAAAAGTATTTGTTGATATTTCACTAGTTGCAGTAATAGCTAGCATTTTCTTCAGTAGTTCAGACTGCAGTGCTTGAAGGGATAATTTACCCAAAGATTCTCTGTAAAATACATAGCATGATCCACAGAACTGACATCAGGGATGTAATGCCATATCATCTGATACCTGGTATCAAAGGACTGACTGCAGTTTGGCTCTTGATCTATAACTCTTACACAGCAGTCCATTTTCAGTCTTGTCTGTGGTGCATGGGCTGGGCAGTTTGCTGTGGAAATGGAAACACACATGGAGTGCAAAGTACCTGAATACCTCTTCTTGTCCAGATCTTCCATTTTCTGGTCTCATTTAGACTGAAGTCAAAACATATGTTGTTTTTAAAACTGTATGCTGAGGGGGGTTTTTTTATATATATATATATACACACAACATAACAGATAATATTTAAATAGCCTGTCAATTTACACCTCATTCTCTCTCTTAGTGTTGGGAAGGCTTGAGGTTTGGAAGCAGTAAGGGATTTTGGATAGCCTTTCCTTACCGTTTGTAACTTACTGTGATCCACAGCACTGCACAGTGCCTTACCTGTTGGTGGATGACATTCACTGTAGAGATGACTTCAACAGGTTTCTGAATTCCAAAATTCCAAAGCTGTGGAATACAATACCCACACCTAGGTCTGGTATGTGTGATCTGCCATGCAATGCCATGTTCCTGCTCAGTGAGAGCTGTCAGCAGTGTGTCCCCCCCTGAGCTGCTGAGCTCAGAAATACCAATCTCCTCCATGCAAGCTACTGAGTCCTCTCTATCAGCAGTTCAGGCAGAGCACTGTGCAGTGGGGTGCTATGCTGGGTCTGCAGGCAGTAAAAACATTTCTGTGCAGAAATATTTCATGTTTCCTGTGAAGCCTAAAGTCTCCCATAAGGGGCCATCCATAAAATGAATACAGATAATTGTTTCTCTCTGTATATATAGTTTTGACCTTTACAGATATTGCTGTCTACAGCTTTTTTTTAATAAAGGCAGTATATGGGTGCTCCTGCTGGGACAGGATCTTCACCAATACAAAGTATTTCTGCTTGTAGTTTCATAATCCATACCCTTATATTTGCCTATCTATACACAACTCACCTTCAGACGTTGCTCTTTTTGCAAGTGGTTGGACTATAAAAGTAAATGGTTTGTAAGATATTTAAGAAGGAACCCAGCTATACACAACTCACCTTCAGATGCTGGTCTTTTTGCAAATGTTGGACTATAAAAGTAAATGGTTTGTAAGATATTTAAGAAGGAACCTCACAAATATGCTGACATTTCAGAGCTATGTTTCATGCACATTTTATCCGTGGCATATACTTAGCAAAGTCTAGAAAGGGTTCTGTATGGTAGAATGAATTATATGTGTGTGCATTTGCATGTACATTCATTCATATATAAAAATAAACACAGACACACTACATATAAAAAGCAAAATTCACAGTTAAGTTAGCTTATTGGAGTTTGAGTGGATTTTTTAAAGGAAAAAAGTGACTTGACTTTATATCACTTAAGCAGAAGTAGTTTTATTGATTTTTATGGCATGGTTTGCATATAATTCTAAAAGATAATAAATGTTTATTTAAGGCTCTAACTGTAATACACTAATATGGAAGCTGAATTTGGAACAAATTAGTTTTGTTCTGCAATTTCATTCCTTGAGGTAAATGGGAGCAACTAAATAGTTCTTCAATATTTCCACCCACTTGCAGCATTAGCTTACTGTGTCATGTGTAAATTTTATAATAATTGTTGTAAATACACCAGGAATAAAATAGTTTGTTTTAACAACTCTTAGTCAATATTCTCAACACAGGGAAAGCCAAATTTCTCCTGTAACTCTGTAATGGGTTTAGACTATGCTACAAGTTCAGATTCATTACTGCTTTTACAAAGTGAGTAGTGGCATATGAACATATGTTTAGCAGTGTAGTGATCTTAGAATCATAGAATGGTTTGTGTTGAAAGGACCTCTCATGATCATCTAATCCATCCCTCTGCCTTGGGCATAGACACCTTGCACTACACCAGGTTGCTCAGCTCTATCCAGTCTCATCTTGGACACTTCCAAGTATGGGCAATCCACAGTGTTTCTGGACAGCCTGTTCCAGTGCCTCAGCTCCTTCTTTGTGAAATGGTTTTTCTTTCTGCACAGTCTACATCTACCTTCTTTCAGTTTAAAAATACAAGCCCTGGTTAAAAGTCTCTCTCTGTCTTTCTCATAAGCTCCTTTTGTATATGGAGAGGCCACAGTAGGGTCTCCCCAGAGCCCTCTGTTTTCCAGGCTGAACAATCCCAGCTCTCTCCGTCTTGATGTACAGTTTAATTCCTGTCTAATCACTGAAGTAGTCTTTTCCATATTTATTTCTCCTCATGGATAGTTCAAAAACAGCATTAAGGGTTTTGTTGTGCTCTGAATCTGGTGTGTCTGTTCAAGCAGCAATAGAAATACTTCTGCACTTCCACTGTGAAAGAAAATCAGAGTTTGGGTTTTTTCTGTGCAGAACACTTCTAGTACAAATACGTCAGTGTTTGGTTAGTCTCAATATCATGTTTTAAATGCTAGGTGCAAGCAGTGTTCAACTCCAAAGCCTATGAAGAGTCTAAGTTCCATTGCAGCAGAACAGCAACCATCATGGGAACCAGCTGAAATAGCACAAGGTTAGCTAATGTGATACTGTCCCGAAATACTTTTGTGTCTTGATTCTGAAGTGTTGATGTGAAACAGTTTGATTTGCAGTTCTGTGTTGCAGTTTTGTACAGAAAGCATGTAATTATGGTCATGCTGAAAATGGTGCTGTAAAACTCATTCACCTTTTACCAGTTGAAATAACATAGTTACTTATGGAACTATTCCAGTATGAATTAAAAGATTTTAAATGTTGACTAGTTTCTTTTACCATTGGTATCAGTAGTAACACTTATGGTAGTGCAGATGTCAAGAATTTTATATTGTAGATCTTACCTTTAAACTGTACATACTTGCAGAAGTTATTCTTGCTTTTCCTTTTGTAGATACTGTTTTTCTGACCTGAACTAAAGACAGTCTTATTTAATGACTCATGCAAGTTAGACTTCTATCTTCTGTAAACTTCATGTTCCAGAGAGTCTGCAAGAAATAATGCTCAAATGAAAGGAATTATTCCACAACAGTGATGTGTATTCTGTGCTTCATGTGTTCCTTGTGTTACTATATGCAGTCAACATGTTAAAATGATGGAAATGGAGTTTAAAACTTTACAACGCATTAAGGAAAAAGAATATTTGCATGTTTATCAATTCATGTTCTAGCATATTAAGTTATATCTGTCATATCTAGCAGTATATCAGTTTGGTAAACACTTTCTAAAAGAAGAAAACTGTTTGAGCAATACAGTGGTTTTCTTAAATAAACTTTCATGATTGTATTCTTTTAAATAATTGTAAAGTAATATTTAACTGGCAATGCTTGAGATTTAATTCCCAAAATGAAAACAATATTAATTAATGCTTGTAGTAATTACATATCCTCTGAACAGAGAGAGACATAGTTCTCCCAGGATTTTAGAAGCTGTGGGAAACTTAGAGGAAAGAATTCAAACAATTATTATCTCTCTTTCTGTAACCATTGTTTGTAGATATAGTTCTCCAGAGTGTGCTATTCATGGTTCCCCAATAGTGTTGAGAGAAGATTCCTAAAGGCCAGTCAGGTTGTAGGACCACCATTCTATCAGAACTCTTGATTTCTAACGGTAAAGTGTCTTTTCATGCCTTCTGATGATGGAGTCTCTATATCACCTTTGGCTGTCCCCAATATCCCTTTGGTGATAAATGCTTCCTGACAGTTACACTATTTTATGTATCTTTTTCTTCTATCAGCTGTATTTTGAGCCTGAATTATAAACCTGCAAGTCTATCAGATGAATTAAACATAAAATGACTTCCAGTTTAAGTGGGTGTACCCAGAAAAGACTGACGCAGAGCAAGAATACTTTAAGGACTGCTAGCAAAGTTTTTTCTGAACAAGCCTGGTAGCTTTTACTACATCATATCAAGTAAACTGTTTTCCTCAGAAGATAGTTTTCAGGTGGCATTCTTATTTCCACTGAATTAAGAGCACCTGTCCTTTAATCTCCCATGGATACAAGAACACAGGAGAGGAGGATCCTACTAAGATCAGATCTAAGATCTAAGCAAATATTATTTTTTTTGTTCACTAGCATAGGAATAAGTACTTAAAAATCTTTGTGTTTTTATAGGCTCATCTATTAAAATGTTTCTAGGAAAACTGTAATGTGGTCTCAAGGGTTAAATTACATTTTGCTGTCATACATCAGAGCCTCTGTGTTTTGGTCTGTTAATTTATACTTCTAATGACAGTATTCAAAGTCAGTTGCATTAAAAGTGGGATATTGTCAGCTCGAGTTGTTATAGTTTGCCTTGCATATTCTCTCAGAGAAATATAAATTTTTCTTTCCTTCAGTTTTAGGTATTGAACTGCTCCAGTATGTTTTTATTATGAAGTTTACACTGGTTGATGAAACAGGATCACTAAATGCTTACCTTTTTGATCATGTAAGTAAATCTAGGTAAAGGTAGACTCTATAGATGATGTGAGTTCAGATTGTATTTGTTTTTAAATGGCAAATGTATGTGCACAAATATTCATTCTATGTTACCTGCAGTGTTTTGTGGGAATAATTACAATATTATAAGTTAATACTGTACAGAGTATAGAATATTAAAGCATAAAGAAAAAAACTGAAGCTTGAAGATAGATTGTTTTGTATTTCCATAAACTTTTATATATTTCTGTGGCTGAATTTCTCTTTTATTGGCAAGGTTAAATTATGCAGCCTGAATGCTGTGTGAATGATAGGAATGTTTCAGAATTTATGCAGCTAACTTCTGTATCAGTTTAAAGTCTCGTTATCTCTTTTTTTAACTCTCAATAGAATTTCTCCATTCAGTAACGCTTGATTTTTTTGTTTCACATGATCATGAGGTAAGGATGCCCTCTTTCCCTAGGCAGCTACCTCTGTACAGATATTTATCTTGGACTTCAGCAGCAGTTTGTTCAATTGCTTTACTAACCTTAGAATTAACCTATCTTCAGTTTTCTCTGAAGCAACTTAAGACCATTCCTGCTACCTGAGACACTGAAGACTGGATGGTTTTCCTGTCGTGGCAATGTGGGTGTGACAAAATGGGGCGGAAAAAGAATTTAGTGGGACTTCTTTTTGCACAGTAGTGTTGTTTAATGTGTATATATCTGCACATTTTCCACCATTATATTGAATTACTTTGAGTGGGACTTTAAAGAGAATACTCTACCTTGTTTAATTTTAATACTGTTAGTAAGAATAATATCAGGAAAAAATGTGTTCTTTCTTAAAATACATGATGTTTTAGCAGCAAAGGAGATCAAAGACTACAATCCCCATTTCAGCCAGTCATCTTTTCCTTCTACTGCCCTTTTTCCTTTTTATAGAAAGAAAAATAAAAATTTACTGCAAAATAAAGTTGGGGGAAAAGATTTAAACCATCTCTTGATGCAGAATTCAAAAAATTTTTACTTCAGGGTGGTTCACTTTCTTAGCAGATAGTGCTCTGTCCTACAGTTTAGCTGCAGGAAAATACCCACAGTTTCTTCTTAAGTGCCAGCTGCTCGCATTCCTGCTGGTGGTACTTCAAAGACAAGCCAAGAGTTTCCAAGCCTAAACTGCAGTCCTTCAGCACCACCTGAGAAGGAGCTGGGCTGCTTTGAAGTGCAGCTTTACATTACTTCCAGTTGCACTTCCATAAGAACACAGTGCTTTTCTTTCCTCCCCTCCTTACAGGAAAAGTCAGTGAAGGAAAAAAATGAAAAAGTTTTATAGTCAGAAGAAGACTGAAGAGAGAGAAGAGAAAGTGATCTGTGTCATTTTTGCTGCTGGATTATCCACTAACTTCTGATCATTGCCATTAAACATGTCATACAAAGATTATACAGAGGCAGATTATTCTGTATTTATTTCTTTTAACAATAATGAGAAATTACTACCAAAAATCTTAGCTCACTATGAGAAGTTATAAGATGATGAGCCTTTAGAGATCCAAAATCAGGTAACAAACTTGGAAAGAATAAACTTGGAGTTTTTTCAGTCATGCTAAATGTATGTACTTTAATAATACACAGAAAATGTTTATTTAACATTTTAATGTTCCATTTATTATTTTCTGTCTCCATTCAGAAGTGTACCCCACAGTATAAGCCTTTTCTCCATAGTTTCTAAAACTACCAGCAAATGAAACTCGCACTAAGAGAATGCCACAAATATAAAACCAGGTTGCAGTGCCCCTTGTTTTCAAGTGATTTTGTTCCTCTCAAGATGTGAGGGACTGTTGAGAGGCACTGACCATCCTCTCTGGCCCTAATATTGTCTGATATTGTCTGGTTGTGGAGGTTCATGAGGAATGTCTGGCAGTTATGTGTAGAGACTTACGTAGATGTGCTTTCTGGGTGGCTGTAGTCCCTGAATACTCAGGGGTAGTGAAAAAAAGAGCGTTAATTTTTTCAGACAGCTTGAGGTTTTTTCTGTATCCAAACAGGTTTTTGAAACAATACTATTCTTCTGTTGTGTTACCTGATTTTAAATTCATAAAAGAACATGCAATCAGGGTTCTGGCTAATGATTTTTAACACCTCATATTCTTCTGTTCTCTTTCAGGAGAAGTTTTTCCAAATTCCTGCCTCTGAAATCTTAACTAATAATTTTCTTCAGCAAAAGATGCAGATGACCATGAATGCACTCTGTCCTCCAGGAAGAAAATTAGGTCAGTTTGCTGTTACTTTAAAAGGGGGGTGGGAAAGGAAGCAGTCTTTCAATCTGCTACTGCATATGAAAAGTCTTAGAATGCAGCTTAGGCACAGGCAAAACTCAATACTGAAAAATGCTGGAGCCTGAAAGCAGGGTTCATGTTAATTTGTTCTGAAGCATGTCTTTCATATTAACTCCACCTTTGAGAAGGAAAATAAATGGTCTATGAAATTCTCGTGTAGCATGCAGTGGTGTGTGAATACAGTCATGCCTGTGCAGGCACTAACATGCCATCTGTATTCGTATGGAAGTTAACCAGAACACCCTCACACTGAATGTCACAGCACATTAGGGAAAATGGAAAGGAAATTCCGTGAATGGCACATGCTTTGGGTGATGTCCTACTTTTGATTGCACGTGCTGACTTAGAGCATCCCTTGCCATGGGAAATGTTCATGGAAATGGAGCAGTGCTTAATCCAAATCCATTTACAGAGATTTTTGTGCAGTGTATGTGTTGTGGCAGAAAGTAGCCCTCCCTAAATTACATGTGTCCAAGGTGGATGAATGTGTGATGCAGCTCCAACCTCCAGAGCATACTCCAAGTACATGGCTGTCAGTGACCACTGCAATCACCCTGGAGTCTTTGCCATACTTTAAAAGCATTGTCCTGTAATAAAGATTGTAAAGGATTTTCCCTTTGAGACCAGTGAAATTTCTCATTGAGACATGTGGAGATGAAATTTTATTATTGGAAAGTCTTTAAATATATGTATTTTATACTGTGGTACAACTACTGGGTCCAAGTGTTCTGTGGAGTGCTGGTGCAGGGAGGTCATGTCTTGGAAGACTGTCACTGAACACCATTTCAGATCTTGTGGGAAACTTAAAAGATACCAATTGGAATTTCAAAGCTCACAATTTTTCTTCGTATTAACTATTGTATACATTTAGATATCCTAGTTAATGTCTTGCTCAAGTTATACTTGCCTCGTATAAAAATTGGAAATGAATATTGAACAGTAATTTGGATTTTGTTGGTAGGTGACTTGCCGTGGCTGGAATGCTTCATCAAGTCCTATAATGTCAGAGACGCAATGAAAAATCAAGTTTATTACCAAATTTTTGACACCACAGTTGCTGAAGATGTTGTATAGTCATGTGTTGCTAATTAGAAGTAATCCAGTAAGAATCAGTTTCTGTGGGGGGCTGGGATTAGAGACTGTATTAAAAAAAAATTACCTTTTTCTTAGGAATTCAACTTGTTTTTATGATTTTTTAGTTTATGTGTGAATGGGAATGGGAATTATACTTTGATATGTTTGCTGTTTTCTTGGCACGCGACTTTGTGATCTAAGGGCAAGTGGAGGTGCTCAGCTTTTCACTGGAAGCTGCTTGGCTGAGGTTGATGGAAGCAATCTGCTTTCCATCTATCCTTCAAAAAGGCAGTGGTGAGGTTACGCTACATTCGTGAATTTTACTCAGTAAAATGTAGTCAGGATGATGCTGTGTGTTCATTTTTGGATTAAATTACATCAACAGAGGCAAAGATAAAGAGCTCTTTAGTAAACTCAGAATACTTTGTGCAAGCCAATATTACTGTTCTCAGCTTGACAGGGAGGTTGGTTTTTAGGGATTTCTTTGACTTTATACTGATACGCACATTTAGACAAGCTCCTCCTGTTAGTAACTGCTACATGTGCCTGTTACTGTAGATTCTGATGGGGTTGTGAACATGACCATGTGGAGATTTTCACTAAAATTAAAGTCAATCATGAAAGTAAGGTAGTGTAAAATTGTAAAATGGATATTGATATTTGGTAGATGCTAATGATTCTGGGGTGGCCTTGTTGGGTACCAGAGGTGTTAGCATGTTTGTTAGCTGGGTCTGTATTTTCAAAGGCTTGATCTGCCTTTTCCATCTTACATAATCAGATTGTGTGCCTAAATTTGGAGATACATAACTGATCTGTTGCTATCATGGACTGAAAATTCTGCTGGACTAGAAAACTATGTGATGGTTTTACTTTGCATTCAGAAGTCTCTAGGACAAGTTCAGGACATGTTTCTCTAAAGATAATTAATGTAGAAATCCCTGTCAAATCAAATGCTTTCCATCAGAGAAAAATTACTTAGTATTTACAGCAGCTGTTTTTAAAGAACTTCAGAAGCAAGATGCAATATTTGTAAGTAGATTATTATTTTGATAGTAGATGACATTTTATTTTTTTCATTTTTGGGGGCTGTTTAATAGATTATGCAATTTGTCTTAAAATTTCATCATATATCCTCTGGTAAATTTCTTGTATTGTAAATATTACACTGTGTTTATATGTCATAAGCCAAGATACTGTTCTTTATTGATCTGTGTATAAGACAACAAATACTAAAAGTGGTGAGTGCACATTTCCTTTAAAAATTTCTAAAAAATAAAAATATTTTTGAATTGAACTTGCAGTTTATCAGAGAGATAAGAATGACTGACTTAAGAATGTTTTCTTGAATTTTTCCATAAATGCATCAACAAAAAATAATTACAACAAATTAATATTATAAAACTTTAGACACTGGCCATACCCAAATGTTTCCACAAGTTAGGAGTTAAATTGAAGGGAATTTTTTCTTTGCCTTTATTTTATATAGGGTATGAAAATGTGGATTTCTTTTTTTAGATTTTTTGTGAACAACTCTGAAAGATATTGATATTGTACATTTTTCTAAACAAGTCTTTGTAAAGTAATAAATAAAAAGATGTTTTGAACTTCAGAGTGAAATAAATCAATTTCACCACATGCCTTGTCTGAGATCCCTGCCTAAAGACTCTACATATGCATGACATTATTTTTTTACTATTGAGTATTGTGTTAAAATGTTTAATAAAGATTCCTCCAATTAATGAGGTTTTCCTTGTATTTGACTTTTATTTCCATTTCATAACTGTGAAAACTTTGTCATCAGTAGCCTTTATCCAACATAATGCTCCAAATGAATGTATAGTTTGTTGGATTAAAATGTACATGTTTCTGTTTCTAAATATAATGTGTAGAAAAAAATTAACAACTATATATTTGTTCATGCTAAGGATCACTGTATAGGAAGGAATTACTGGACAGACATTTAAAAATGGCTCTCATTGGCAGCCTTGGTAAGGAGCAGTGGAAGTCACTGAGGTGGGCCTTGGACCTTAGTTACCTGTCCTGGTCAGTGCTGAGAGCTGTGAGTGTCTGACTGTGAGTGGAATCCTGAGATTTTTGTGTCCTGAACGTGCAGCACCTGCAGCCTCTGGTTTCTGAAGGATGAGCATCTCGGGCAGCAATGACTTTTAGCCGTTATTTACAATTTTCTTAATTACAAATAAAAATCTTATTTCCTTTGGTGAGTTTCTTCAACATTAATAAAATTTCAAATGTCTACTCTAGTAGTTTTTACATTACTGAAATATATATTTAAATACACTCAAAATCTGAACCAACAGGAGATCAGGTTAATACTGGTTCACTAACATCCAGTGAAAACTCCAGGCATGTCTTGCTGGTTTCACATCTTTCTTTTTCCATATACATTCCAGCATATAGGAAAACTGAATCAAAACATCACCTTCCTACTAGAAAGGGAAAATATGCTTGGAATGTGAAGTACATCACACACAGCAACATCATCAAGGAGGAAGAATATCTGAATATAAAAGGAGGAGCTGTGAGGGAAAATAATAGAACTATGAAAGACCAGTAAAGGAACATGAACCTATTAATTGCTCCAACTATATGGATAAGTGCAAAAAAAAGTGATAAAATTGTAATTAAAAAGAAAAAATGTATTTTCAGGGTAAAAAGAAAAGAGAATAGCTTTGGAATAGTGTTTTTACGGGTGCCTGTGTAATTTGGCTCTTTGAATTCTGTGTTTTAAGGGAGTGTAAAAACTTAAGGACTTTGGAAGTCTTTCCAAATAGAGCTGGGTTTGAGCTCTTGGACATGTCATACTCTTGAAACTCCAGATGGAAAGACGGAATGTAAATAAATAACATATTGCAGAAACAAGGAGGCAATCCTGGTCAGTGATTGAACTTTCTCATCAGCTTTTGCATTATGGGATCCAGAGATTTACAGACACGGCTTTGAAATGCTTAGCTTAATGCTAATCCTTTGCCTACTGAGCAGCAGGAAGTGGGACTGTGAGAAGGGCACTGGAGCCCAGAGGATACAAGCTGAGGTTTGCAACAGAAGGAAGAGAGTTTATTGTCTTAACAGGGATGAGTGCTTAGCTTTTCAATACCAATGTTTTAGATCACAAGAATTTATGCACACTAGGTCACTTTTTGGCCAAGCCATTGCATTAAGATGTAAAACTGGCAGGAACTGGGATACTACCATATAGGGCAAGGCCAAATATTTAAATGGAGTTGTGAAAAAAATTAAGTAAATACATTTTCAAGTTCTTCAGGTGCAGTGGGACCACTGCAAAAAAATGTTATTCAGTGGAAGAGAGAAAAAAAAATCCAAATAAGAATTTACTTCAAGTGTTATTTAAAGTAAAGAGTGAATGTTAAGAATTGGAAACAAAAAATCAGAGGATTCTGATTTTTTTCAGAGGAAACAGACAAAATTCCAGAGGATAGTAGTAGAAACAATTTTATGAAGATTGTTTAACAATCTTTGTGAGAATCTTTATGAGACAGTTTGCTGCAGCTCCTGCTCACAGCATTTCCTGTACATGAAATTCTCAGTAAGAACTATGATTTGGGAAAACATTCATCTGATGATGGAATACCAGATCCAAAGTGCATAAAAAATGTAGAGCAGCATTGTACTCTAATTGATGAATTCGTATTTGGTAAAGGTATGGGTGGACTTCACCCCAGAACAATGTGCTACAATGTGTTTTTCCTTGTTTCTGCTGCAACTCTGATACATGCCTACAGAGGTATCTCCGTAAAACTGCTGGTTTGGGATCATTTGTCTACTGAAAGTCTAGGAATAAATTTACATTTAGTAGATACTTGTTTTAATTTGAATTTTTTATAAGGATATATGCTGAACTGGGAAATATGTGCCAGGAAAGAAAAAGGTTTTGGGTTTTGGTTTTGCATTTTTTATATCAGCTGCTTTATTGCACAAAGCTTTAAGCATAACTTTGTTCTGTACCTTCTGCTCTGTGTGTGTGCAGCCTGTGGACTGACACTGCTAAAGTGACGCTGACGAAAAATACAGCTTTGTACAAGCTACACCTTTAGCATTGAGCCCATATTCAGTTGTAATTTCAAAGGCCAGCTATCAGATAGTTTTGAATTATGGAGGTGTTACTTCACTGAAAGGAATTCTCTGGATAATGGCAGTTTATAAATGCTACTTGAGTTTTTTGGTTAAAAGAGCAGCAAAACTGAAACTGAAATCTGCTGCTGGAACAGATCTAATTACAGATTTTCTTTCTTAGTTCTTCTGTCTGCAAATGATGCCTTGAGCAATGCAAAGCCCCTCTGAGCAGTGTTTGAAGTGACAAGTATGATCAGTCGCTGACAGGGTGTGTATTAACCAAAGGGACTCTTTATTGTTTTTAACAGGGGTGGGTAGGGGGCTTTCCCCACCCAGCTGTCTTAAATGCTGTCACTGACGTACATTCATTTGCTACTCCCATCTTGGAGGATACACTTTTCCTAACATACTTACTATGCTAAAGGAGTAAAATCCCGTTAATAAGAATGGAAACATGGGAGTGATTGCCTTTGACATAAGCCAGGGAAGGGGAGCTGTCACGGGCCATCTAGACATGCTGCCCTGGGGCCTCCCATCACACAGAGGTGCCCTGGTACCTGCAGTGTCGTGGTGTCCTGGCTCTGGTCAGGACAGGGGGTAATTTTTTTGCTGTAGCCAGGAGTGGACATGGCTGGGATGCAGAGTTCATTCTGTACCACTTCACATCACTGCCAGGGGTGGGGGAAAGGGACTCTCTTCTGAGCAGAGGTTCCTTGAAGTGGAGTAAGCAAGGCAGAGTGGGCTCTCTGGTCTACAATCCAGGATTTTTTCCCATGGACATAATTTCTTTTCTTTTACCCTCTGTCCTTAATATTGTTGCTGTTACTATTCATTTTCTTCTTCCCTTGCTGTTTCCAGTAAATTGTTCTTATCTCAAGTTGTGACCTTTGCCTTTTGTGTCTCCAATTCTCTTCCCCATTCTGCTGCAGGGGACGTAGAGGAGAAAATGGGAGTGAGAGACAGTGGAGCATGGTTTGGAGAGTCTTGGTGGGGGCACTGAACTGGGAACTGCCATTCCTAAACCATGACGAGTGTGTAAGGTCTCCCTGCCCAGAAAACTGCATTTGACTTAAAGGAAAACAGCTGCTTCCATTACTTGTTGTTTTGTTGAGAGTAAACCAAAGGGCTTTAAGAGTAAGGAGAAAGGTGAAGAATTGCTTTTTTCCCTGCAGGTCAGTCGGTGCATTTGTTTAGCAACGTGCTGTGGCTTGGGTCCTTCTTGCAGGAAAAAGAAGCAGAAAAGAACTCTTCAAAACCTTTGTTTGAAGGGTTGGGAAAGGTCAGAAATTACACATGAAGGAACAATGAGGAATGAGGAGTGAACCTTAAATATCTAACATGGCAGTTCTATAAATCAGATATTGTACCTTGCAAATCCTAATGCAGATCTTTTGACTGTCGTGCTCTATATGACTTGATAATAAATAACATTTTGAATATTATTCCAGTCTGTTGGAAGTGATTAACTAGACTAAGTCACAATTACATTTGTAAATTATTTTAATTCCTCTGGGTCCAGTTACTGGAAATTGTTTTTATCCTTCAAAAACTGTATGGAAAAAGAATTGCCAAAATTACAAGATTTGTCATTCACCAAGTGCCAAACCTACTCAGATCACTTTTTCTGGCAAAGATGGTATTCCACAATGATACCGTCTAGGTGTACCTTTTCACAGCAAGCTTTTCAAGGCAGTTTAAAAATAGTAATAATTTTCAAAGCTCATTAGCTCTGCTGTAAGGTCTAGAAAGATGTGAACGTCTGGCCTACTTTTCAGTCTGGGTAAAGCGGTAGCTGATGTGATGTGATGGAGCAGGGAATCCTGAACTCTTTTCTTAGGGGCTATGGCAAAGGTACTCAAGCCTCATCTCAAATATCGAGGTCAGTGGCTAATATGTGTCAGGAAAGCACAGAGCTGTACCAAATTCTCCTGTCAAGAGCACGTGCAACAAAGCAAATCAGAGTTGGAAATCAATTATAATTGAAACTGACACATGGAAAAATGGGACAGTGATAGATTCTGCTTTTGGTAGTTCAGCTTTGGTAAAGAATTTTCATCTGAAACTTAAACCACATAGTAAATAAAAACTTAATCTGATGAAAAGCACAACAAATTGCTTAAATAGAGCAGAGGCCCCAGAGTAGGCACTGTACTGAAAAGGGATGTTTTTCTTATAGATACCATACAACTGCTTTATACTGTAGCATAACCGATCAAGGCATACATAACAAATTCACAGGTAACCAATTTTTATGTATTCAGTTTATATTAAACCATAGTTACAGGTATGCGCCTCTTTGGGAACAATACCTTTATTGAGCTAGGAATATTGGAGTGTGTGGGAAGTGCAAGCACAGAGAGCTCCCAAGGCCTCCAATATACAAGCTCAGAGATTGAGATGGATACAGTGTTTGACCTAAGGCCTTGGAGAAGGCTGGAAGCTTTAGAACAGAACAGTGAAACAGATACAAAGAATAAAGATTTGTAGTTGAAGCAGAAATATGTTTTAAGCAAGTAGAAACATGCCTCATATAAGCGAACAAGTATGTTAAGCAAGATAGTAGAAAACAAAGTTTAACAATAGCACTTGTTGTAGAATTGATAAAAAGTAGAAGATAGAGCAATAAGTTTCTGTAGAGTTATATGATTGGATAAAAAGAGATGCATTGCAGCAGAATCATGTAAAATGTAGCAATTAACAATTGGTTTATGAAGATGCTAGCAAGCTTTGTGGAAGTAGCTGATTGGATAAGAAATTTATAAAATGCATTGTAAATAGAATTAAAATGGCTTCTGATGTACAGCTTCTCATGTGATGGTTTTGGATGTTACAACCTTATGGTCTCACCATTCCATGAGACTGATATTGCAATAAACCATCTTTTAATCACATCATCATTCTACCCAGTCTATTCTGTATCCGAAACAGGAGTGCACTGTCCCTGGGACTCTTCAAAGCTGAGTTCAGGTTCCAAACCTGCCAGCTGTCAATGACACATGAGTCTGTACCTGGGATTGCCAGGGAACACCGAGCTGGCAAACCCCAGCCCCAGCAAACGCCGTGTGCTGGGCTGTGACCCACGGGAGGGGCTCCTCTGACAGCTGCACTTCTCAGCTTCAAAAGGGACTCAGATTGATGTCACCCCTCTACAATTTCCATGCTTAATAAATCGTCTAACCAGCCCTGAGTGTCAGTGCCTTTCTTACTGGGATCCCAAAAGAACTGGCACCAGTATAAATTACCATCAGTTTTCAAAGAATATATCAGTACTCTCCTGTTGGTCCTGAAATTGATTTTCAAAGGTTAGATATTAAAAAAATGAAACAGTTGGTCTAGATCTAAAAGAGAGCACTGACAAGTTCAAAATAGAAGCAGCAGATTAAATCACAGTTTACAATAACTGTGTCTGAACAGTTTCAAAATACATATGGACAGCTGTGCATCTGTGCCCAGTACAGCCTCTAACTTTGCAGGCTCAGGAGCAGATGCTTGCACTAAGACACTGTCTGATGTCCATTGCTGCCTGAGATGTCCTGGTCTTAAAGACAAGAGTGTGAGAATTGAAAACATAATAAATCACTTGGAAAGTTGTTAATCCAAAAAATATGACATGTTCACTGATGGAGAAGAGTCAGGCCCTTGGTGAGATGTGGGATTTTGATAAACACAAATAAATTTGGTTATGATCCATGAATGGTTCGATTTCCCAAATTAAGAGCAGGAATAACATGGGGCAGAAATGTGCAGTGTGCTAGCTACCCTTCTGTCCCTAGGTGTGTGACAAACACACTATTTCACACTCAGGGTTGTATCCTTCCCTGTACTAGACACACACATCTTAACTCATAGTTGGCAATTGAGGTCTTGGGCATTTTAATAAAGAGGAGAACTTAACAATTAAGGCCTAATTGTACAAACAACCCATTTTGTAGAGTGCATTTTGTATAGTGCAGAACCACAGCCATATTTTTAAGGTTAAATCAACCCCTTAGAAATTAGACAATCTGTTGCAACTTCTACCCAGCTGTGCTTCAGGCAGTGGCACTATTTTCTATTAATTCATCTAGTGCTAAGAGACAAGAAAGTAGGTGGAAAGGGCTTCAAAAAATTGAGCAAATGAGTATCACATCTCTTCTTTTAATTGTACTGGAAGTACTGCAGCCCAAAGATATGTATGCTCATTGAAAGAAAATGGTTTTTTGTTTATCAATGTGTAAAAAAAGGAACTGAGAGATTCTTCACAGATTTCTCTTATTCTGGTTATTATTATTATCTGCAGATACTGGAAAATAAGTGCTTTCCTTGTAAATAAGATCTTCATGACAGACCCTCTAGCCCAAGCCTTTTATTCATCCTGTTTTGTAATTCAAATCTCTTTGGCATATATCTGGAGGATGTTTAAGCTTTTCATGTTTACCCTTATTGTTCTGGCAGCATCAGGATGCTTTTAAAGGGGAATCCACTTAAATGTGCACAAATTGAGGATGATGACCGAAAATGTGCTCTAGAGAAGAGACAAGCAGAGATGCAAGCACAGTAAGTCTTTCCTGAGTCCTGGACTGCTGTCCAAGAAAATGATGACATTTGGTTTTTTGCATGAGGTTTGCCATAGGCTCATTCATTTGGCTAGCTGTGTGTCCACTTATGCAAAATCCAAAGCTCAGCCTGAGCAAATATACTATCTTGTTAGAAGTACATCTGAAGTATTTCCTTTTTTATCTCCATGGACAGAAAATATCTGACTAATGCATAATTTTTAAGCCAGTCTAGGCAGGAACTGCAGCCAGACTTGGGAATCATGTGCTATGTCCCTCCCAGACAGGCATATGGAGACAGTCTCTATTGAGTGTTCAGTGTGCTTATGATGAGATGCAACTCATAAATGAAACAGATGAATGGAGGGCATCTGAATGAAAAAGCCTGACTTTTTTCCCCCTTACCTACTCTTATTGAGGCAGGATTGCCCTGAGAACGTTCAGAGAAAGAGGTTTCATCTGCAATAAAGCTTGGGTTCATTCCTCACCAAAACCTGTTGGATTATTTCATGCTTCCAGAAGTCATTGAAGGCCTGGCAGCTGTTCCTGACTGTCCTGTTCTGGAAATCCTTTCTGAATTTTGAGAATTTCACCATCAAAAAATGCTTAAAGAGCTTAACTGAGAATTTTCAATTTTTAGATTATGGTGTGTTAGAGGAAGCAGCTCTCTCTCCACACAAGCTGCTATTGTACTGGCAGCAAATCCACTTCCAGATTTACATTTGCACCCAGCTGTGTTCTCTTACACCCCCTCTCCAAAAGTTTATCATCTCCTCTGGATTTGAGCATGGCAGCTCTCCAAACGAATTTTAAATGTCCCGGCCTAAAATAAATTATTTGCTTAAAAAGAAATGTTAGAAAGTGATCATTTAGTCTGCATTATTCCACAAGTGCAGCTGTGAAGAGCCACATGAAAAGTTGGGCTATCAGAGCTAAGATAGGAGTGGCAGGAAGTGACAGAAATGGTGGATGTAACTTTTTAAACTGGATTTGCTGATGAGCATTTAGTGGCATGTAGCCACAGCTGAAAAGACCCAAGTGGACAGGGCAATCCTTAGGAAGTGTATCACAAAGTATTTGTACTTAATTTTTTAAAAGCTGTTGTATTGGAGGACATCTGAATATCTGTTCAAGTTTCAGAATTGTCTCTGTTAATTTCAGATTACCTTTTTAATATAACATCCTTAGATGATATAGCCCTTCTTTTCAGACTGAAAAAAGAGAGTATTGTACAGAGGTGCACAGGCACTACACCACCCTTACTCTGAGCCACAGGAGTATGAAGGATCAGACCCAGCTTAGGACTGTACTAACCATTCCAGTGTGGATTTCAGTCAGCTCTGAGCACTGGCAGGACAAGTTTACATTTTCCTATGAAATACCACAAGTGAAAAAGTCAGTCCTCTGCTGAATAATCACAGCACTTGGTGCAGAGATCATCATTTTTATAAGCTGTGTTCAGCCTTGCCTTAGGAAAAGGCCCATGTTACATTTAACTCTGAAGGAGACAGAGTAAGATTGTGCCCAGATGAGATAAGTGAGACTTCACCCAGACAAGCACCTATGAGGAGAACTTAACCAAGGAAAGAAAAGGAACTTAAGGAAGATGTGTGTCCTAGCATAATTCAGTAGAATTTTACTGGCTAAACATCCTAGAATTTTAAACTATGCAGAACAGAGAAAGCATAGGAGATGGAGGAAAAGAGAACAGCATCTTTTACATGCTTGCAATTCACCTTCCAAAGGAAGTTTTAATTGCAGATGATGACCATAACCACAGAAATGAAGAGAATGACACACATTTTTGAAATCACTGGTTTTGTTGCTCTTTATTTTGTTGCATTTAACTATTCAGAAGAGTTTCTAGCAAATCTCTGGTACTTGGTTGTCAAGTTTAGCTTGGATATTTTTTCATGTTTCCAAATTAAAATTTAAAAAATCTGTCTTTTCTTCCAGAGCAACGTAAAACTTTTTCCATGTCACAAGTTTTAGCCATGTCTGAACTATAAATTCCTTACTTTCCAATATTGCTATTAGTACACTGATAGGTAAATAAACACACCTGCTTCCTAACACAGATCGAGGACTTCTGTACATGGAGAAGAACAAATGGGGTGAGCTCCAATCCAAAATGTTAACAGCCGTTAAAAACACACAACAATCGCAGTGACCTCAAAATACACCTGGCAAAACTCTTCCTCAAAGAGTACCTTTGGCTATTTTCCGAAACACAGGGACACTTTTAAGAATTAGAGGGTGGAGAAGTGCTTTGCAGGTAGCCCCATACTCCTACAAGAAGAGAGGAAATGGACATAAGTTCTACTGCAGGTTGTTGAAACAGCAAAAATTTAGGCTTGGTTGTGGCAAAAGCAGCTATAAATTTGTTTTATAAAATTAAAAATTAAAAGTCTAAATGCAGGCATTTTGCAGAAATGCATCCTGTTCCAAGCCTTCTGCTGGAACATAGACTATGCTCAGCTGGAGGCTTGCCAGCTGCCTGGCAGCAGCAGATGCTGAAGAGCCTTGTTTTTCAGGCTCTGTTGCTCCAGGGCTCTGTCACCTTGTGGATGGCTCTGGGCCTCCAGGGCTCCCAGTCATCTGCTTCCCATCATGGACTCTGGAAATCAGATCCTGGATCTGAGATCAGTGTGTGAGGGACACACTTTAGCAGGAAAGCTGTCCATCCAGAGCATCTGCATTAAGATTCCCTTCAGGATTCCTTCTCGGGTTTAAGTCATTGTTTCACAATTACCAACACATCTGAAAAACTCAATTTGCTTATAATAAATAGATACTTGCACCAGATCTAGTCTAAAACCCAGATGTTTAAAAGGCCATTCTAGCCCTTCTCCCACTCCCACGGAGCACTAAACATTTGCTGCCAGTGTTTGCTTTGGGCAGGGGCAGCTGACCCTGCTGCCCACAGCAAAGCCGAGGACAGCACTTGGGCAGTGACTGCTGTGGGGAGAAGTTTTGCAGCACAGCAGCAGCTGGCTTGTACACATGGAAGCACAGCAACTCTAGAACTTCTTTAAGTCTATCCCACCACTGCAGAGCCAGGATGAGCCACACCTCATCCACACAACTCCATATTTCTGTCAGGGAATACTGAAATAGCCACCTCATAATGCCATGAAAGCTGTGTGGCAGGAAGTCTGCAATAGGGATTTAAGTTTGTAACAGAGATCATCCATACTTAATTTTTTAAGCAATAAGGACCAAGCAATAATTAGCTGATTTAAAACGTCACAAGGATGAGGGAAACAAGGAAGAGGGAAGCACATTATAAGATATGAAGTGCTGAATAATATTTTAATAATCAGTGAATATAGCATGTCTTTTTCTTAATAAACCAGCATGAACTTATATATGGATTTCATTAATGTGCTGTAAAGCTTGGCCTATTATAAGACATTGTTTACAGAGAAAAAGCAGCCTTAATATCTCTCCCAATCTGTCACTAAAAAAACCAGACTAAATGACTAAACTAAGATCTTTCTTGGGGAACTTTGCTGGCTATCTAACCAACAACGTTCACAACTGCCTCACATTTGAATAATTTGAGACATTTTTTGTGAGAATAATGCTACACATCTGGAAGTGAGAATAAGAAAAATATGTCTGTTAACAATTTTCATAAGCTCTTATTTCAGACCACACAATACAAATTTATCATATAAGGGGAAAAAAACCAACAGATTGACATGGATATTTTGGGAAAGTAGCAAAATGCAAAAACATGACAAGATAAAGTCATACCAGATATTTTTATTTACTTTAACTGTGTCAAACCTTCCATCAAGTTAGTAATAAGCATGCAGGTCATTAAACAGCTTAATTGAATTTGAGTGGCATCTGCTTTTGAACAATTAGATGGCACAGCAGATTTTCATAATGAAAGAATTTCCTTAATTTTAATTTTCTTTCACTGAAGGGTTATTAAGTAGTTCAGCCATTAAAGTGCTTATTTATTAGTGAAGCCCAGATGGCCAACCACTATAAGTGTAAATAATAGCTGAGCCATGTCAGACCTTAATTAAGAGATTGCAAATTAGAGAAACATCATTCACATCACAGGGGTTAACATTACACTTGGCTGCTATTAAAATTCCATAATGGTTTGTGCAGAGAAAAATATCCCACACCCTAAATATGACTCATCCAGAACGCAATCTGAGGTAAGGAGAGGTGAGGAAAATGTGTGATATCCCTGCTGTGACCCTGGACCACAGCTCTGTCACTGATTCTGTTGAACTTGCAACCCCTGAAAAGTCTTTCCTTCATGTATGTGTGAGTTGCTATTACTCCTGTATTCCACATGACCTCGATGGGAGCTGAGGGTATTCAGAAGCTGAAGGATTAGGTGAGAAGTCTGTCATACACATTTAGATATAAATCTGTCTTGTTTACTCACTCTGAAAGGAAATGAGCATGTAATAGCCACACAAAATTTTTTGTCTAAATATAACAAGTAGCTAAGGATTGCAACACAGTGTGAGGCAGATGTCTTTCTTCTCTGAGTAAATTTAATATGTACCTGCTACTGTGGGACTGTTTTCTTGGGTGAACATAAAAGTAGAGACCCAGAGCCCTCCCAGGACCCATTTTTAGCAGTTGTTTTTTCCCAAAATACCTTCTTTAGAATACACAAGGTTCTTTATCACAAGCTAAAGAAAGGAGTTCTGATTTAGACTGTAAATCCAATAGTGGATCTGGTGATCCACTGGTACCACTCTGGCCAGTTTTCTGCCTGCTTTGCACAAAGCTGGTGGAAAAGACCTCAAAAGACCAAATGTATTGACAAAGGATCATGGCAAATTTAAGCTCTTTATAAATCCAGATTTATGGTTGCCATGAGATGTGCTTTACAGCAGCTGGGTTTTTTCTGTGGCTCAGCTTCTGTCTTCATTGTTTGCTTCTAAGCTGAGTACTCAGACAAAACTATCACAGCTTAAATCGCAAAGGCAAGTTTGTTTGATGTTTACAGTTCCCAATTAAATTCACCTCAGAACCACAAGAGTTTCCTTAACAAAACATAATTCTAAACCAAGAAGAGAGCTGTTGCAACCCAGGCATTCAATTCTGCTATTTAAATAACTGTAGATACTAATTAGATCCATTGTCCAGGCCAGTGCTCAAACACTGAAAATCAATTTAAGCTTAATGTTGCACATAACTCTTCCCAGTGTAAAGACTGTGAAAAATCCATAACATACTTCATTTCTCCTTTACACATTTAGGAATTCTCTGCATAATGCATCAACAAAGCAAAGAGAAGACACCAACTTTTAGCTGAATGCAGTCATGACACAAGCCCACCATTCCTTTTACTCCTTGCACTGGGTCCTTACTCTACACAGTGCCGCAGGGAATTATTGATTTGGCAATGCACAAGGGGTGACATCATTCCAAAGTTCACCTCATTCCTTCTGGCTTTAACTCTTTTCAGTCCCAAAGGCCACAGGCAATGAAGATTGCTTTGCTGACAAGGTTGGTGTTGCCCACTGAACCACACCACCTCACCAGGGAGTCACCAATCCATCGTGCCATGATTTTAGGCCATCAGTTGAAACTCTCAGCATTTTGGTCTCGTGGATTGAACAAGCTGCTGGTTTCACAGCCTTTCTAACATGAAATAGGAGGTGATAGTCACCCTGGATGCATCAGGGGTGAGAAAAGCAAACAGATCAAGGACAAACTGGCTGGTGAACTGGTAAGCAATGCAGTCAATACATTGCCCATGCTGCTGAAATCAAGAGGTGCATTCATTTTGCTTTCAGTTTCATGAGGAGTGGGATTTCACCAAAAGCTTCCCTGTGCTTAATTCCTGATGGGTTCTATATCCACAGTTAATTGCTTAGCAGTTCCTACTCCCAGGCTATTCCTGACTAATTAGAAATATGAGCTCTCTGGCACAGCATACCCCTAAACCACTAAACCACATCAAAGGACATTATTCATCAGTGCTGTTTCCTATACTCTTCCTCAGCTTTTGTCAGATGAGAGACATTTTCCTAATGTTAAATCTGAACTTCTTCCTTTTATTTCCTCACGTGCTGTTGCTGGTCCCCAAAGAGAGGAGATTTACAGCTCTGCCGCCCTGAGGGAGTTGTAGACTGTGGTTAGGCACCCTCAGCCTTCCCTTCTCCAAACTGAACCAACTAAGTGACCACAGCTGCTCCTTGTAAGTCTCTGAATATTTCAATATAGTTTAAAATTGAGTATTATAATGAAAAAGAAGATAATAATCTTTATGAGATTTTACGCTTTTTTTTTTCCTTCAGACTATAGTGTATTAATTCTATAGTTAAACTAAATGGATATCCACCTATTCAATCTTTAAAAGTCTTGCTTTGTATTATAATATGGGTCTGGCTTCTTATACCAATAACTCTTCTTAATATTTTGTCTTTGCTAATGGGTTATTTTTTGAAAGACCAGCACTGCAAGCTATGTGTATATTTATATGTTTGCACATTGTCATCAACTGTGGGTCAGGGTATAATTTGAAAGAATCTAGGGCCTCATAATCAGTCTCAGTAAGGCAATTCCCTTTATTGTGGCTGAAAAATTAGACTCTGGAGCATGAAGTAAAACCCAACAAAAAAGCTCCAACAACAACCAAAATGTAATTGCAGGTTTTAAAATATTTGCTGAATGAAAAAAGGAAAAGGAAACACAGGACAG
Source organism: Pyrgilauda ruficollis (assembly GCF_017590135.1). Taxonomy (NCBI): domain Eukaryota; kingdom Metazoa; phylum Chordata; class Aves; order Passeriformes; family Passeridae; genus Pyrgilauda; species Pyrgilauda ruficollis. The sequence goes on along the minus strand of NW_024524044.1, from coordinate 7,221,623 downwards.
TGCATCCAGAATCCCATGCTGCTAATTCTGCCAGATTTATTTCTTGTATTCCAGGAATAGTTTGGTAATGACTATGATCTGAATTCCTATTCCATCTTTATAAAGATTCATCAGGAAGCAAAGGAAAGACTGGTAGGTGTCAGCAGTGACAGGTGGAGACCTGAAGTGCTCTGTACCCTGTACCCTGCCTGGTAGTTCTCATGGAAATGAGAATAGGCATGTAACCTGTGAATGGCTCTGGCTGGGATGGAGGGAATTTCCCTCCCAGAGCCCCCACGGTGCTGTGCTTTATATTGGGACCTAGAAAGGTGTCAATAACACCCCAGTTTCTGGCTACTGCTGAGCAGTGCTGGCACAGCATCCATGCTCTCACCCCAACATTCCACCACTCCACTGGGAGGCTGGGGGCAAGGTCTTGAGAGGGGACACAATCAGGACTGCTGACCAAACTGACTGAAGGGATATTTCATACCTCATGATAAATATAAAAGCTAAGAGAAAGGAGGAGGAAAGAAGGGCATTTGTTATTTACAATGCTTGCCTTCTGGAGTAACTACTGTGGGTGCTAAAATCTTTCTTCCCAGGAAGAGGCCAAACATTGTCAGCTGATGGAAAGTAGAGAAGAAAATCTTCTGGTTTTTCTTTTGCTTACACATGTACAATCTCCACTTTTTGTTTGGTAAATTACCTTTTTCTCAAACCACAGACTTTTTTCCCATCTTATTTTCTCCCTCTGTCCTGCTGAAGAGGGGATTGATAGAGCAGCTTAGAAGGCTGGTGTCCAGGCAGAATAAAACCCACCACAACCTGTTAGTGCAGCACCATCTTTTTATTGTTCTTGTAATAGTCAGTTTCCTTCTGACAACTTTACTGATGTGTATGTGTTTTACCAACTGACAAAGTGAGCATTGATAAAGGTAAAGACATGCTTCTTAATAATCATACTTTCAGAACCAGAAGAAACATATTAGTGGAAGTAAAAATTCTGGACTCTTCAGTAGGTTCTACAGAGCAAGGTTAGTAGCTTCTTCTACCACTGTGGGCCTGCAAAATAGGATGTGAAAAACTTATAATATGTTGATTTCTAATCAAGGTCAAACATAAACTTCTTCATCGAATTTAAAATCTTACTCCTTGTGCTCACACTGCACCACAGAATTCACAGGATAACTAGGCTGGAAGAGAGCTTAAAGGTCATCGAGTCCCCATGCCCTGACACCTCGACTAAACCACGGCAGAAGGGGACTGTTTTTATTCCGAGATGAGCAGGCTTTTGTGCCACCACAGCTGGGCCTGCCCATTGAAAAACCTTTACAAATTTACTGGATAACAACAGAGAAGTTTATGATTACAAATATTATTTCTGGTGTTTTAAAAATCTATTCTAATGTTTCTGATCATTTCATACTTCTAATCCTAGGACAAGGGAAGAAGGGGACTTTGATCTGTGTTCACAATACATTTATTATTTTTATTACTGTTGTACCCAGGGGTCTCAATTAGTATGGATATTCCTAAATACCAGTTAAGCAAATGCAAGCAGAAAATATTATCTAAATCACTTTTCATCTTTGGTAAACCCACTAATTTTCTTCTTAGGCCATACCTTTTCTGGAGGATATGTATTCTGTTACGTAATTTCACACACTTTCCTGCAAACACCTGACATATTACAATTCATGAAAATGAACTCTAAAGCTTTATCCTGCAGGAAAGTGGTGGTTTGAGGGCTTTGGGGTGTTTTTTGTAATGAAAAGATTGTTCTCTGTGTTTGCTAATCTTACACTGTTCTCAAAATCTTGGATATCAAATACTTTTGAGGACTGACCCAGCATCTGCAGTTCTTGTAGTGTTTGCATTCTGACACTATTGTGCTGTCTAAATTATGATTATGAAACAGATGTTTCTTTTATCTTCCTTTTATTGAAAGACTGTATAAGCTCTCCAATCAGAGAAGAAAAGTCTTTAAGAAGTTTGTTTGTTTTTTTCTAGGGAAAAATTTCCTTAATGAGCTTTTACTATTGTGTTTCCTAAAGACTCTTATTATATTTGTAAATGAATTTATAACCTAGATGTCTGAGTACAATTCGCAAATTACACACTAAACATAGAAAATACTGTACAAATGTATCAGCAAATGCAATTTACCACTGCAATCCAACTGAATGGGCTGATTTTCCCTTTAACACTTAAGGAATCGGTACAAGATTGGTCCTCTATGACTTGCAGCAATAGCTTATCTTTTGCAGGGGAGGGAGCTATTCCCTACAAATTTTAGGATGCAGACCTGTAAAATAAGTGTGCTAAGGAGAAATATGCAGCAAGTGCACTATGCTGGGTAGGTTAGGGTTCCTTGGAAAATATTTTGTGCTGTCTCCAAGATTAAAATAGATAAAAAAGATTATAATAATGGAGGAAATTGTCTTTCCTGCAGACCTGCACCTTAACAATGTGTTCCAACCACTTGCTTTGCCCTATATCCCCACCTCATCTAGGGAGGAAGGAATATCTAGCTGAGGATTCAGATTTGTTTATAGGTAAAGATGTCTTCACAAATTTGATGACATTAATACGAAATTCTTTTTCTGTCTATATAAACAAAATGTAACATTAAAACACAATATAATTCTTCTACCAAGTCTTGGCTATTTGTTGGCATCTGTCTGATTTCCATCCCAGCTTTACGTTCTCTCAGCTGGTATGGCCCCAAAGGAAAACTGCACTAAGGCACCCTTAAACTATGAGCTGGAAAGTCACAAAGGGCTGAAGGAGAATCTGTTTGTGTATTGGCAATGTCTCCATCTGCAGTATCAGTAGCACACAACTCTTTGGGCACACACCAGGTGTTTCCTGCAGGGCAGGCAGCCAGTGCCTTCTGTGCAAGTGAGAACGTGGCACCCTGGTTGTGCTCCCTGGGTACACCAGCTTGTTGGTACCTGGGTGAACTATATCTGAGTGAAAATGGATTCCTGTTTTATCCATACATAGCCCCATGTATTTAAAATTGGAGAAGCATGTGTTAAAAAAAAAAAAAAAAAAAAAAAAAAAAAAGGAAATATTAATAGTGACAGCTGGAATTATCTCTGCATCTGCTCATTTAGTTCCCAATTCAAATTTCCATGCAGGCTCTATTTATGCTGCATAACAGTTAACACTGTAAATTGATGTAATTTCAACACAGCCTAAACCACACAGATAAACATATTCACTACATTAATAAGAAACATCAGTCAATCACTTGCACTGTAAATTGAAAATCACAATAGGATAGATTGTATCAGCTTTCTGAAAAGCCCTGATCACCCTTTGGATGGGAGGCAGGGAAATAGAAAATAACTTCTGGGTGTTTTTAACATTGCCCCAACCTTGCCTTGCCTTCCTGAGGTTGTGCTCATTAGTACAACATGTACACAGGGAACTGACTATTCCCTCACTCCTGCTTCTTTCTGCAAAAGGTCAAGAAAAAACTCAAATGTGACTCAAGCTCATAGAACCACTGCAATTTCAAATTAGGAAAAACTGTTGAAACTGGCTGGCCTGAAAAGTAACTTCCTCTGTTCTCATTTTTGCTTTGTAATGTTAAAGCAATTTTACAGAATTTTTTGTTGTTTTGTTTTTAGTGGGGTTTTTTTGTTTGTTTTGGGTTTGGTTTGGTTTGGTTTTTTTTTTTGCAGGGGGAGGGTGGGGTTTTTTGTATGTTTTTGTTTGGTTGGCTTGGGTTTTTTTATAAATTAATCTTTCATTATTTTCTCTTTACGTTCCAATGGGAAAATGGATGCCAGAAGCCCAACAGTTTATTTCAACAAGCCGACTTGGACACAAATTGGAGGAAAATAATTGTGATAAAGAGCAGATTCACTTTCACACTGACTGATGGTTGTTATGGAACACACAGAAAGAGCAAGTTCTACAGTAATAGTCATAATTTTGAACGGCATCCTCCTCCTCTCTGTCATTTTTCTCTCTTGGGCAATTGTACTTACAGATGTTAAAAGGTTGTTTATCTCTGTGCAAATTCTCCACCAGCAAAAACGGCTACAAACGCCTGTATAAATTGCCTACAGAATCCTCTTTAAAGCTCTATTTGTATCAATATAGAACAACATTGTTGAAATGAAACATGAAAATTATGCTTGTTACTACACAGGGTACAGAAATAGCCAGCCCTTGCTTCTGTGTTGGATTCTAATATTTTTCACCAACTAATAATACTCATTACTTACATACAATTCATTTTGATGTAATTTGTACATTTTAAGGCCATTACTGAGAAAAAAAAAAAAGTGTTATACTATTGTAAGACTGTCAGACAGATTAATCAATATTTTCATTTTAAAAACTTATAATAACTTTATAACTTTCATTTTAAAACTCATATTTATATACCATTTTTGGTACAGTATTTTTCTGCAAGTATTGTTGTAATTCACTCTGTTTCATGATTAATATACTTCAACAAATTCTTCTGCATTTCACTTTCATGTTGGAGTTTCTCTTGGGTCAGAAAAAGGAACTTTAGGGCTTTGAAGACATGGATTCTTTTTGCTTGGTATTCATGTGAAGCTCCATTTGTTCCCTTCTGTCAATTGAAGCAATAACAGCAATAGAATGAATAATCACTGTATATGTCAGGTTCAGGGTTCCACAAGATTGATTAATAACGAACTATCATTGCAAAAAAAAAAAAAAAAAAAATCCTTTTGGCTAAACATGAAAATCTTGGCTCAGATTTCATTCATGGTTATTTGCCTCAGTGAAGAATGAAAAAATAGCCTGGAGGCAGTGGAACAAACAAGTGTCAGATCAAGTGTCTGATCAGTCAAATCCTTTTCTTTTTTGTACGGTTTTTCTGGGTCTGGGAAATGCCTATTTTGAGTGACAGGGTGAGTCCTGAGTTCCAGCTAGAAACAAACACCTGAATCTTTGAATGGACCCTCAGGAGAACACCAGGAGCTCAGCAGACCTCCATCATCCCAGGGTTTCAGGACTGCCAGGATTGCAGCTCCCCATTTCAGAGCACAGCTAACAAGGTTTCTCATATGCTCCATCCCAAATAATTTCTCTTTCCCACCCACATTAAGACATATGTTGTCAGTACTGCTCAGAAAGAGCTTCCTCCTCCCAGTGGACGGGGAGGCAGTGAACTGCTCAGCCACTGCTCAGTCACCAGCAGTACAGGTTTTGCCCTTGGTGCTGGAGATCACTTCTCAATGAGCAAGGAATAGAATGTGCAGGAATGCCCTGGGGAGCAGAGATGGGGGCTATATTCACTTGCTTCCCAGGAAAGTCCTAGCTCTAGGATGCCAAGTAGGCAGGAATCAGGAGGCTGAATGACTCCAAGCAGGGAACGGAAGGTAGGCTGTTATTTCCCCATGGAAGCTACTAGTCTCTAACCTGCAATTCAAAAGATGAGTGTGTAAGCCCTCATTTCTGGAGCCACTCTTTCTTCCTTTGTGTTCCTGAAATTCCCACATTCCTGACTACACAAAGTAAGAAAAAAGCTGCGTTGGTCTGGAAATGGTCATCTTCTGGCCAAAAACCTTAACCATTAGAATATAATTGAAAATTTGTCTGCTACAACTACAGTATCATCAACTTCCATCAGTTTGGGCGAGTCATTTAATGCATTGCTACCTATCAACTTCAGAGCTACTAAACTCTCTTGTCCCTTCAATAATTATTTCTCTTTGCTGCTTCATTTCTTCAGCAATTCATTATAGCTGCCTCAGTATTCACACTGTATGCTTCTCACAATTGTTCTCAAATACCTGTTGTTGCCTTCTGTTAGTTACAGCTCTGAATTGCTACGCTGCAGAAAATTTGAATAGTTCACTTGATATCTCATTGTTAAACACTTAAGTTGCAGCTCATCAGTTTAATTTTTATGCTGCTACAGCAGGATTGCTGAGTTTTCAATGGCAGTAACAGTAGCATCCTTAGAAGATTTTCAGAGATGGTTATTGCTAATGGTACTCAAACTTCATCATTTTTGCAATGATGTGAGTACATTTATTTTGAACTGAGAAAGCACATGATTTCTCTTGTTAAAACACATGTCAGCAGACATGGATAAAACCTCTCACTCTAATTCTGACTAAGGTGCCATGGTATTCAAAAAGCCCTTGTGGATTAATTTGTCTGATCCCAAGGAAAGAGAACACATTACTCCTGCCTTCGCATTTTACTAATATTTTTGTCAGACTTCTTTTCCTTAGTTCTTTTTTCAATCAAAACATTTCAGGCAAAAAATTCAACAGCATAATCACTGCAAGTAGGGGCATCTTCCAGTAGCCCTCAAACATCCTTGATTGCTTGTTGAGAGAAAGGTTCTCTCTTTTCAACTTATTGTAGCCTCAAAAAATAAAAACACAGGTAGGATGGAAAAAAAGATTTTCTGCAGGTGTATTCTGTTCTCTCACAATTGTTCTCTGTTATGATCTGAGAAGTCAATCATATGGAATTTATTTAACAATCAAATGTGATGGGGAGAGAGAAAGAAATAGAAAGGGGTGGGGGAGGAGGGATGGATGGGGAAAGAGAGCTATCAAGCAAAGGATAGTCAGGACCTATGTCTCATTGGTCCTCCTTCACCCTGGGCATCTTGGTGGTGGGGCTCCTGAGGTCATTCAACACTTTTTGCTATTTATAGACTTTAGCAAACAAAGGAATTAATGCTAGTTGGTTACACAGTTCTCTTATGATACTGGCTAAATTATTCCTTCACTTCTAATGCTAAACAGTCCCATGTTCAATGTTTCTCTTCTTTTGAGTTGGTGGGCTGTGAGTCAGTGGGTTTCTGGAGTCAGTGGGTTGTGACTTGGTGGCCACAATCTCCCCCCACCAGAATTACCTTTTACCCAGTCCGGGCTAATTTCAGCACAGTTGCTGAGCTGGGTTTCCTTGTGTCCCATAAATTCTGCCATTATCAGTGATATATTCCTCTCCCCCAGCTTTCTTAACCTCCCCTTTGGTCTGAGATAACTCCTGGGCCACAGTACCACCTTTACCTTCTCTCAAGCTCCTGTTGTGATGGCTTAACTTACAGTTCATAATGCATGGAGGCATACTCAGAGGGGCTTCAGTAGTCTTTGGTGCCATCTGTCCCATGAATTGGGGTGGTCTTCATTTAACCAGTGATATGTGTACCAGTAGCTGCTTCTTTACATGGTTTGCCACAGTGGGAATTTTTGTCTGGATGTGTTATCCAGGATGTGCTAGGCAGACCTCACCAGACCAGAGTCAGCACCATCCTGCCACTCCATTCTGTGCTTATCCCATGGCAAAGTCCTTCTGCATCCTAAACAGTGTTTGACACAGGTAACTGTGTTCTTCATGTGCTTGCACTCTCCTGTCTCAGTCATTAACTTTAAGCAAACTAGAACAGGCTTCCTTAACATCTCAAACTAAAGTAAAAAATCCTGTTTTCTGAGGCTCTTCCCATAGAGGCTGGGAGATCTTTGCTGGAGAATTTTATAAACATGCCTCACATGTATCTGCTGGAGACAATTGTTACTTAACCCAGAAAATTGCTGGAGAATGAGGTTTGTTTGAAGATCTTTCTCCAGTCCCCAGATCTAGAGAAGAGGATATTACAGTGATATCCCATCATGGCAGCTTAAGACAAGAGTGCTGTGTCTAGTCTTCCCTTATGCTGTCTAGATATTAAGATGTCAGATACAGCAATATTCTGGTAACAGGAGACAAAAAAAGAGCTGCTCCTTCACTTGTTATGATTATATGTGGCAGGGGAAATCAGCGAGAAAAACTAGGAATTTGGGTGTCTCAGTTATACAGAACCATATACTACCCATGAGTGACATAACATGTAACAGCAGAAATATGATAGACATATTTCTGCAAAGGCAATGCAGCATTCATAATTTTGTGTGTGTTTGTGTGGGGTAAGCAGCTTCCTTAAAAAACAAAGCACTAGGGAACATGCTAATGAAATGACATTACCATTCCTAAAAGTCCTGCCTCTCTGAACTGGGTTGTCTGACTTGACAGTGACTCTCTAGGATAACAAATTACTGCAGACCATGCACAGCTGGTACCAAGATTTTTCACCAAATATAATTTTAGAAGTTCACTATGAAGGATATAAGTAAAAAAGCACAAGTGTTCTGAAAAATATTAATTCAAATATAATCAGTAATAGCTTCTGCTGAAACACTATTACATGAAGGTACAATATATTTGCCCTCTGGCTCTTCTGTGAATACATAATTAACATAATAGAATTCTTGTTTTAAGAGTCATAGATAATTTTCTCAACTTGCCCTGATAATCTACCTAGCTATTAGTCCATGTCAGTCTGATATAATAGGCATTCCAGAGCAAGTGGATAGAAATACATCAAAAAGTGGTAATCGGAAATAATAACATGTTAGACTGAAAGTGTAGTCACTTATTTAACAGGCAAGTCCATAAAATATTAGCGAGACTCCCCATATTTTATCCAGGATGCTGTTTCAAGGAAGTGCTGTGGGAGATGTTAGCATTCAAACACCTCTCGCTGCAGCCAAGGTCCTGCTGCTTCTCCTGCGTGCCCCTCCCCTCCCCTTCACTTTGTGAATACCAATCATTTAGATCCAAGAAAAAGATCTTTAGCAGCACAGAGGGCTGAGATCAAGAGGCATTTTGCTCAGAAGGGGCAAGACCTTATATCTGAGGGCTCCCGAGCCATTTCAGTGTGTATTCACTGTAGGAGGCAGGCAGAGGCTTGGAGGAGTTACGGCTAATGGAGCCTTTGCAGTTCCAGCAGGGCAGCTGGCACAGCCCACACGCCTGTGCTGCAGTGCTCGCCAGCCTCTCCTCCTCTGGCTTCCCCTGCATTCCTTCCTCCTGTCTCTGGTGACTAACAATTGGTATGGTTACCAGCAGACAAACAGAGGCAATTCCTGACAGGGTATGTCAGGGGCAGGATACCCAAGACAACACACACACATTGTCTGGGTGTGTGTGTGTGTGCGTGTGTGTGTGTGTGTGTGTGTGTGTGTGTGTGAGGGGAGGACTCCAAATACCCAAATACAGCCCTGTCACAAGCCTACAGCTTACACCCTTACACCATCAAAAGAGAAGGGCACAGCTTGTCACTTGCAGAGGGAAAAAACAGCTCCAGCGGAAAAAGATTTCAGAGAAACAATAAAAAGGAACCTCATCTTTCTTTGCCCTGTTGCAATACATTTCAAGCTTCTGCTTGAGAGCTTCCAAGGGAAACAGGTGTCAACATTTCATAATGATCAAAATAATAGATCATTTCCTCAATGCTCTACCAAGAAGTTTTTCAAGAAAATTTTCTAAAAATTCAGCAAATAATCCTACTCTATTTCGCCAGTTTCTAGAAAATGGAAAAACTCTGGAATTAAATTTGAGGAAAGCATCAATTACAATTGTGATTACCTGTTCAGTCCCTCAAGAAGTTCAGTACTGTTTAGTTTTTCCTGGGATTCTTAAATAAATAATGCATCTAATCCATATAATTTTCTTTTAGCAGACAGAGGAAATGGCTGGTGTTTCTAAAGCAGTTCTCCAGCAGTCTTGTTCACTGGTCTTCTGAAACAACTGCATGCAGTGTAAGAACTGTGTGCTGGGAAGTGCATGCAGGTCCAACAGCATTGGAACACTGTGTGTCTGACACTTTGTAGGAGTTTGGTGTCAACCCATGGGCCTAGAAATATCCAGAAAACTAGAAGACCAGAAACAGTAATCCTCTTGTAAATAAGGAGAAAATAGCAGCCAGTTGAAGAATTTACTCAAGGGCACACTGAACAAGATCTCTCAGAGCCAACTACTGAGCTTGTATTTCCTAAGCTCTTACATGTAAAAGCATCCTTCCTCTTCCAGCTGTCTGAAAAATGGGAGGTAACTGGCACTGCTGGGTAATTATGTGTCAGAGTAAAGGAATTTGAAATGTGACACCCTTCAAGGCTCTTTGCCTTTCCCATTTCCCATTTCCCATGCTGTAAATTGCGAATCTCGAGGTGAGATCATTACTGAACACAGGACAGAGTATTACCATTATGCTGATGATGCAAGATCTTTTCCTGGCCTTGTAGCTGCAGGGCCTGGTCCATGGGAAATTTTGAAAGACAGGTAACTGAATGCATCAGAAGTCATTAGTGCCCAGACCCGAGAAGACAGATCTGTGTTCTTGGTGGAGGTCACACATCTCAAGAGGGTACTCAGAAGTCTCCAGCCTGTTGCCACACTGCACACACTGAGAGAGCCTTTGTTATTATTTTATTCAGTTGCATCATTCCAAGACCCCATCATAGGGCTCTCAACAGGGCAGCTGACATCATTGCAGCTGTACATTATCTCAGTCTGATGGGCTATTGTGACACATTATGTCCACCTGCAATTTTTTTTTTTTTTGCATCAACTGCTGTTTATTATTCCTAAATCTTTTATCATGCTGTACTTTAGCTATATTTGAGAAATATTCACTGAGCTCTAAACTGGTGTGACTCTGTGATTATACACCACCCACTGCTGAAAGTTTCTACCACTGAAATGAAGTCAGCTGGATAGCTTAATTCTGTTATGACAGCCCTCCAGAATAAAATTCCTTCTACATCACATCTGTTCCCATTGCCCATTCCCAGTGTTATGAATTTAGACTGAAAGTACGACTCTACTTTCTTGGTTTTAACATGAACATACATCATAGAATAGAAAGTGTGACATATACTTTAATAAGTGTATGACAGAACACGTGCTTCTGTGAAACAGTGCATGTGCATATGTGCACTTACAACATACAGGTTATAGAAATGTAATTAATATTAGATTTGAATGCACAATATGTAAAGAAATCTATTTCAGGATATCAGTGTTCTGCATTTTTATATCCCCATGATAATTTCATAAGCACACTATGAAATAATGTGCAACTTTTCTATTTGCCTCTTCTGTGTGCACAATTGCATTCCAAATGCTGTTCAAGACTACAGACTCTTGCACTCTGCAGATGTCACAGAACATGCAAATATTTTATTATTTATTATTTTATTGTACAATGCATGTACTGTAACTTGTCCTCCATAGAGTATTCCCTCATTTATAAGGGCTTGATGGAGATGTTTAGATTTCACTTGATTTCATTTATTTTTGATGGCATAGCAGAAAGGCTAGTGTGCAGGGGATAATCTTGATGGATTTGCTATGACAGATTTGGTGCTTATAAAATCTTCTACCCCACAGAAATCGGTTTTCCTGCAATGATGGCTCATGGGAAACTCGGATCACTTCCATTAGCAATGATGCATTGGTAACATTACTGTATCCAGATATGGAGAACTCAGCTTAAGATTTTTACAGCAAACACAGAGAAAGGAAGGTGTTTTCTTGGACGGACTCAGGACAGCTGCTGTGCATTACTTTCCAGCACAAAGATACCTGCAATATTTATATTTTTACTTCCACTTTGCCAGCCTTCCTTCAGAGCTGCTCAGTCGACAACCTATATTTTTCAGGGAAGAAGGCTTCTCTCATCACCAAGAACACTCCAGGGCCCTCTGACAAGAAGCCCCTTCCCCCACACACGGCCTCTGAGTCTCACATCTGTCTGTCTGAAGTCATTAATCCAAAGACTTCTATGGAGGCGGGATTCTCACGCTAACAAGCTGGCAGCTTGGGTCATGCTCTGTTTTCTGGCTCTGGCTAAAGCCTTCCTTGCAAGAGGTTAGAAAGAGCAGCCCTTCATTTTAAGCAGTGTTCCAGTGAGTGACTTGAGCCGAACGATGGGTGCTTTTCAGACAGGCTCAGCCTGAAAACAGAAGGATCTTCACAAACACAACAGCCCAGCCCTTTCCTATTTAAAATATTAATTAAATACATTTTGAAAATTCTTCACATAAATCACTGCTGCTGTTCCTTACCTTTATAATGTGGGAGGGGATGTGGCAGAAGCCTTAGCTCACAGCAACATACAATTCAGCCAGGCTCATATATGATACATGTGTTCCATGTGAAATGCATATGTGTTTCACTCTACAGGAAGCTAAAGTTTGCCAGCACACAAATACAGTTTCATAGTGGATGCTAAGGAAAAAAAAATAAAAGCATTCTCAAAACAGATAAGAAAGAGATAATATTAATTTCACAATTAGACTTTAATGACCCTTAACTTTCATTCTGTAAGTAAAGGTAGAGAGGAAAATAATTGCCATTAGCTTTCATTCAAACCATAGTAATTTAAAAGGGGATTCAAAATTATATTATTTGAATTTGAATTACTGTTTTTTAAAACAATTGCAATAACTTCTTCCAGCCAATAAAATATTTTTCTACCAGAAAACATATGGCTTTCTCTGCTGTTCAGGCTTCTATGGAATTAAGTTCTTTGGGAGGTCAATAACATATTTCTAAAGCTCTTTACAGTGATCAGACTGGATCCTTGACCTTTCTTTTCTGGTCTCCTTGTGCTATGAACTACACATATTAAAAGGCAGCTAAAACAAGGCAAGTGAGTTTACCCTGGTTAAAGAAAGTTGCTGATTGCCAAACATCATCTAGCGTGGCTCTATGACACCCCTCAGGAGGAAAGACGGCTGCAGGTGACAGTCCAGAGCACTATTTTTGTGAGCATCCCTAAACCTCAAAGCAGTTTTTAGAGTCAAAGTACCTAAAAGAAAATTTACTTTAACTCTGTATTTTTTGCTGGCTTGTTTAGCAAAGATCAACCACAGCCAAAAATGTGTCCCTGCTGTACAAGTAATTTACTTACCACTCAAGTGAAGAGATTTCTGCTACAGGAAATGACCATGCTCTCAGTGTCAAGATATTTTCAGTCTTATAAAAAGTATCCTAGAATTTATTACTGGGCACAGATAGTAAGTGCCTCCTAATGATATTTTATTTGACAGACGTGTTCTGGTACCAAAGGTCATTGCTTAAATCAGGGTATTCACCGATGATTTTAAGAGAAGAATATACCAACTCATGCAGCAAACTGAGGTTTACACCTATACAGAGATAAGTGCCGATGCTATTTATGTAGAAAAAGCACAGCCTAATTTAACATCACCACAGGCAGCTTTTCCCAACACCCTCAGATGCCTTCTGTGGTCCTGGACATCTGTGATTCATAAGACCAGCGACAGAAGAGCTGGCATCCCTGACTGCTTCTCCTCCTTAATGACCTGCTGACATTACCAGTGACTTTATACTAGGACCTCATTAATAGATGCTGGCAAATTCGAACAAAGCTATAGAAGGCTGCTATTTCAGCGTTTGAAACATATACAGAAAATTTTCTAATACAGATTATCTGCATAACATAAAAATGCACAAAAAGTAACCCACCAGCTGCTGAGATGCAGTTAGCTGATCTCCTTATTCCCTGTCATTCTTCAGAAGCTATCAATTCATCATGCGATACCAAAGTGGGAGAGAGAAAAAAGAAAAAAACAAGAGGAAAAAAAATAAAATAAAACCCCCAAAGCATACCAAAACAGAAGAGGGACCTCTTAGCCAAAATATGACATTTGACAAGTAAGGGTGGGATAAAAATTAATTATCTACAACTTTAACAAATTCTGGATCTGTCCTTAACAGAGAACAAATAAGTCATGAAAGGGAGAATGTGTATGATATTTATCATTGTTTTAAATAACTCTTCTCCCTAGGGTGTTGTGTTTACTAGTGAAGACAATACATACAGTGGGCTGCTCTTCAGGGAAAAGATGAACTGTAGAAGAGAACTTGTATGAGCAACAGAAAAGCATAAAATCTTGTGCTTAACCTGAATGCATGAATATTCCCAACACCAGGGAATATCCAAATTCCTGCAGGACGACTTGAGCAATGAAAAGGAAATATATTCTTAAAATTTCAATAGACTTTTGTCAGTGTTCAATGGCTCTCAGGATAAAGCCAAGAACAAGTTAATGATCCCAAAGGGAATAGTTAAAATATATAAAATAAACACAAACACGGTTCAAATGTAGCGCTACACTGGTGCCGGAGAAGTGGGAAAAAACTCACGTTCCCCACATACAGGTATTTATTATTTGTTCCCACTGAAAGCAGGTTTGACTGAAAACTAAGTATCATGGTTTAACCACAGGTGGCAACTTAGTACCACACAGCCCCACACTCACTCCCCACCCCTCCTTCTCTGGTGGGATGGGAAAGAGAATCACAAAAAGGTACAGCCGGTGGGTGGAGATCAGAGCATTTTATTAATTAAAATAAAGTAAAATATTATAGTAGTAAAAACAGTAATAATAATGAGATATAACCAAGAGAGGGATAAAAACCCAAGAGAAACAAGTGATGCACAAGACAATTGCTCACCATCCACTGACCAATGCCCTGCCCATCCTCAAGCAGCTCCCAGGAAACTTCTCCCAGTTTCTATACAGGGATGAAACATGGTATGGAACATCCTTTTCACCAGTTCATCTGTCCTGGCCATGCTCCCTCCCAGCTTTCTGTGCAGGTCCTCACCAGCAGAGCACCAGCCAGGTGAAAAATCCTTGACTTAGGGTAAGCAGTAATATGCAACAATTAAAACATCAATATGTTAAAACATTATTTTTGTACTGAATCCAAAACACAGCACTCCACCAGCTGCTAGGAAGAAAATTAACTCTATCCTAGCCAAAATCAGGACAAGAAAGAAAAAATTGCTATGGATAGCACAAAAGTAAGAAAAACAGTTGTATCCAGTCAATTAGCCCACGTTAATACATCCCTGAGTGCACACTGAAAAGAGTAAGCCCTCAAAAACAATTTCTGAAAAGTTATATAGCATAGGAAATATAGCCTCAAACATCAATAAAGGAAAGAAGTGTGGTTTATTAAACAAGGAGTTTAATTTCAAGCATATTCTGTAATGAGAAAGAACAGAACATTTGTTGAGGGGAAAAAGAAAATAAACAGAAAAAAGAAACAGAGCTTATGACTCCAAAACACTCCTCTAAACATTCAAAGGATAATGGTACAATGAGCAATAAGCAGCATGGGTTCATAAAGAACATGTCGTGCCAAGGAAACGTGATTGCTTTTTTGATAGAACTGCAAAAATCCTGGATGAGAGATACACAGCATGATTTTAATAAAGGATTTAATACAGTGTCTTACTAAATCTCCCAAAATGAATCCAAATTGCTTTGGACATAAGCATTGTCATGTAAATTGAAAACAGGTTGAAGGATCACAAACACTGGCTGATGAGAAATGGCAGCAGATTGCACTAAGTTGTGGGGAAGTAGGTGGTGGGTCTACTGCAAAGTATGAAGATGTTTCTTATTTTAATAGCTTCATTAATAAGCTCAAAGAAAAGGTAAGCAATATGCAAATTACCTTGAAAGATTAAACTACTGAGAGTAATGTTAAAGTGGCAGAAAATAAAAAACTATGGTCTACATTTAAAAAAAAAAAAAGTGAAGTACCAAGCTACAGCACTGGAAAAGGGCTACCCCACAGCACAAAAAACCAAGCATCTTCTACAGTCAAAGCAATGGCTACACCTAGCCTAGCAATGAAGGGGTAATTAATATATGTTATTTATGATACACATGACTGTTTGGAGTGCACCTCAATGGACACAAAAGTTAATGAAGTTAATGCATGTCCAAGCCACATATTTAGTATTTTAATGTGGAATGGAAAAGGAGAAAATCATCTGCCTGTAAAAAACATAAGGTCTGTTAACTATTAAATACATTTTAGCATACCAAAGTACAGAAAAACCTTGAAATGCACACGTAAGGGAGAGACAAGGACCATAACACCAGGAGATAACAACAGGGGCTAGGGACAAATAATCTAAAGATGTCTGCTCCACGATTTCAAGGGATGAGGCAGTGTCTATACTATAGTCTCTTCCTTATCCTATTCTTTAAACTCTTCTTCTTTTCCTTGTATTCTCTCAAAAGAATTCCTTCTTCCTCCCTCATTTCTTTTTTTTTTTCTGCCAGCCTTCTTGACTTCTCTCCTTCTTTGTCTTTCAGAGTCTTTCTCAGTTCCCTTCCTCTCATTTTCTTAATTTATAATTAAAGCTGCACAAGGCTGCTCAAAACCAGCTACTGAGATGCCACTCGACTACCTCTGCCACTCTGAGACACACGTGATCGCCCACTCCTGGCTGGACTGCAGGCTGGGTGAGAGGAGGTGCTGCTGTGCTGGGCAATCATGGCCATCCCAAGGACAGCGGTACTGCCGAAACCTTTTGAAATTCTTTGGAATTTCTCAGTGTCGTTGCAACTGGAAATGGTGAAGCTCCCATTCTTCCATCAGTTTCTCCACAACAGCTGTGAAACGTTTGTTATGGCCTCAAAGATCTCCCACAGTTCATGAAGCATAACTAAGAAGTCACCACAGTTCAGATCTTAATTTCGCTTGAACACTGGCGTTGCATTAGATAACAACCTAGGGCAAGTAGTGACTCACAGGAGGGATGTTCACACTGAGTATCTATACCACAGTGGCAGTCTGACTTTAAATGTCAGTTTATGCTTTTAAGGGTTTATGGCTCCAATTGAAATGAGTTGAAATGAGTTGAAATGAGTCAAATTGGTAAATATAGAAAAAAAAAATTGTATAAAGCAGCTAGCAAAATCAAACAAAACCCCACACAAACAAACAACCAAAATAACAAATATCTAAAAATTCTCTGAAATGCAATGATCAAAAGAATTTCACCATGGTGGATGCTTAAAGAAAAATCTCTGAGGCTGAACATGACCTAACACTTTCAAAGTCTGTAAAGGTTTAAACTGTGTCCATATGACTTTTATTGCCTTTCAACACTTCTTGCCAATTACAGAGTGAAAAACTCAGATAAGATTTTAAGAAGGAAAGGTTTTATTATTTTTGCACTGATCTAAATTTCATAGCCAGGCAAAGAAAAAGAAGCATCTCACCTTTAGCATTGAGACCTTTACTGTTTGAGCACTTTCTGTACAGAAACTTGGGAAGATGATCATAAGGGTAAAACGGATGATGGTAACAGAAGAGACTGAATAAAATGAATTTTTGTGGATGGACATCACGCACTGGCTCTACCCTCATTGTCTTAAACTATATTCTATCAAGGATACCCACTAATAATTGATACTCTTTCCCACAGTTCTACGTCATATAAATATAACTTATTCCTCAAGTCATTCACCATAAAAAAAAATTCATGACTTTTCAATCCAGTGATCACTGTTCATAAATAGTCAATACATCATCATCATCAAAAGGTAGAAGCCTTTTGGATAAAAAAGGACAGAAAGGCAGCAATGCAAGTATCAACCACATCACTGTTTTCCATGTAACATATATACTTGGTTTTTTATTACTAAGTGTAATTGAAGAGTTGCTGAAACTTCTCTTTTAAAACAAGGATAACTTATCAAACAAATCTTGTGACACGAGCATTGACATTTATCCTTTAAGACAGAAATCAAACTTCAGCAAATGAGAAAGGTTAAAGGGAAAAGCATTATAATTTAAAATGTGAAACTAGACAAGAAGAGCAATCTATACTCAGGAGCCATCAGAAGGTTTCCTAATGGATGTCAATAAATGCACAATCAAAATACTAATTACAAGAAATTTACCATATTATCATTAAACTTCAAATTATTTTTAATTCAAAGTTCAAAATTTTCAGCATTTGTTTATTGTTATAGAGCCTGGCCCAACCATATAAGAAGCTGAATTCAAAAACAAAATTCCTCCTGCTGATTAGAGTGTATTTATCTGTCTGAAATAAAAAGCCCAATGATATCACATCACAGTAACTATACTCTCTCCAAACTCATATTTTTATGACAGAATACACAACAAAATCCAGTGAGATGTAAAACAGCATAAACAAATCTATCTTTTTTATAGGCAGAAAAGTTGTTCTATTAAATCTGCCTAAACAAGAAACAAGTGTAAAGTAGCTGAGCACCCCAAAGTTCAAAACCAAAAAGACAGAAGTTTTTTTGGGAATTATACTCTTTCTTCTTCAGTGATGAACTGTTGAACACTGCTAACTTCTGGGCTGCAACCAAAGTGTGGCCAGCAGGTTGAGGGAGGGGATTCTGCCCCTCTGCCCTGCTGTGCTGAGACCCCAGCTGGAGTGCTGTGCTCAGCTCTGGGGACACCAGCATGACAAGAACATGGGCCCGTTGGGGCTGGTCCAGAGGAGGGACACAAAGATAATTACAGGGCTGGAGGACCTTTCCTACCAAGGCAGGCTGGAGAAGAAAAGGCTCTGGGGAGACCTTAAAGCACCTTCCAGTACCTGAAGAGAGGTGGAGAGAGACATTTCACAAGGACAAGGGGAAATGGCTTCAAAATGAAAGAGAGTAGTTTTAGATTAGATATTAGAAATTCTTTGCTGTAAGGCTGGTGAGGAACAAGCTCCTCAGAGAAGTTGTGGATGCCCTGTCCCTGGAAGTGTTCAAGGCCAAGGTTGCATTGGGCTCTGAGCATCCTGGTCTATGGAAGGCACATGGCAGGAGGGCTGGAACCAGATGATCTTGAAGGCCCCTTCCCACACAAACCATTCTGTGATTCTATGAATCCTGAAGAGAGGTAAAAAAGAACAGCAGCTTCTTGCTGTTTCAGCTTCTTGCTGAAACACAATAACATGTTCAGTATTATTTATTCAGGTAATGAATACTGGAGATGTCAAAAAAAACCAGCAGTGCAGGCATTGAAAGCCTATTGATTTTTTTATCATAGATGAAATATCTCAGAACACCAACAGAACAGAATGAGTGTAGTTGGAAACCTTTCAATTTTATGTTTTTTCATGTAGGAACATGCTTATTGGCGTTCCTTTTATAGATTTTGGCTGCAAAAACATCTATGAATTTTAGTTCTCCCATCTAACAGAGGAAAAATGTTTTGGGTGTTTCTGGGTTGTTTTTCTTTCTTTAAACATGTTATAAATATAAAAGTCTGCTTGTGGTTTTTTTTTTTCTTTTTCAAATCATTTCTAGGCTGATACATGAATTGGTAGAAAGACTGTCAAAACAACTTCTTTAGCAGAGTTGTGAAAGCCTGAATGAACTGTATACTGTATCAGAAAATAATGGAGTAGGAGCTTTATTCTACAGAAATATCTTGTCATAAGAAGCAACAGAATTATTTGAAAGACATGGGACGAATGTACCATCAGCCCCAAAAAAACCCCACAATGAACTTGTTCCCTAAAAAACCCCAAACAAACAAAAACTCAGAAATTGTATGGAGTGCAGCAAAATTTTTAAAAAATATTTGGGACCAAAGATATTTGAAAAATACAATTTTCAGACACTAACTTTCAGCATTTAACAGCAGCAATAGTAAACAGGAGACTACCACAATGGCAAATAACTAAAGCCAGCAAAAGACGTTTTTAGCTTGGCTGAATGTAATCAACAAAATCCAAATTTTCTTTATGTGCTGTTCTTTGCAACAAACAAAATACTTAATGAACCAACAGAAATGTGACAAAGATAATAGTTTATAAGACTCTTCTTTGTGTTCAGAAATAATTTTTCTCCATTATAAAGGAGGTGAAATGCCAACACTGGAAAAACTATGCACAACTCAGTTCTTATCTCACCATTACAGGATCAGTGATGTCAACCAAACACTGCTGAACCTTCTTCTTGATGATCCATATTTCTTGCAGAAGTATATAGAAGGGCAGTATGTCTGCTAGCTCCTGTCTGCTCCTTTCATATAAAAGCCAGCAGCAATAATCCCCAGTACCCTTTAAGAACAAGCAGGGAATTTATCATATCTGGTTGTAATGCCCTTTGGGACTCTTCAGGAAGAAAGGCACTGTAAATGTAAGCTCATTATCATCATTAACTCCTTTTATACACCAGCTGAGCTCAGAAGGAACAAATGGGAGAAAAATGTAAGGGAAAAAAGGTTAAATACATTTGCCATTCTTTTCCTGATAGGTTTTAACACTTCCTAGTTAGTTTTTAACATTCATAGATACCTTCATTAGATTAAACTTATTATTTCTTAGGAATTCTTAAAATTACTTTGGTAATTTTTTTTCCAGATTATATTTACATTACTAAGGAAAAAGAAGAAAATGGCTTGACTTGTATTTAGGGATAACACAGCAGTGCCTAACTTATTACACACTCCTGTAAGCTTAGAAACACCTTACGGTTTCCACAGTTACACCTTGCCTACATGTGTGAGAATGGTCTGAGAAAAGGAAAAACTCTCTGTTTGTCTTGTTTGTGTTTTCTAGGTGACTGTCACGGGCATTTTTCAAAGGAAAAATAGCACAACATCTTCTCAAACCGCTTTATGGGAAAAATATTAAACTTTTAAACTAGTTGGCCATACTTTACACAAAAGCTCTACAAAATGGCAACTTGCAGGGGCTACGGAGAATCCTTAAGGGTACTTATAGAGTTACTGCATCCAAATTCGGCAAGCTGTCACCTGAATGAAACAAAAATCAGAGAAACAAGAAGAACTATGAAGTTTATCTGACTGTACAAATGCAAGAAATAAAACCATACACAAATGTCCATAGCAGGAAAGAAATTTGCGGAGACCCTTCTGATGCTATTCCACTGGGGGATGATGTGTGAACACCATCTCCTTCGCTCAGCTGCTTCGTTTTGCGCTCTCCCGGGGGAACACGCGCCCCTTTCTCCCCGTCCGTGGCCTCTGCCCCTGCAGCAAGGTGCCCTGGCTGGTCCTGTGCCGTCCCGGTGCCGACAGCTTCCCCCGCCGCCTCCAGCCACGCTCCGCCCGCGGTTGGCGCCGGGGCGAGACCCCCGGTACCAGAGCGGGGCGCTTTGCTCGCCTGGCGCTTCGCTCGGCCCCGCTGCCACCTGCGGCCCAAGGAGGGCAGCCACACGCTGATACCGGGGCGCGCCGGTGAGCTGCGGAGAGCCGGCCGTGGGGATGTATCCCCGCCAGGAGAGCTCGGGGGCCGGCGGAGAGCGCCGTACCCGGCCCGGCCCGGCCCGGCCCCTCACCCGCCCCTCGGCCCGCGCTTCTCCGGCGCGCCCCGAGAGCCGCGGCGGAGCCGGTCCGAGCCCGGAGAGCCGCACCGGGCTGAGCGGGGCCGGAGCCGCAGGGAGCCGGCAGCAGGAGCACAGCCCGCCGGACACCGGCCCCTGCCTGCGCGGGGGGCCGTGGCTGCCGCCCCGCTTCACCTGGTGCCCGCACGACTCGGGAGGCAAGAGCATCCCCGAGGGGTCCGTCCCGGTTCTTGCCCGCCCGGCGCCGGCAGCATCTTTGGCACCTTGGCCGTGCTAGCCGTCCCCTGCCCGCGTGCGAGTGCTTGTGGGTGCAACGATCGACCCCGGCAAGAGTTTTGCAAAGCTCTGAAACACCTTAAGCTGCGCGCAACAACCTGTGTTCTCCGAGGTGCTGGAGACGAGGAGTTAGTGTTCGCCACCGCCCGGCGAGGGGAGGTGTCTTCCTAGAGGGACCTTTCCTGACCCGTGCAGCCACTGGGTGCCCGCGGCAGCGAGAGGACGCAAATGGGCAGCACGAGACCGGTGCGGCTGCTGGCGGGGAGGCAGCGGTCCCGGGAAAGGGCGGAGCGCCGTGGGGGGGTTCTCCCGGCGCTGCACTTGCTACATTAACTCGGAGCGTCGGAGACGGCGACACAACTTTCCGGGTCTGCCCCGGGCGTCGGCGACAAGAGGCTCCTCGCCGCTCCGCTCGTCGCGCCCCCAGCGCCGGCCGCTGCCCGCGGCGGACCCCGGCGGCAGCGGGAGCCGCGCTCCGGCGGCAGCGGCGTCGTGGCCGCTCCTGACCCGGCCCCGGCCGGGAAGGCTATCCCCGGGAGCCGGGTGGGCATGTCTCCCGTTCCCAGCCCCGCCGAGCGAGGCGGCCGCCGGTTCTGAAGGAGAGCGGGTGAGCCCCGCCGCCTCCCGGCCATGCGGCCCCTCCGCGCTCCGCTCGCCCTGCTCTGCCAGGTGCTGGGTGCGTGGGCTGCCTGCGCCCTGGCCCCGGACCCCGTCTCAGCCTCTGGGCCGCCGGCGCCCCCGCAGCGCTCCCGCTCGCCGTCGGCCCCGCCGCCGCTCGCCCCGGACCACGGCTCGGCCGGCGGCGAGGGCAGCGCCGGGGGCCGCGGCAACGCCACGGGGCGCCGCGCCCGGCTCCGCAACCCCTTCTACCCGCTGACCGAGGAGTCGTACGGCGCCTACGCCGTCATGTGCCTCTCCGTGGTGATCTTCGGCATCGGCATCATGGGCAACATGGCAGTGATGTGCATCGTCTGCCACAACTACTACATGCGGAGCATCTCCAACTCCCTGCTGGCCAACCTGGCCTTCTGGGACTTCCTCATCGTCTTCTTCTGCCTGCCGCTGGTTATCTTCCAGGAGCTCACGAAGAAGTGGCTTCTAGAAGACTTCTCGTGCAAAATCGTCCCGTACATTGAGGTAATGTACGTGGGTGGGGATACGCGGACCCCGACCTCCTCTCCCCGCCGCTTCCCCGCCGCAAGCCTGAGCCGTGTGCGGAGCCGGCGCTGCTCGCTGTCATTGCTGCCGGCCCGGGGGCGTCCCGGTGCTATTTGGTTCGGGTTTCCTGGGTGCTCTTGCGACGGAGCCCGGCCCCGCCCGGCCCCGCAGGGAGCGGAGTCGGCAGTGATCGCACCGGGTCCAGCGGCACCGGGATTTCTGTGGCTCCTGCTGAGTGCGTCCGGCGCTTCCTGCCACTCGCACGACTTCTGCCAAACTTTCCTTGTTTTGTGGCCCTGAAAAACAAGTGATCCTCTCAGAATTAGTTTTCAAGGTTTTTGCTTTGTTTATTTTAGTGAAGTGAAGATGGGTCACGAAAGCGGCTTGAGGGGATCGCTTGTAAGGAGGTGAATGTAAAAATGGGATTATCCCATTAATGGAATGTCTGGGCTCTTAACTTGTATTTAAGCGTTCAAATCTCACGTTTATTTAGCTGCTGGTTTGTTGATTTTTGTTGTTTTGTTTTTTTGGTTTTTTTTTTGTGGTTTGTTGTTGTTGTTATTGTTGTTGTTTTTTGGTTTTTTTGGGGTTTTTTTGAAAGACACCAGCTCCGTTTAAACTGCAGCTTCTTGGCAGTTGTTCAGCGGCTCTGTCAAAGAAGCTCTCAGACAGCTGGCCACAGTCCTGCCGGCAGTGCTCAGGTTGTCCGCTTTATTTATTTACTGGAACTGAACACTGAGACTTGCTGCTGCGGTGGTAGCCTGGAGTTCTGGCTGGCTCTCCTGTATTCCCAAAACCTTATGTCCAACATTATTCTGTAACTGAGAGCTGAGGAAACAACTGGTGGTTCTCTTGTCCTAAGAACGAGCTATTAGAAAAAGCCCCCAAACAAACAAAAAAGCAACCTCCTATCCCCCTCCCAAAAAAATCTTGAAATACCCAACTTTTTATTAATACAGAGTGTCAGTTTCAGCAGCACATTAGTACACAGCAACACAGAATTAACTGTCAAATGATACTATGATATTTTACAGTGTTAAGAAAGATGTGTGACCTGTGTAGCCATAAACTTGCCACTGCTTCTTTCATCTGTTCAGTTTATTACTGGTGATATTGGACAAAGGGTGGAGCTGTGATATGCTTAGTTGAATTATAGGCCAGTACTATACTACCTGCATTTAAAAAACTCAGAGTACACTTAAGTGATTTGCATTTAAGAAGACATGATGCAGTAAATACGTATTTATTGAGAAACTGATAGTACTTGAATCCTTTAAAATTCCTGAAATGGATTCTGGGGCTGCTGTGTTAACCAGTAAAATAAGTAGCAGTGTTTTAAAAGGAACCATTTCATTTAAAATAGGGTAGTTTGTGTTTCAAGGACTTTCATGTGACATTTCATGCTTTCTAACCCTTTTTTGGTGCATCTACATGCAAAGTTGAAACAGATGAGTAGTTTAGATGATTTGTGTGGCCACACTGTTCCTCAAAATTAGTTACTTATGCTTTGCATAAGCAAAATAATACTGCACTTTGGGCACTAAAAAGCTTTTCAAACTGAAAGTAGTTTATCTGAAATGTAGTTGTTGAAATTCAAAACTGTAATCCCAAAAAATATTCAACTGCTGCTTTACACCATTATAATTTATTGTTACCTTATTTTTTCACTTTAAAGTTCTGTGGATGTCTAGAGTTGGTCTTATTCAAGAACTGGCACCAGTCCAGTCAGGATGAACTGGTGACTGTATTAGGCTTAATTATCACTCGTGTCTAAAAGTAAAGCATTTTCCTTGTCCTTGAGGAAGTATAATTAACTTAGTTCTAAAGTTAAGCTCTTAAGAATGTAAGGTCTTAGTTACAAATATAAAGAGGTCTAGCCTTAGGGTTCTGTGTTGCTCCCAGAATTGTGTATTTTTTGTTCAGTGTCATTAAATATAATACTCATGTATATAAAGTATCTCATCACCTTGAGAGGAGTAAGTAAAAGGCTGGATTTCCCTCTCTGTAAACTGTGGCTATAAGGGGCAGATACTGAGCACTAGTGGATCATGACTCTCCAGTTCACCTGGAGCCTGGAACGAAGGACACTGTCCTGTAAATCAGGATTTGACCCTGCTGAGGCAGAGAAGGCACCTAGAGCAAAGGTTCACCGCTTTCCAAGTGTTGATCTAACCTCACAGGCATTACACAGTGACACTGACACCACCAGGAGCAATGCAGATGTGTAGCATGTCATGAGATCCATCCCATGCGCAGCTGCTGCTCCTTGCTCTGTCAAGGATTGTTTACAGCACCACATTCATCTGACAGCTGAACAACACTCTGTTTTCCTTTGTAACTCACCTGGGCTGGCCCATCTTCTTCTCACACAGAGGGAAAGAGTGAGCTCTTCTTAGCTCCTTGAGAGGAAAGCTTTGACAGCTATCTTCAGGAGAAGTTTCCAGACCTTTGTGGAATACAAATAGAATCATCTTCCTGAAGATGGACACATTTTAACCTCTTGTCTGTGTTTTCCATAAGTTTGCACAGTGTTTAGTTCTTGTAAGAGTCTCTTGGTTCCATCTTTTCATCTTTTTTTTTTTTTTTTTTTCGCTGTTTAGAGAGAGAGCTAAATGTCTCACCTGGGTTTGTAGATCCAGAAATATCTCAAGCATCAAAACCCCTTATTGGCTTGAGCCTTCTGTCATACCAGCTTTTACTCTCAGAACTAGAGAACAGGGGATAGCTGATTATCCACAGCAAGTGGTGCAGTGATCACAGCATTTTAACATAATTCAAGCATGCTTTGTGTTGTTGAAGGTTTCAAGTGATCCCAGGGAAATACCTTGAGTTTTCTTAGTTCAGCGTCTTGTGGCCAATTGGTTTTTATTTGTGCTGTTTTATGGATATTGTGTAGAATTCCAACAAAGCATCTGTTGCTAGTGATAACACATATGCACACACAGTCTGGGGAAAATGTTTTATGATATCTCCTGGCACATTTGTATAGGTAAAGACTGAGCTTCCAGCAGTGGAATGTCTTCACAAATTTAATTTAAAGGGCAGTTTTCACATACCTAATAAATACTTGTCCTCTGACAAGTACATTCACTAGTAATTTCAGCTATATGTTGTATTATAGTATGGCCACTTGTAGCTACTGCTTTTGAGTGTACTGAAAAGGAGTTGAGAAGGGAATTTGAACAACTGATGCCTGTAAGGACGAACAGCTCTGCCTGTAAGGATGTGTGGAGATGTGCTTCTCCTTTGCCGTTTTAATACTGTGTCACTTTTCTGCATGATTCAGAAGTCTGGGTTTTGGCATACATGTCTGAAGTGTTTACTTGCACACTGTTCTGTCTTTCATATACTTTTGTCAGTATTACTCAGAATCAGGAGACATGAGGTAAATGACAATAGAAAGACAATGAATTTGGCTAATTCCTGCTGATGTGGAATTCTTTTGGTCTGTACTGTTACTGTGCTTTTAAATATTTTACAACTGTTATTCATGTGAAGTTGCGGGTTTTTTTCTTTATTTTATTTTAACACTGAAAGCCAGCAATGAGGAGATTAAATAAGTTGTTTAAGGCCCAGAGCAACTTGCACAAGATGACAAATGGATTCTGTCAGGTAAGACTAGAAACCTTCTTTCAGGCTTAAGAAGAAACTTTGCTTGAGTTGTGTGTATTTTCCTTTTGGAGGTTACACAAGAAGCTTTGTTTGAGGGGGTTGCATTCTATGCCAACAGATTGAATCAGGCTACTTATAGCCAAGTAAGAGTTTAGAATTGAGGAATGGTCCAGCATGGGGGTTTGCAGAGGCTGATTTACCATCCTGTGCAGTCCAGCACAGAGCAAGAAGTTGCTGAGGCCAGTGTATGGTACACAGCCCTGAATTCACTGCTAGTAAACATGAGGCCCTCTGCCTCTGCCTTTCCCATACACCTCACAAGGAACAGAAGGACAAAGTTTGTGGTGTCCTCATCTGGACCATATCATGCATACAAGACTGGCGTGATTCTGGCACAGGCTGACAGTACAAGTCTCTGAAATCTGGTGCCCAAACTCTGCATGTGCTTTTGGCAATGAATTTGTGGCATCACTCCTGTTTCTCGTGGGCAAGTTCCAGCTCAGGAAAGCTATCACAATTAGTATTCTGGGTGGAAAGCATGAGGATTGATTTGGACTGAAATACGAATTACTCTCTTTCCCCGGAGCTGATCCTCGGGCAATTTGAGGTGAGGCTTTTTCCCATTTCTCTTTACTTGACAGAGGTAAGCAAGGAGCACAGAGAAAGCAGCTGTTTCTCTGCCTGTTCCAAAGCTGTGAGAAGAGATCCCTATTTTAAGTTTCACTTTAGGGAAGCAAATACATTTTTAATGGGAGTTTATAAAAGCTGTGTATTATCTGTCTTTTCTGTGTCTTTTGATGTGCAGCATTTTCTTTATGTCTCTTCTTTGACTCTAGTCAGAGCTGTGCTCCTGAACCTCCAGTGAGTCCTCTGGGTCACAGACAAAGACACTCAGAGATGTTTGCAGTTTCAAGGCTTCATCGTGAGAGTTTTCTAGGGCAATGGCTTGATGTATCTTTAGCTGAGCAGAATATCTTCAGTGCTTATCACACAACAATTATTTAAAACTGAAGTGTTAATATATCTCTGCCCTTTAGGTATTAATGGCACAATGATGATAGCTGCCATGTTGGTTGTTCTGTTAGTGTTTCTTTCCTCTGCAGATCCTGTCCTTAGGATCTTTTAAGTTTTTGCTTTTGGCTAAACTTTGCCTGTGGCATTTCAGCGTGGAAATGAATTTGTGTCAGAGTAGGTTTAAAATTGGGTCAGTAAGTTACATATGTGTGGAGAGAAAAAGGCAGCATCTGTGATCCCAGCTCTATTCACCCTGCTCTGAACACTAGCATGTAATTTCTCCATATGACAGGACTTTTCCTGCAAAAAGAGGAAGAGGTAGATTTCTATCTGTAGTTCCATATTGCTGCTATAAAGAACTAGTGCAGGAGTCCCTTATGTAGTGTGATGAGAACTTGATGTTCAGTGGAGAGTGACACAGAAAAGAGAAAAAAAATTAAATTTACCTATTTGGTAGTGTGGTAGATTGCAAACATGAAAATGAGCAAAAATGAAATCCTTTTGTGTTTTATGACATTTCCAAGTCCCTGGATAAGCATGTGGTGTACTAGCGAGTATTTCCAGTGCCTGATATTCTGTTGACTTTTGCTTCCAGCAGAACTCAAGAGTGGTGCATGGAAGTGGATTCTGATTCTAAGCAGTATATCTTGTGATATACAGAAGTGTAAGATATTAAAAGTAAATATCACATAAAGCATGTGTGCTTTGTGTCTCCTTGGTGTGAATGTTGATAGTACTTCAAAGGAAACAACAGTATTGTACCTGTGGAAATGTGTGTAGGATCATCTGCCTGATAGTAGATTTCAGAACTATCATCTTGTCTTTCAGATAGGTGATGTAGATTTTTATTTGGAATGCATAAGGTAATTGCTGTAATGTCAGAGCTGTACCCTGGTCTCAGATCTTTTTAGCCACTGAATTATTCTTGCCACACCACAGTAGTGTTTTCACTGTGAGACTCTTCCCTATTTTAATGCATAAAGCCATTAATGTTTAATAACACTTCTTGTGAGAAATACAGATATATTTTTGTTCTTTTTTAATAATGACTGTTTTTCTTGGTTTTGTTTTGGGGGTCTTTTCGGTTTTATTTGTGAGTGGAGTGAGACTTTCTTCTTAAAAGAACATAAATCTAGATAAATATCACATAATTGTTTGCAATGGGTTGATCTTTTATTTTGCAGTAGTCTGTTCTTATTACTGGAGTCTGTACTGTATGTGTAAAGAAGCACAAAAAAAAAATTGCAGTCTGTGCTAAATTTGTTTATTTGTTTTAGGGAAAACTGACAAATCTACAAGAGCCCCCCCCCCCCCCCCCCCGACCCCCCCCCCCCCCCCCAGTATGTTGCAATAACATGTTCAAAAGCTGTGAAGTTTAATGTGGATGTGGAACAGCCATCAGAAAATGATAAACTGTAATGGCTTGAGGAACAAAAGGTCATTTATATGATATAACAGGAATGGATATCCAGAGTCTACGGGGTGTCACTGATAGCTCAGAGGTGGCTTGGATAATAGTCACCAACCTCTTCTGTAGTTCAGCTTTCCCACTGCAATGGGAAATGTTTTGTATACCCATCTCGTCTTGTAACAAAGGATTTGTGCCATGTAGTTTTAAGAAATTCTTTGCTATCAACACAAAATATATTCTCTCTTAGAAACTTCAGCTTCAGCTGGTAGAAGGGTCCACTTCTTATAACACCTTTATTTTAATTTGTTCAACATAAACTTAGTCTACATTGTTTCCACTACTTCTCCACCAGAATGGTCACTGTCATTTCTAGCCTGGAGTTGCTCAGAGCTGGTTGATTTCCATTCTGTTACATTCACTGTCTTTTACATTTGTGTCTCCTAACACATTTTTTTTTTTTTTTGGTAGATAGCAGCAATATCACTTCTTGATCTTTGTCTTATTGGGTGGAATGACCCAGCCTCTCTTTTATATTCACTAACAGAATTTGGTCTTTGTTGGTCTTTTCATCCAAGTCACCTTTTCTGATTTTATTTCTGGTTTTCATTACTTTTAGAAATTACATTAGAAATTAGTGGGACAACATTGAGTCTTTTTTCCACAGCCATAACTCACTGTGATACATCTACACTGCTCTGCTGGTCAGCCACAGTCTCTGCTCCTGGAAGCCAGGGCCAAGAGCTGTGGGACCACAGCCAGTAGAAGAAGTAGGGCAGGCCAGGAAAGGCCTGGGAACATTTTGGTAATTGTTAAAAGTTTGTGAAAGGGGAACCAGTATGTTGGAAGAGTGGACAGGAGAACCGCAATTATGCTGAGCATTTCACGAGTTTGTGATTGTCCTCTGTGGCCTCAATTCCCCAAATCAGTTTTGACACTGTTGACTAACAGCTGCTGAGCTAATGACCAAAGGTTTATGCAGTATCTTGAAGGGATATCACAGTGCCCACTAACTCGGTCAAGGCTTTTTAAAGAGCAACAGTGTTTAAAGAGATTCTTTTGTAACAATAATGTCTTCCTCTGTGTGTGCATGCTGTAGCTAGCAATCCCTTCAGCAGCAGTTCTCTGCCCAAATGGTGTGGGTATCTCCTCAAAGCAGGGGTTCCTTCACCACTTCCTCAGAGCAGATTGATGGTCATTCAGTTGGA
This sequence comes from Pyrgilauda ruficollis, assembly GCF_017590135.1. NCBI lineage: Eukaryota > Metazoa > Chordata > Aves > Passeriformes > Passeridae > Pyrgilauda > Pyrgilauda ruficollis. The sequence continues at coordinate 7,192,005 of NW_024524044.1, read as the reverse complement.
AATTTGGGGACTTTTCTGATTTCATGCGGTAAGAGAAAGTTGTAAAATTATGTCATCCTGAATGTCTAGAGACTGCAGGAGATCTTCAGTGGACAACAGGGAAATAAACCAGACAACTAAGTGATAATCAAAAACTACTGAGCCTGAGTTGCCCTTGCCTTGCCTCATTTCCTGCCAGGTTGGTGGAGTTAAGATTGGAACAGCATATCAGACACTCAGCTGTTACCAGAAGAGCACCATTAAACTCCATGCGGCCTTGCACCACTTTACGATTTGTTAATTTGTGCTTTACCTTCTCCCTGTCAAATTAATGATCTTAATTCTGTAGTTATTTCAAGGCAATATAATACCTGAAAAGAAAACTTCTCTGAATTTTTTCACACTTTCAGCTTAACTCTAATTATTAGTATGACTGGTATGAAGAAACACACCTATACTGAAATTGTGTGAACATGCAGAATGCATGTCCCAGTTCTCACCCATAGGTTTTGAGCAGCACCCATTGATTTTGCTGGCTATTACTCATAGTCTGCTGTGTGGAGTAAGTAATCCAACCCTTGAATTGCTCTACTGCATTTAAGCAAGTCAGCTGGAGTGAATCCATGATCATCTGCTTGAGTGTTTTTGTTTGGTTTTTGCAAGCTTTTCCATGGCATCACTAACTCTGCTAATCTACAGAAAATAGGAAACTGTTGCTTGTTCCAGGGAAACACTGGCTTTGGTTAGCTTGTTTCATCAGTAAATCCACGGGAGGGTTTTCAAAGCCGCCTTCCAGTATTCCTAGTTGTTTCCTCTTGCTCTATTTCCCTGTTTTAAGCCTGCAAGTTGCTGGTCAGTTAATGTGACAGGAACCCCGTAGGTTATGTTTCTTCATGGCAGACGTGTCTTCTCTCATTAGCCCAGCCCTAACAGCTGCAGAGTTTAATGTCTCGGCCGCTGTGTAACAACAGTCTGTTTGCAATGAAATGCTGAAGCCATACAAGTGTCTGCCTTGGGCTGGGGGGAGGCTCACGCCAGAGCTGAAAGGAAACATCTTAATGTACAGAGACTCAGGTTTTCTTCTGTTTTGCTGATTTCTATTTCAATCCCTGTTCATTTCCAGATCTCAGTTATTTCCCTGTCTCTTATAATTGTAGCAAGCTGAGTCCTGACCCTTTTGTTATTCATGTTGCGTGTTAAGGCTAAAGGTTTTGCTGTCACTAAGAGATTTGAAGACTGCACACACATTTAAATATTTTGGAAACAAAGTTGCTAATCTTGAATTAAAAAATCTGACTCCGAGCTGTGATACAGGAAAATCATATTTCATTAGCGAAGTTTATCACTGTTCATTAAAATCTCTCTGTAACTATTTTTCTTTAAATGTTTTTTTTTTTTTGCAGTATTTACCAAGCTTTCTTTGAATCTTGTCAGACTATTAAACTTCCAAACCAATGGTTACCTATTAAAAACGTTTACAGTAGTTCCTTGTCATTATTAAATATTTCTGCAAGTTAATTAGTAAGAGATTGCATCTTACTTATTCCATCTTTTAGGAAGCTGCTTCAAAGAATTCTCCAACCAAGCCAACATCTCGCAGTTGTAATTCCAAGTGCCTTATATTTTTCAGTGATTGTCAATTTTAGCCATCAGATATGACCATTAAATATTGAAGGCCAAAATTAATGATACATTTATGTAATTGTGCATATTTGTGCTATCTATCTTTGAAGAACTTTTTTCAGAGATGCATAAATAGTATTATTTCAATATTATGGTGGAAATCGGAAAGTGTTTCTTAAAGTCTGCCTACATGAAATTTAAATATAGCATTGCACATCAAATTTTGATCAGCAAAATTATAATGAACTGCCTAATATTACTTTAGATTTACCAGTTAATTGCCAAGATATGGTTCATTCATTATAAAAGTAAGCATTCTTTACATTTATTAGCAATATTATTTTACTTTTTTTTTCTTTCACAACACATCAACACACTTTCAGCATAACATGAGTATGCAAACCCAAGAAAACAAGTGAATTAAATTTCAACAGGGCACTTAGTCTTTCTCCAATTGATGTTAATGGGAGTTCTGCTTTAAATTTGAATTGAAGTTGAATTTATTGCTAATAGAATTAGGCCAAAATATATATAGTCTTCTTGCAAGTTTATTTTAGGAAATTAAATTATAAACAGGATAAAATGATCGGAAATGATGTTTCATGACAGCACAAGATTTCTGTTCATGCATAGAATAATGATTATTAAACCCAGAGAACATAAGCATTGCTCTGTACTTGTTCCTCACAGTATATAATTGACAGCTCTCTCCAATCCATCTTTTAATCATTTAAAGAATGAAACTTCTTCTGTTTCTCCTGGCCTACAGTACCCTCTCCCACAGAATGTTTCCTGTGAAATTAAGCCTGGGTTTTCCTTGATTTTTTTTCTAAATGAAATATTGACTATTGGTTATATAGAGCCTAATCACTATAGTGAAGATTAGTTTTGCACAGGCTCTGGAAGTCTGAGGATTTCAAATACAGTTGCTTTGAACTTGTGGGGGATGACTTTATGTGCCTACATCCCATCAAAATTTTGCTTAAAAGCCCAAGTCCACAAAAATAGTTGCTGGATCCTACTCAATTCAGTAGATGCCTCATCCCCAGGGTTTCTAAGTTTTGTGGATATGGAAGGTTTAATGTTTTGATCCCCTGCATGCATGATGAACTTATTATGTGGTCATAACTTCTGCTGAAGGAAGACTCTCCTATCTGTCCCATTTTGACTTAAAATTCCAACCCCTGTGGTGGAACCAATCTTTCTGAAAAACACCCCTTAGAAAAAAGTGCTGGAGGAAACAGTTTAGTTTTAAATATTAGTCAATTCTTCTATTTTTTTTTTCCATTCAACATTGCACAGATGCTTGCTTGGACCTCCAGGAGAGGTTGACACCAAGCTGGAATAAGAATTTGTAGGCAAAAAAATAGAAGTATGTACTCTTTTTGGAGTGCGTGCTGGATGGTAGCTCAGCAAACACTGGAAGCTAAGTGCTGTCTGTGATGCTTCTTTTGATGGTGCTCAGCAGCACGGTACTCAACTGCTTCTCTTCCTTCCACCCCGCCTTTTTTTTCTCATTTTCTTTTCCCTTTTCTCCCCCACATTTTTTTAACCTCCCCTAGACAGCACCTGTATTAACCTGTGCTGCCTTTCCTCCTTCCCAGGTGGCCTCTCTGGGAGTCACCACCTTCACGCTGTGCGCGCTCTGCATTGACCGCTTCCGTGCCGCCACCAACGTGCAGATGTACTACGAGATGATCGAGAACTGCACCTCCACCACGGCCAAGCTGGCCGTCATCTGGGTGGGCGCGCTGCTGCTGGCCCTGCCCGAGGTGGTGCTGCGCCAGCTGGCCAGGGACGAGCCCGAGTACAGCGGCAGCCCCCCGGGCGAGCGCTGCGTGGTGAAGATCTCCACGGCCCTGCCCGACACCATCTACGTGCTGGCTCTCACCTACGATGGCGCGCGGCTCTGGTGGTACTTTGGCTGCTATTTCTGTTTGCCTACCCTCTTCACGATTACCTGCTCCCTGGTGACGGCGAGGAAAATCAGGAGGGCAGAAAAAGCCTGCACAAGGGGGAACAAGCGACAAATTCAGCTGGAAAGTCAGATGAACTGCACAGTGGTGGCTTTGACCATTTTATATGGATTTTGCATAATTCCTGAAAACATTTGCAACATTGTGACTGCCTACATGTCCACAGGGGTCTCTCGACAGACTATGGACCTCCTCCATCTCATTAGTCAGTTCCTTTTGTTCTTTAAGTCCTGTGTTACCCCAGTTCTCCTGTTCTGTCTCTGTAAACCTTTTAGCCGGGCCTTTATGGAGTGTTGCTGTTGCTGCTGTGATGAATGCATCCAGAAGTCTTCCACGGTGACGAGTGATGACAATGACAACGAGTACACCACAGAACTGGAGCTCTCCCCATTCAGTACCATTCGTCGCGAAATGTCGACTTTTGCTTCCGTGGGGACTCACTGTTAATTGACCTTAGGACTTTATTTCCTGCATCTTTTTCCTTTTTCTTTTTTTTACTTCATATTTTTCTTCTTGAAGCAAAATGCAGGGAAAAAAAAATCACTGTTAAAAATTACTCTTGAAAACCAATCTGTATTAACAGTCATGCTTTGGAAAATAATTTCTTTGGTTATTAAAAGGAAAGAAAGAGAAAGAGAAGGAGAGCCAGCACTCAGTTTTACATCATGAGATTTTGTATGGTGCTAGGATTTCATTGGTTGAGGAGAAGGATCCATATCAATCTGCTTTTATTTAATTCTGTAGTATTTTTTTTGATAATCACTGTAAAATGTTTATATAGACATTGTGGGCTTTGCAAGGTGTTTTCATATAAAAGATGTGGTGGAAAGTATTTGAAGGTAGTTTTAATCCAATTACTGTACACTATTTTGAGAGGACTTGGGCTTCAGAGAATTTATAAAGTAGCATAAAAATAAATGAGGTTTTATTCTTTAACTTGATTGTCAATCTACGTTTAACAAACACACCTATGAGTAGTATTAAATTTCTTTAATTAAAAAAAAAACCTTTGCATATCATAATTTAGGTGGCCATATTTAATTAACATTTGAGAACTTACACTTGGAGGACATAATTAGAGTGTTTAAGGAAGATGGTTATAATGGTATTAGACTTATAGGACTGGGCTTTTTTAATGTTATATTATGAAGGTTTGATGTGCCTCATTGAAAATTTTCTTCTTAACCTGCAGGTATACAAAATCTTCAGTTATTTTATACTTCTTACAAAGAAACACTCACTTTATCACTGAATTTTGTCTTGTGTGATTTCAAAGTCAAGACTCTTTCCAGTATGCTATTGGTTTTACATTGAGTTTATGTATATATATAGCTCCTACTGGCTTCAGTGAGAGTCTCATTGCAGAGAAAGGCACTTTTTTTGCCAGAGGTTTGCTGACAATAAATGTGAGGGACTGAAACATGTGGAGAGTGAATTCCTTCTATTTTAAAAGGTATAAACACACTTGGACACTTGGGGCTTGACCTAGAGCCCATGGCAGTCAATGGAGAGGTTTCCATCAATTTCAGAGAGCTTTGAATCAGACTGGCATCTCCTATTTGTTCTGGGATGTGTCCCATGAATATTAATCACAGGTCTCTGTGTGCTGGTTCAGAACCATGCTGCTCTCACAGAGACTGCTATTCACTAGCAGCTCACAGCCCTGAGGCTGGTTTTGAGAGCCACTGTGTGTTTTGCTGATGGCTTCTTGCTGTCCACAGAGTTGTTAAAATGAGGGTATGTCAACACTGCCAGCAACAGTGTGATATAGTAAAATCCAAACTTGTTACAAGCAAGCCAAGCTGGAGACTGCAAAGTGCCTATCCTTACCAGCAGAGCTTATATCCCCACTCTTGGCTGAAGGAGACATTCTGTTCTTGGCAGGCAAGCCGGCTCATATTTACACTGGGCAGCAGGCTGAAGTGTAGACACAGGCTGAAGAACTGAATTTTTTTACAGATAACTTGTATTTTAATACTAATTAAATAAATAATGCAGCTGCATTGAGCAGAAGGAAAATTTCATGCATTCATGCTTTGAAATTAACAGTGAATATAACTGATGCAGTCCTACCTCCCTCTTGATACCTGCCTATATATGTTAAAGGGCTTGCTGTAACTTCTGGAAAGCACTCTATTTTTTGTTTGTAGATTCCAGACTTATTGTGTCTAATCTTGGTGATATTCTTGGGCAAGCAGTATTTCTTCTTTTTCTTTACCATTTTAACCTATAATAATTTCAACTGAAAAAAAAAACTAAACAGTTGAAATTAATTCATATGAATATGAATCTAAACATATATGCACATGAGTTCTTTTTCTGACTTTTGAATCACATACTGGGCCCTAGCAAGGCAGTCTGCTTCAACCACTGGCATTTGTTTCTGCGTAGAACTTGAGAAATTACCCAAGTTTTTAAAGTCCTGTTTAACATGCTCAATCACTTCTGAAGATGGCAACTGTCCCTTCCTTATAAAACCTTTCATTGACTTGGCTTTGCTTGATTGCATTCAATAAAGTATGAATGGGATTAAAGAGAAAAGATGGAAGCAAAATCTTCCTCACTTTGCTGCCTGTGTTTCCTCAAATACATATTACCATCTCCGCATTTTGATTTTTACTTTTCTTTTTTACATGCCAATATTTATAAAGAATGGGAATAAGACTACTTTTTTTTTTTTTTTTTCTTTGCTGAGAGAACTATTTCCCTCAGATGCCTTTTCTGTTACAACAGGAGCTCAAGGATCTTGGAAAAGATCAGCAGAATGGGAGGAAGCACTTTAAAAGAAACAAATGAAAAAACCAGAGAATTTACTCGGAAATATTAAATGATCACATTTTGCTATTTTAGGTTGAAGATTGCACCAGGACACAAAATGTCCCCATTGCTTTGGATATAAGGTGCTTCCATCTTTCCACTGGGCACTGGGCATATGTGAGCTCTGCTAAGGATTGTCTCTAGCTCACAGGTTACATGTTCTGTGTCCCAGAGAGGTGCATTTGCTTCTGCATTTAAACATTTCTGCAATACAATACGTGTATGATCCTGGAAAAGTCTCCAACCAACCAACCAACCAACCAACCAACCAAGCCAGCCAAACAAAAAACCAACAAAACCAGACCAAAGCAACAAAAACTCCAACAGCAACAACATACCCATACCCAGCAAAAAAACCGACCCCCACAGGAAATGATGTAAGAAGTCATTGGAGAAGATAGGATCTGAAGATCAGTAATGCTGCTTGTAAATACATTTTCCTCCCCATGTGGCAGAGCATTCTCCAGCCAATGGGGCTTCTTTGTACCCTGTGTAACCTTGCCTTTTCTGCTGCTGAAAGAGCATTTTTCACAGCTATTTCTTTGCCTTGCCATGGATAACTGTAGCAATTTGACACCCTTTTATTCTAATTTGTTCTCTAAATTGGTTAAACTAATACCTCATTAGCAATTTGTATTGTTGCAGCCATTCAAGTGTCATGATAAATGATTCCTTATGTTAAAGATGCAGTACTGCATTGCATTTCTTCCATCCGACTTTTGGGGCTGATGCTCTGAACTCTTGAAATTTTCTTGTGTTTGCTTTTCTTACTTTCTTTAATATTTTTCAATATTAAATAATAATTCTTTATTATTCTAGTAATTAATAAGCTGCTTCTGTCTGGTTTGAATTCAGTTCTGTCAGACATTTGTCCATTAACAAGAGGGAATTTGATGACTGAAGATTTGCTTATTACAAAGAATTAATTTTTTACCTAAACTAGAGAAAATTGCAGAGCATGGTGATCAACACAGAAGAGTGATGAAATGGAAAATCAGATTGTAAACCTTATACCTTTCAGGTATATAAGCCTTTAATACATTAGCACTAATTGTCAAAGCCCTGATTCCATTGAGAAATTCAAAACCATGAAACTCTAGTAAGTATTTCAGTAGCTCCAAAGAAAACATTTCATGACCTGTATCAAAATGTAATTGTGTGGGCCAAAGTACAAACGGTAAAATATTGATTAATATCTCTCAGAAGAGATCTCTTATTTTACCACTTCCAAGTTAAATTCCTACATTCAACCTTAAATAAATTCTGTGTTTAAATGATGTCAGTGACTTGCTCAGCTCCTGTTCTGTCATTGAGACCGTGATGTAAGCTTCCACAGCTGCTGCTCCAGCAGCTCTGGGAACAGCTCCTAAAGACACTACAGAGGTTTCCCATGTTGTCCTGCATCTCTTTGTAAGAACTTGTGCGATGTTAGGCTCCATGGTGAGACTGTTCTATTGTGCTCATGACACTCAGAAGCAAACTAGATTCTATGAAATGTGAATTGCTATTGAAATTCTGAGTAGCTTACCCAAATTCATTAAACAACAAGAGTATTCAAAACCTCTCCTAGTATCTGTGAGCCATTGTCTTAGACACAGTGTAAATACATGCAACTTGCCCTGTGGGTGCCTGACTGCTGTTGATGTGCTCAGACACAGAGCTGAGCTGCTTCTGGGCTTTTTTTTGCCAGGTGGCATTAACAGAGCTCCCAAACCACTTAAATCATCCCCTTGTTATTGTGCTGGAACTAAGACTGAAGGCAAAACCTGCTCAAAATTAGTCTGTCTCCTTAGCAGGGCTCTGTCTTTTCTGTGCATGGAGAGCATGTCTAAGGTTACAGGCTGTCAGTGGATACAGGCTTAGCACAGTAGCATCAGCATGTATATTTTGTGCATGTTCTGATGAATCAAAAATTTAGGTTATCTTACTTCAAGGATGAAAGAGCAAGATTCAAAACCTTGCTCTGCTTAATTTATAGGTGAGACTTGAAATTTGGTGTTTCAACAGACCCACAGAAAGGCATAACTGCTGTAGTAATAGACACACTGGTGTTATTACAGAGGGGAGAACCTATAAGAAGTAAACTGCCTGCAGAAAGCTGACTCATCTTACTTCTTTAAGAACCTAGACCTAATGATTTGCCCAAATTGCAAAGGCAAACAGGGACCTTGAATTGGATCTGCTATGTCCTGACTTACGTCAGGATGAATGACATGCTGAAACAATCCTTATTTCTTCGTATCACTGAGAAATGTGATTAGGATGAGTTATAACTTTATTCCTTCTTTCTTTTTCTAAGAAAACTCAACGAAAGTCAATGTGAGCAGATTAATGAATCATTAAAACTTAATGGTATCTATATGTACTGTCTCAGTCTTCAGGAGCTGTATTTTTTCACTACTGTTTTGTATTTTATTGAGTCATTTAACACCTGTCCTTGGTAGATGTCAAATTTTCGAAAGCTGAGTATGTTTTGTAATGAATAAGAAACAATGAAAAAGTCACAGACTGAGATGCTCCAGAGCACCCAGGCATCTCTGCTACAGAAACACTGACTCATATTGAGAGCTAAAGGTTCAGCAGTCAGGAGAGCTGTGTTTAATCATGCATTGCATTTAACCCCTAAAATCTTGGCTGTTTGCTTTCCCTGTGGTATAATTTGGCTGGTTCAGTTTTTGTGTTTCAGGCAGTAAAAGCTGTGACAAAAACTCCCTGGCATTTTTCAAATGACAACACAAAAGCCAGTGCTCTCTTTCTAGTGGTGACACATTCCCTAGGTAGTGTTACCTGCAGTGCCAGTATCCACATGCCTGGATGTCCCAGCCTCTTTCAAGGAAGAGGTCAAAGATTTCTGCCCTTGTGCATATGTTGTGCATCACAGCTTCTTATTACTGAAAAGCAGAAAATATTATCCTGACTAACATGTTTGTGGGATTTTTCTTCAAGTAGAAATCAGGCCTGTCAAAGTTACAGGATTCTCAGTTTAATGTATTTAATATAAATGCGAGTGGCAGCATTATTACTCAAATTAGTAGGTAATTTTTAGCTAAAGGGGAAGCTTTTCTTTTTCTTTTTTAATATGTATGTATTTTATCCTTTCTATTTTATCCTTTATTTTTTCTGTGATCACAAAGCACTTCTTTTCCTAAACAAAATTCAAAAGTTCCACAAGCACTCATTATTTTGTCTAGTTAGAGAAATTGCATCATTAGCTTACATTAGACATCTTCATTAGTATCCACAATGAATTTAGCCCATTGTTCTTTGAGAAAGGAAACCAAAATACTCAATAAGAAATGTGGTCATGACTAACTTGATCTTGAACAGAAAATATGTGAATAAACTTCGTAGGCTGGGATGCTAACATTATATTTTTTAAAAATAATTTTAGTCTTACCACCCTAAACTTTTTAGGAGATGGGAGATACATACAGTTCAACAATAACTTGTGGTTGAATTTCATAATTGTCACTAGAGACTGCAGAATACATACAATCTGGAATAAAATGATCTAATAGTAGCTGGATATGCATGTGATAGTCCCTACTGAAGACAATACAAATATGTAAATACATAAATAGATTTTAGCCTCTTTGCTTTTATACCAGAGAACTAATTCTTCCCTAAAATGTGTTTCCAATTTGATTTAATATAGGTGAATGTGCTAGATTAATCTATTTAGTGTTTTTAGTGTTGTATAGGGAACACAAAAGCTTAAGAAAGAAGGTATCCTGTCTGTAATTGTAGCCAGCAGTTATACTTCACATTTTTTCTTCAATTCTTTCCTCTGTCTATTTTGAAGCAATTTCTACTGACCTTTCTTATCAGTCTTTTCAGTGTCTTATTTCATTTTCTAACTCTCCCCTGAGCAAAGGAAAATCCTTTTGTTTTCCTGAAGATCAATTCTTTTAAATTGAGAATGTAAGTAAGTCTCATTCATTTTGCACAATCTATCCACTTGAAGACTTACAGGTGAACAGTCCTTCTCCCTGTGGAAAGTATTCACAAATAAGGAAACTGCAGTCTATCTTTCTCTTACCTAGAAGAAAAAAAAAATCTTATCAATCTGCACAAGACCTGTGGCCAGAGTACCCACAGCATGTATTTCAGATTTAAAATTAGCTTACCTACCTGCAAATAATGATATAACAGAAAACAGTGGTCTCTCCTTGCCAAAACATGGGGTGTTTCTGCAAGAAACTGGCTCAGGTATCTTCATTTCATATAGTGATCCTCTTTGGAGTCTCTTTTTATCTGTAAAAAATCCATCTAGATTGTTAGGTGCCCGTGTGACCTCTGAGTAAACTATTTCTCATTTAGGGCTTCCTTTAAAAGGTATCATTCATGAGCCTTACATTAAGGCTTGTGTATTGAGCTGGGCTTGGCATTAGTTGTTGACCTGTCTGTGATACAAGACGTGCCTGTGTGCAGCCAGCACTGCTGGAAGCTGCATCTGGAAGGTGAAAAGACAGGAATTCCCCAAAGGCAATGCAGTGCATCTGCATCCAGCCTCTTGGTGATCCATGACAATTTGGTGACAAGTCTGTCAAAAGCTGGGATAGGTTTTGAGAGGTTTGCATAGCACTGCTTTTGAAAAGCTTTACGCAATAGCCAGTCTCTTGAACTATTAACTCTCCTTAAGATGTCCTTGTTTCATGTGGGGGGAGACTTGCCTTTGGCTTTTGACAAGGGAAGAGAAGAAAGAAGGTGTAAGAAATGGAGAGGATCCTGCTCAGATGTAGATAAGCTTGACTTCTGTCTTTGAGGATAGAATTCTGTAATTATAGTGGTTTCTAAGCTTCCCCAGGTTAAAACAGATTGGACACTGAATACTCCACTCTAATATAGACCCCCCTACTGCTGCTGGGGATGGAGCCAGTGACCCAGGTAAAAGGAAGACCCCTGAGAGAGCACCTGACTTTTTTTCTTCAAACACCTCTTTGAGTGATAAGTCCATTTGGATTAAAGAGCATGTAGGTCAGCCTGCTTTTCCTGATGTCTCCCCTTAGTGATGAAAGTGTTAATAGTTAACATTTAGTCTAAGAGCCTGGTTTCAGAATAATAGGGGCAGTTTGTGCCTTCTCAGTGCCTGTTTCTGGCTGTCCTCATCCTGTACAAGGCAGCACTGTATGCTGAGATACTGAAGGTCCTACTGCCTGCAGGGCTTGACTTTTTTTTTAACATTTCTTTGGTAAATAAAAGGAAAGAAAGTAGTTGTTAACTGTTTGAGGGCTTCATTTTGTTTCCTCCTGGAGACCCACTGCAGTAAAAATCAGAATATGCAAATATATCCACGCCTAGCAACTATACTCAGAATAAACTGTAGAGACTTGAACTCTACAAATCATATAAAAAAACCTGCAGAATTGTGGGTTTACATTGAATTTGACAGAAGGTAGTCCATCAATTGAAAACACACCAAGAATCTAACTTTTTCTGCTTTCAATGCACCACTCCCCAATAATAGAGTAATACTTATTTTACTGTCAGTCGTGGTATTACCACTTAATAATTCATAAAATGTCTTATTCTTCCTTTCTGTTTATTTCATTTTCCTTTGTCATCTTTCATTCTATTCTCCATCTCTGTTGTTCTTTTCAGTTGGAGAATTTTAATTTTTTGTGCTGTCCTCTATACATCTCAAAGTGACCTCTGTTTAATCAGAGCATGAGTTCAGTGAGTAAGAAGTGAGTTGAAGAGAGTAAGCACTTCTAACTCACTGTGTGACCATGTACCTATGTGGTTTGGGCCTTAATATAAAAGCCAAAAAATAAATGGGCCTGCTAGTTAACCAAAAGCTCTCAGAACCTGGAGGCTGGGAAAATGATCATTACTGTGAGCTTTTCTGCTACCACTCAGCAGCCAGCTGCAGAAGTCTGCCTTGGGACAGACCTGCCAAATCAGAGATGGGCGTCCCTTGGAACTAACCTTAAATATAATGAAAATTAAAATATGAGGTATTTTAAATGAAATATGCTGTGTTCAGCAGAGTAGCATTTCAAACACCAAGGTCCATTCCATCAGAGCATACCTGACCTGCTTTACTCCCTAGCCACTGACTGGCAGGCTGTCAAGCTTTTGGCCCTGCTGAAGGAGAAAATCTATTTTGTTGATTCTGGCATCTAAATCAAATATTAGTGTCAACTTAAAAGTATTAAAAGATGATACTCCTTATGGGCAAAAGTGAATTCTTATGGGAAAAATTCCTTCTTGACACATTTCTAACAATCACTAGCTCAGGAAGGACATTGTGAGGTAAGATTTATGTTTGCCTCTAGAGAAAGCTTCTTTAATCACATTGAGATGAATTGGAATCAAGATTTGAGCTTATATCTATAATATGCTAACTGATTTATTGTATGTTATATTGGAAACAGAAATACCTCTTGCTTTACATTAGAGCTAAATATTCATATACTGATATAAAAATGTAAGGGCAATAAAGAAATAAAGTAGGCTAAATTGCTTAACAAACCCTCACAATTTCATCCAGTTACTTCAGTGCAAAAATCCTGGTTCAGTTTTGGATACCAGAAGCAGACTTAATTGTTCAGTCATGATAGAGACTGCAATTCCATTTGCTTATAGTGCTAATTATTGGCATTAAGAAAACAGCAACCCTATGACTTCAACAAATCTTTCATAATTTTGATAGTACATGTTCAAATAGATCTAGTTACTTAAATGGAATTGGCTTTGGAATAGCTGAACACAAGACTAGATCTCTTTTACACACAGTTTCTGAAGCTGAACAGTTTTCTAACCTCAGGATCTATAAGCTCGTTACTGGATATTTACATATGGATTTTGGTGGCAATACAAGATAATTAGCAGTAGTTCCTTTCTCAGCTGAAGCTCTTTTAGAGTTTCCTCCTCCTCCCACATAGTCAATCCTCTTAAAAAAGTATGAAAAATACACACATTGCTTCATTCAGCATGTGCTTTTTATGTCCTCTCAGGACAGCACATTATTGTTATTTATGCAAAGTATTCAATATGACCTTCAAACTATCAACTAAAGATAGCTTTTCCTCACCCATTTTCTGTGTATAGGGGTTTTTTGTTTACTTCCAGTGTCTACTTTTTAAAATGAAGTTCCAGAAGTTTGCTACAGGAAATTGTTTGCTGAAAAGACACGCTGTTAATTAGCAAAAAAGCTCTAGTTGTCAATGAGCAAGGTAATATCAATTCATCAAGGGCATTTGGGGTTTTTTTAGAACATTGTACAGTCCATTGTCTGCTTTCTTAAAGATAAAATTTACTAAATTTCAGCTATCATTTATGCTAATACCAGAGATTAGTGTCAGAGGCTGATCTCAGTTGTATGGGTGTCCACTTGTGGGGGTATTTCTCCAAGAACATTATGATATAAAAATATGGTGGAGGTTTATTATTCCAAGATTCTTCTGATGTAAAAGAAGCTTCATTTACTGAGGGATCAGCACAAAAAAGCCCTTTGCAGACTGGGAAAATCTCTGTTGCATGCCCTGCTGGTGCTGAGTGTTGCATTGCATAGCCTTACCAGGCAACAGAGGGTTGTGGCTCCTGCTGATGGCAATGCTTCTTGCAGATACAGCAAAGCACTTCTGTCAAAAGCAGAAAATACTGTGTTTCTGTGGGATGAATATGATAAACCTCAGCAAGGGCAAAAATACTCAATTATGCCCTTCAATCTGTATGGTTGTTAGGGTTTTCTGCTTAGGGCCAATTCCAGCCCCCAAACACATAGAGATTTTTTCTGGGGAAAGAAAAGAGAACACTCCTGACTGAACAAGCTGAGTAATTCTGCAGTTGTTATAGTTCAGCAATGCTGGGGCCTTGGTGGAAATATGCACTCAATCCTCTTTTTCTTTGGCTCCTGTGATCTCCTTGGGCTATACTGATTCAGGCAGAAGGTGTCTACAGAAGAGCAGGTGCCTTGCCACGGTCACAAGGAGCAGCCATAGAAAAAGTGAATGCATTTTCCATCAGGGAGACCCTGGGTCTCAGAGGAGAAAAAGTGGTGCAGGCGATCAGGAGGACATCGGTGCAGTGGTTTTCTGTCCACCTTCATTTGCATCATTAACCATCATCTTCCCAAGCACAAAGGAGCAGCAGGGCTGGAAGCCTGCTCAGCCCCACGGTGACAGGGTCGGGAGCGATGGTTCGCACATTGCCGCCATCTCTGCAACTCTTGGCTCTACACAGTGCTGCTCGTCTCTCACTTTTAAGAGTGCTAAAAGGTTTTCTCTCCTCTCTGTGGGGGAAGCAAATGTGTAAGGCATAAGTATGTGTGCTTCTGCTGAAGCACCAATACTCTTTTGTTGCTGTTTTCTGTTCTCGTTACAAAGAACGATCTTGCTGTAAACCTAATCTAAGTGATCACTTGAGCACTGCAAGGCTCCATGTCATTTTGAAGCTACTACACAGCGATGGCCTTAGGGAAATTCTACAGATGCCTTGCCACAATCCATTTCTTCCCCATGAGGAGCTACCAGACTAGTTGCTTGGATTCATTTGCCACATCTGTTTGCTTCTTTGACCTCAAAGCTACAAAGGTATGGTGCCAGTGGAATAAAGAAGAGGTTGCCTTTTAAATTACTGATAATAAGAATTATTTTCTAAAGTAAAAAGAGACAGGAAACAGTGTTCTTACAGTAAATGGAACTACTCCTGTGAGTAGTTTGCCTTCACCTTTTAATATTTTTTTTTCCTTTCCTTTTTCTGTTAACAAGGCCTTGTAGACATAGATAAACAAGCAACACAATATTAATGTGCTTATTATTCTGAAATAATTTAAGATTAACTAATATCTCCCTGACATAAAATTGTCAGCTCAGTTCTGTCATGGCATCAGTCATTGCAAGCTACTACATTTCTTAGGCAGAGTTACTAGGTAGGTTCCTAATTTAATTTATTTCTGCAGTACAAATATATCCCATTTCCATTTTGACCAGTTATTCCTATCTAGTTGTACTTATCTATTTAAAGTTATTTATAGGTGGTAGTGTCCAAAGCTAAAAGCTCAGCAGGCAAGAGATTATGAATATTAAAATATAATTTGTCCTAAAACCAAAGGCAACAAATCTAGGTCAAATATATTGCCTTGGGCAAAGTCCACACAAATTCTTTTGCATCACTGAGTATTACAGCTTCTGTCTTTCTCTTTAAGAAATGCTCATACCTCATCAGGCAGGTGCCTTTCTATGCAATGGGCATAACATTTAAAAGCACCTCAAGAACTAAGTGTGCAAATCCTGGGCTATGTGTTACAGAGAAAAACAAAATGCTACCCCATAATGTACATCAGTCTAATGACTGGTCTTTGAGATTTGGGTTTGTATTTGCTGCTTTTCCCCTTTTGAGGAAAAGACTTGCCCCTAAACATGAAGTGATTCATATAAACAAAGAACTAGGGAATTTGAGGAGCTCCTCACATTCTTACTTGTTGAAGGTGTTCATTCATGTAAAAATCTACCAAATGGCTCTACTCTGTCATTTTAGTTTTACAGATGATAAAAGAAGTAGAATAAACACTTTGGTCCTCCTTCATGTACTGAAGGAGCAGTAGAGGCTCTCTGACCCGCATCAGAGGATCTTTGTGCACATTCTCATCACCTTAATAAACCATATTTATAATGAAACTTGTTTGTCACAGTGAAGGGAGTGTGGCTATTGGCTGGTACAGAGGTGAGATGTTCTTCTGTGCCTCACTGAAACACCATCGGGCCATGAGACCTCTGCTTCAGACATGATTCAGAGGTGAGGCCTTGATCAAGCCAGGGGCAAGACAAGCCCAGGTCACATTTTTCTCAACCAGCCTCACCAATTCTTCACCATCTTAAAGGAACACTGGAAAATTATGACACTGTAAAATATTTACCACAGAGAGCTGCAGCAGGAGAGACCATCCACTCTGCTCTCCTCTCTCTCTCCATTACCAAAAGCACCCAGTAGATGTGGTTCTGGCATTCATTTAAATGGAGAAGAAACCTGCATCCATGCAATGCATTACTTCATTGGAAGAGACGATGTTTGCTTCACATAGATGTGCTGAAAAATTCATGCTGCTGAAAGGAAATTTTTCTGTTCCCAGCATCCTCCAAAGCTGTAAGAATATGTCCGTGCCCTCATATTTTATTATGGAGTGGTAACTTTTCTTGGTTGCATGGCTTGATAGCATGACTATAAAGGAAAAAGTAGATAAAAGACATCCAGAAAGTATAGTTTAGTATTTTTTTATCAATGTAGTAATCTTTTTATGTTATGGAGCATTACAGTGTTGAATTTTTCTCTCCTTGCTGAAAGGTAGTGAGAGACAATAATTTTCTTGTGCCTGAATTATGTGTTGCTGCCTAGTTAAATAAGCAGTAGTGAAGATTACTAACATGAGTTCATCTTCACAATGAAAATAAAAGAATTGCAGGGCTGACAAATATCAATAAACATTTTTAAGCATCAGTTTCAACATGTGTCTTACAAAGTGTCATGTTGTGTGTCACCAGATGGCACACATTCCCACGTGTTTCATTTTATCCCTTGAAGAGTCATTGATTGCCAGTGGCTGAAAATGCTTTTGAGTGCTTATAAAGAAATTTTTATAAAATCATAGAATAATTGTCTTTGGAAAAGACCTTTGAGATCACTGAGTCCTATGGTAAACCTAACACTGCCAAGTGCATCACTATATATATATATTTATAATAAATTTATATAAAAATAAAACATGTTTATATTTACTTGGTATGTATCATGCATGTACTGCAAAAGTGGCCCAAAGAAATGCAACTTTCAGTTCTGTCTTTAATTTCTTCTGCTTCACTTCCCACACAAGAATTCTAGCTCTGAGCTTAACAAGAGCTAAGAATTCATTCTGCTGCTTCCCATAGCTTGCAACTTACACCTTCTAACTTTTTGGCATTTTTGATGCTACCTTTGCATGACATTTTCGTGCTTGGACACTAATTTAGTCTCTTTAAATTTAGCCTCACATAGGCCAAGCTAATGTATATTAACACCACACAAAGTGCTACAATCAGATATATCTCAGCACAGATATGGAAGATACTTACACTATCTGATTTTTAAACACAGACATACATATATGGTGAATACATAGTTAGGCTAGAGCAAAATATACCAAATCTGGCCAAGACTTATCCCTGATGTAGATTATGTGAAGATGAAGAAAAGGATTTTAAGTTTCTCAGTGAGGAAGCTGAAGTCATGGGGTGTAAAGATGATGACTGGAGTAGGTAGCTGAACAATCCTCATGTCTAAACAGAATCACTGTTGTTTGCCCATATGGGTTCTGATTTAAGGTAGGCAGAGAAGAGAAGACGCAGAAGACAAATTAGGACATCTCCAAAAATATGAGCTATGTGACCTACTGCATGAATCAAATGCAGAGTGCAGGTAGTGACAAGTACTAGAGTGAATGAATTTGCAAGAGCAAGATGTTAGTTCAACAATAATAGACACAATGGAAAAATTCTATTATGGTGTCCAAGGAACTGAAAGTGTACGAGGGTCATGAGTGTGTCATTGGGCTATTGAATGGCTTCATCCCATTCTGTGGTCCCCTCTTTATGCTGGCCCTTTGGTTTATCCTAAATTGGGTGTTACACATGTTGTGTGGCAGAGAAGAGCTGCTCTCACTTGCTTTTCTACAGTGTTTGTCTGGCTATTGCGCTACAGAGATTGTTTTCCCTTTAAATAACATGTTTAAATAGTTATTCAGAGTGACATAAAACCATCCAGAAAATGTTTAGTACTGTAGATATTGATCTCCAACAGATGAAGGGCATGTTTTAAGATATTTGAATACTTCTTATGCATGCTTGAACTTGACTAAGAATTTCTTAATTTAAAGTTATTTTTGTTATTCTACATCTCTGCTGAAAACAAAATTACATGTGTTTCTTTATAAGCCCATTTGCTATTACACCTGTCAAGCCATCTTTCTTCTCATGTATTATTATGCTTTTTCCCTCATTAAAACTGAAGTAAGCAGCAATAATTATGTTGATATACTTATTCTGATACATAAAAGCTGTAGTTTGGATAGTAGATATGACTTTCTAGCATATGCATGCTTTCTAAGCTGCAACCACTCTACATCTACACCCATTACCATTATTTACTAAACATATATTAAATTTAACATCCCAAAGAACGCATATATTAATAAATGAAACATCATTATGAAACAGAAAAAGGTACATATGATAATGATTTATTATATTAGACCGTTTGTGCACAGGAGAAACATGCAGTATCTAAGCATTTCAGATGTTGATTCAACCATGCAGGACTGAAATGAAAAACACTCTTTCTTAAATCCTTGCCTGAATAAAATTAATGTTTTTTATGTGATAAAAAGCAAACCACACTTAGATAAGCAATATGTTGATAATACATTAGAAGAATATAAATAATACAATACAAGGATATGAATGCAATAGAAGGGTGTAAATGCAAGTCAGGGAACTATTTCCTTTTACCTCATACAAGTTTAGTGATTTATTTATTTTTATATGCTCACCTAATTTTGCATGTATAATTCCTGTTATAGACTGTCATTACCAAATTGTTTAAGTGCATGTTTGATTACCATTAAAAATGAGTTAAATATTTTTAAGTGCTTTTCTCCAGTAAAGTCAGGTAAAAACACTCCTTTGATAGAAAATCAGAACATTAACATCTCAGTAGTTAGAGTGTTTTTCCTCTCCTGATTGTTGATTGCATGGATCTCTTTGTCCCACAACTGCAGCAGAACTTCTGCTCACCTTAATCAAGGTAATGGCAAGATCAAGGCCATAATTTTTACCAAGATGAGCATATTCTTTATGAGTTTACCTGTTTTGCCCACCACGTACAAAATTATAGCAGTTTAAGTTATTAAACCCATTGATATTTGGCAATTATTATGTCAAGCAGGAAGATGCAGATGGAAGATTGCTTCCATTCTATAAAGCTGCCAGAAATCCATGTGCTCTGCCAGATTTCCAGAGCAGGGAGCTGCCCACCCAGGCCAATAAGTCACAAATGACAGCAGTCAGCTGTGGCACAAATGGATATTGTATAAGCATATATTTTCTTAGCAGAGTTTGTACCTATCCTCTACTCCCAAAATTCTGAATAGAGAAGACTTCACTACTTCAATTCACTTGACCAAATTTCCTGATATTTTCAGACAAAAATAACTCTAGATGCATGGACATCTACAACAACAACAACAGCAAAAGATCAGTACACAAGTTTTTTGAATTAATGATTATTTAAAAATTATTCATAGACCACAAAACAATGCAATTTCCTTAAGAAAACCTTTGAATCAGAAAATAATGGAAAATATACCATTTCCTTTCATGGATGCTTTCATTATAAACAGAAACAAAATCATTTCATTATAAATGTAAAAAAAAAACCCCACAATCATGAAGAACATACCTTGCTGTAAAAAATTCTGACTTTGAAAAGAGGTCTAAGAAAAAATGTCCAAGAACTGATCACACAGACTAATTTTTTTCCCAATGGTAATTTGCAGGTGACATCTGTACATTACTTGTTATAATATGCCAGATAAAATTATTTCCATTTCAGCTCTGTATACATAAAATTATATTTCTCAAAAAATGGCTTGGAGTTCATCAGCATTAGAAATCTTGTGACTCTTCTTCACCCCTCTGGTACATAAAGCATTTTCTTATTGATGATAATATGATTTTTGTTTCACCCTTGGAGCATATTATTAATGTTAATGAATGTTGGTGTTAATTTTGTCCATATTATTACTATTTAATATTGTTAAAACTTATGCTATAATGATACATACATATAACATACAATAGTGTGTGGTGATATGCAGCAATATGATAAACAAACAGCCTAAGTGACAATGATAACTGATAAATAACTTATAGAATTTTATAATAATTAAAGTCTTTAATCAGAAGTGAAATCTTATCAGATTCTAGAAGCTCTTAGAAAGCTACAGGTTTCTCCCACAAAACATATATATAAATTCTTCTAAGACAGGAAAAACATGGCAATCTACAGAATTCCTAATCAAAGCAAAATGTAAATTCTTTCAACTATAGGCTTGTTAGGGGGGAAAAAATAATTCTGATGTGATTAATTTTGTTGCTTTTCTCATCTTTACCTATTTTGGTTTTCCTAAATGACATTAATCCTGCTCTGAAGATGAGGCAGCACATCACAGGGGAGCTGCTCCTCAGAGCTTTTCTGGAGCATTTGTTTCTCCCGGGCAGCCACTGCTGATGGTGTCATACAGCCTCTCTCTCCCAGGTAGCTTGTTGGGCTTGCTGAACAATTCTGGTTGCTTTCCTACTATCTCTTCCTGCCAAAGATAACTGCAAACAACAATATGACATAGGTGTCACCTTTGGAGTAAATATAAAAGCCTTTAATTGGAATTATAGGGAATTTTTAAAAGCCTCACAAAGTATTCCATGTCTCCAGGCAACTAAGAAACAAAAAGCTCACAGCTTTCCTAATTGGAATACTAGAATTATTTAAAATGAATACAGCTCCTGGAGCTCCTGGGTTTGTCCTGCCTCAGAATATATGTCTTTGAAAACCTCAGTCAAGGGTGTTAATTTAAATACTATGCTCCTTTTCTATCTCTTTTAATTCTGTGGAATAAAAGACATCAAATATCAAAACCAGCGACAAAGGCCTGATGCGTGGTGGACACAAGGGCCTGCTTGACTTCTAACCTTGCAATTTAGCATTTCCTGTATGCACAGCACAAGAGGAGGATCTCTTTTCCCTGGTATAGCTGATTAGGATGGCTGAGTGAGGAGAGGCAGGAGAAAGGGGTGGTGTACCTGTCTCAGCTCATTAGCTGCTCTCTACTTCACCTCAATCAGAGCTCAACTTTTAAATGAATTGCCTTTACAGTGAGCTGCTGTGGGAGCACTGGGGATAAGCAATATGCACAAGTATTGTTATGGGCAGGATATCCTGGAAGAACAACACACGTTGGGGGGTGGAAAAGCCAGCATGTACGCCTCATGTGCTAGGACCATGTGCTGTGCTGATGACTTGCAGAGGCCTCCAAGAGAACAAGGTTAAACTGAATTGTCTCACTTCTCTAACAGCTCAAGCCAATAGGGAATCCTAAGCCACAGCTTCAAATCTTGACTGTACAAAAATCTTGGTAAACTTCATCCCTGGAGGACAAGACTTGGGGCTGCAGGTTTCCCCAGCCCACAGCACTGATGTGAATAAGTGCTTTGATTTGTACATCAGCCTGGGGAGTCAGCTCTAACTCAGGCAAGAATTTTCTTTGTTACAACCCAGCTTCTGTCCTTGGAAAGAAAATATACTCCTATGATCCTCGTGATCTCTCTCCCCCCGCCCAGCCTTGTCCCCGGCCCATCTCTTTTTTCTGTGCCTGTACCAGCTGATTAGGACAGCCATAAGGTACAGCTTAGAAATGTTGGCTCAGATGAAGCAAAGTAAACATTTTCATACCTATGGGAATACTCTATGCCTTCTGCAGGAGCTCTCTAGGCACTAGTAACCATATGTTATGCTGTTATGTTTTCAGAACAATCCTGGTCACAATTATCTTCAAAATGTCTGCTGGAGATGACTAGGGAACACCATCCTTCCTAGATGCCTTGCACAGGTTTCTGCTCTGAAAATTAAAATAGTTAATAACACTGGATGGAGGCTGCTCTGCATCAGCTGGCATCATTGCCAGGTGTGGCCGTCTTTGGTGTCTAGACTTGCTAGCAGAGCTGTTCAGGAAGCAGCTATATCAACAAAACCAAAGCCCTTGGTTGGCAATATTTAGCTTTGTGGTCATAGGTCATGATCTAAGGAACTGTAGCTGAATAAGGAACATCTTTTACTCCAGCTTTTGAAGTTTTTACAAAAGTACAGACGAAAATCGATAAACACCTGTAGGATCCTCTATGGCTTTTCCTTTTCTTGTGACTCATTCGACCTTGCATGTACAAAGCAATGTCTGGCAGCCTAATATGGGATTATGGGATGTAATTGTATTTTCTCCTCCTAGCTATTTGTGATGAATCTAGAGGGAAAATCATTAGATGAAAGAGGACTGGCAGTTTTATGGTAGAAACAAGAGAGACTGTATTTTTAAAAGTGGGAGAGATTGAGAATTCTTCCACTTCTGGGAATGTGAATGTCTCTCAGCCTTGTGCATACGTAATCCAAGAGCAGAGGAGAGAAGGTTCCTCAGAGCCCTTACACAGCTGGTTGCTCTTCCACACTAAAGCCCTCTGGAGATTTCAGTTCAGAGCAAATTCCACAACATCTGGATTAGTTTGAAGTTCACCTGGTCTCATTTTATCAGCCTTAACAGATTGTCTGGGGAGGATTAGGAGTCTTGTTCATTGGAGGTGTTCACCACAGCTTATGCAAAATACATATTCAGGACTGATCAAGGCATAACAGAATCGGTCTTGGTCCAACCACTGGACATCTGATCATTTGTAATCTATTTCAGCTCCATTTTTCTAATTTTCTATAAATATAAGGATATGAAAAGAAGTCCCTGACTACAGTCTGATGAGAAATTCCTTTCTTATTCATTTTAGAATCCAAACAGAATCTGACAGATTTTTATATACAATCACACATTATATTAATAGCAGAAAATTTTTAGAACACTGACATTTTGTGGTATCAAGTCAGAGAGATCTGAATTGCTGGAAGACAAATACTTCAGCATTTTTTTCTCTTCACCCCACTTATCTAGTAAAGAGCATACATGTGGAAAAGTAAGGTAATTGCATACATTTTAAAAGCACTGTGAAAATAGCTATCCATGAAAGTTCAAAGTACTAGTAATTAATTTGGACACTCCCTTGCTTGCTTGTTTTATGTATGGATGTACTTTGCCTCTATTAGATTACCCTCTCCTAGCAAGTGACTTTAAACATTAATTATGTAAGCACCAGGTCATGTGCTTAGCACCTGCCTTGCAAGACACTAAATTGAAAACATCACTGTTGTTTCCTAAAGGATGTGGGCTAGAGGTTGTGTTGAGGTTCACAGATATTTATTGTAATAGTAAGGAGTTAAAAAAGTTTCTGAATGAAATGATCCTGAACAGAGTTGCAGATTGTCCCTGTTGTGAAAGTTTACGACACTTTTGGCAAAGCCCTGCATCTTGGAATAGATTTAAATCTTTGAAAGCCAAGTAAACATGTCACAAAGTCAACAGTCACATTATGGTTAAATAATTGGAAAACATGCATATGTCTGTGTTTTCTTATCAGTTCTGTGTGCAAATATTCTGTATTAAGAATTATCAGCATTAGAATTTGAATGTGTGAGAAAAATGTTTGAGGATAAAGCAATAAATAAAAAATTATGCATGTCTCATTGGTGTGAAGCAGTAGTTTCTGTAACAAGTTTTGCCCTTGAAGGAAGAAAATTGAATTTTAGAGCAGGGGTTTTAAAATAACATTCACACATTATACTACAATAATGAAAAAGAAAACAATGAAAACTTTTATTTGGAACAACTAGCAGGATCACACTGAGTTCAACAATTTCAGCATATGTTCATTAAAGTCTCTGGAAAGACAACTTGGGAGTCTGCCTCCTAGAAATACATATATTACTGACAGTTTTGGGGAAAAGAGTTATGAAGAACTTATAGGCTCTCACTTATCTCTGAAATGTCTGAGCATGCTTCTTGCTATCCACCATAATGACAAACCTATCCTGTTGTGGAATCCAAACCATGGTAGGTGTAGGATGAAAGGCACTGGTGTGGTATATACTTACTTTGCTGACTCATGTTTATTTTTAAATATTAATAAACTAACTCTATATTGCCAGGCTACCTGCCAAACCAAGCATTATCAGTCTGTGTGTCTCTAACTTTATGGCAGATCAGGCTTTTTACCTGCTTTTCTAATTGGCACAGAACCAATGGGAAAGAGCATAGCTAGCACAAATGTTACACACAGAGAACATCTGCCCATCCACCATCCAAAACAAAGGTGTTTTGCTGTGTGTGGTAGACCCAGCTCTAGATCACAGAGGACCATGGCTTCCAAATGCCATCTGGTAGTCTCCACTAGTTACAGCCATTATTACTGAAGGACTTCAGGAATGACCAGGGAGCCAGGAAAGCCCCAAAGTGCCTGTGGAAAGGGGCCAAGTTACATGTAGCATTCTTTTACTCCAGTTTTGAGACTTTTTGTGTCCTGATAACTTATAATATTATTTCTGTCCACTCTGGTGTGTGTTCTAGACCCATACTATATTTTCTGCAGTCTCAAGTTGTATAACTGTGACTGAGTGAGCTCATATAGAGAAAACTTGGTACGCCTGCATGAAATCCACTTTGATTTCAGTGAAGTACTCAATCAAGCATAGCAGAGTTGCATGACTCACTAGAGTGTAAGAGAAAAAGGTGAAAGCCCCAGTTGCCCATGACTCCTATTTTTATTATATGGTTTGAACCCCATTTGCACAAAGGCAGATTCTATCAAAAGTAAAGTGTTTGGAGGAAAATTCTTAATGCTAACCTCTAAAATTTGACATGCTAAAAGTCACAAACCACAAAAGCATTTAACTCACAGACACGGTACTTGATGTTAAGAAGATGGATACTAATATATATGGACATACATAAGATACATTAATACATATAGTATATGAATGTATTACAAAGAGATTAGCTAGTAGTGCTAAATTCAAGGCCAGCATGCTGAATATATAAATCCATATTTAGACTTATTTTATGTTATAGTGATTTGCATCGCTGATGATGCAAAAATCATATGTAGCATTTAAATATTTCAGTATTTTTTTTATATATTTGTTGACACTAATAATAAATGAATGTTTGTCTCCAGAAACAGGACAGATTTCTGTCTTGTTTCTCCATTCCTTGCTTCATTACAATGTTGTTGCCAGTTAGATCAAGCTTATGCATTCCAGGCCAGAATTGTTGTAAATTATGACTACAAAATCTGTCATTGGTTAATGTACTAGGAGACAGATAATTTGAATTATGGATAGCAAAAGTCTAAATAGTCTTAGAAAGATTTTTTAAAAATTGTTTCCTTATTAAGTAGCAAGAGGTAAATTCCCTGCTAATTTGCTTATCTGTTGAAACACAAGTGACTGTGTATCTTCAAAGACAAACATTCAGCTGGAAATGAAAACTTGTAAGTTTAGAAGAAAGTTTAATCAATGTGCATCAACACTGGAATAAATATTGCCCTCTGGGGCTATTACAGAAACACAGCATTGCTGGAGGGAGAATTATTGAAGTTAAAAAGTTCTCCTTTATGCACCAGCCCTGTGAAAAAGAAGTGTGAAAATGGGATCCTTTTAAAATTAAAAGTCCTGACTAAATACTCAAGTACATGGAAGGTGGCAGAGGAACAAGTCTTTAGGAGTAGACAAGGCAACTCCATTTTAACAAGGCATCAAATATCATATTAGAACACCATAGCACTGAGGAGTCAACTTCCCAATGCTGCAGACATCTTAATGTATTCAGGGCTGCGTAACTGGCTTTTCTTTGCTGTGTGTCGTGGCTGAGAATACAACATTGGCATTAAACAAATAATGGGAGTGCTGCTTTGGGCTTCTGTGAGAGCAGGCCTCCGTTCAATGTGTTAAGACATCATCCCAGTAATTCTCCTCTTGCCATCTTCAATCTGGTGTAATACATTATCATAATAAAAGAAGCTGGGAGCAGAAAGACTTGATTAAGCGTCAAAATGCTCTCAGAAACTCAAAAAAAAATTAGAGTTTCAATGACAGTTCTTTGGTTTTCAAAGCAGACAGTATTCTCACAGGACAAAATAAAGATGGACAAGAAACATGTTGGGACCCTGAAATTTAAAAATAAAAATACACAATAAGGTCCTTGAATTTCTGGGAAGCATCTCAGGAGTGGGAGGGATTGATATTTCCATTTGTACCCATTTGTACTGTTGGGTCTTTGGTCAAGACTCTCAAAAGTACACACAGGCTGAGTGTCAAGCTCCTGTTTATTTCAGAGTTCCATTTGCTGGATGCATGAGTTGGGGCCTTCACAAGTTCATGCCTTTACTTAAACATATTTTAAAATAATCTTTTGCTCTAAAAATATTCAGACTTCTCTTGGAAGTGAAAATAATTATTTATAATAACATTTTTTGAAAATTACTGTATTATTTTATCTGCATTTTACTTTTGAAAAAATAAAGCTGTATAGCAACAGTGACTTGCTGAAAGTTACAGTCTTTTTTTTCCCCTTTTTTTACCACTGCATCTCCTGAGGAATAGTAATATCCCCTATCTTCAAGTACCACTGGAAGGATAAATTAATTAATATTTGCAAAGAGCTTTGGAATCCTAAGCTGAAAGGTGCTAGATAAGTGTAAAGAATTATACTGTAAATTATGCATAAGCATTGTGAATGCTGCTTTTTCAGATGTGTCTGCTACAAAGATCACTCAGTAGTTCAGACATCTAAAACATGGATGAAGTAGGACTGTTTAAGAATTGATTAGTATACCTTTGGGGGGGTAAAAGAATGACAGTCTGCAGCAGTGCAGGAGACAACTGCTCCTATATCATGCGGAAAATGACATTTTGATACCATAAGAAGTTCCTTACACCTTTGAAGTTGTGTCTTAATTCAAAGTCAGCCAGCATTCTTTATTTTTCATATAATTAAGAAAGCAGTTTCATGTCAATGAGTGTTTTTTTTAAAGTGAAAACAACCTAGATGGAGCAGATAAAAATTCAAGGAAAACACTCTCACCTCTCTGTTGCTATCAGCCACAATTTGGGCTGATCTTCCCAACCCTCCTGAAAGAGGCTTAGGAAGCTTCTTAAGCAACTGTTCACAGTTGTGTTGCTTTAAAATTAGGGCTGAATATGAATCATAAAATATTCTATTCTTCAAAGGCACCAAGAAAAGAGACTGCTAACGAGACAGAAATGACAAAAGAGGGAGCAAAGTGTGCATCTGGGCAATTCATAATGGAGATTTGTCCTGTGAAAGTGGTCGAAGAGCTCTGGGTAGGAGGGACAGGTTTTGCCTAAGCCCAGGCCTATGCAATTAGCAAACTGTTTCTAGAGAACCACAGACTACACTGACTCTGATTAGACCAGACAGCCCAAGCAGCCTGACCAGGCTGACTTCAGTGCCCCTGTTGGTACTGGCTGGTACTAAAATAGGATTAATGGGTCCTGGTGTGGGATTTTCATGCTATAGCAGGAAGCAAGGAACTGCAGGTCTGTTGATTATTCCAGTAGCAATACACATTTCAGTAAATAATCATCAAAAACTGAAAATACAACACAAATTTAGAACAAGGAAGATGAAGAGGTTTGCCAATATTCTCTTTTTCCAGGGCACTGGGTGGGTGCAAATGCCCAGCTGATTCTTGAAATACATCTTTCTTATTGAAATATCTATAATATATGGTAAAAATTAAATTGCAAAGCATTTGCCACCAAAACAAGAAAAAAGAAAACTCTCTAGTTTAAAAGAATGCACAGCAGAGCTGTCTTGTTCCCTTGACAACCTCAGTCTTTCCTCTACTGGCCATGAACTTTCTTCACCTCCCCAATTACTGCATCAGCTCCTGTGCCTTCAGGGCTTCCATCTCCTGCCAGCTGAGTGGCACAAATTTGGTGTTTCTAGCACAGTCCTAATGGCTGTGTTCTAGCTAATAACAAAGGCTGACCTACCACACAAGTAGCAGAATGTATGCAGCCTTAGAGGCTTGTGGTGGTCTGAGATGCAGCTAAAGCCTAGGTCTGAGTAGGAAAATTAAATTTGTGAAGCTATACTTCAAAGAAGTATATATGAAGGAAGAAATAGGGAAGAAATATGAAAGTCAGAAATCCAAAGCAAAAGACAGACAGAACATTATAGCAGGCATGTCAGGTTGAAATGAAATATTTGCACAAGAGTAATAGTTAGGTGGGAAAGGAGAAAACAACAGAAAATAATTCCACTAAGAATGCTGAAAAGAAAAAGCCCTAAAAGGAATGGTGAGGAGGCTGGAAGAGCCTCAGGAGTAAAGTCTTGTGCTTTCCTTCTTGATGTTATACCCTTCATGTAATAATGTGTCACCCTACAATTTGAAAAAGAGCATGTGTCTTGTCAGCTCTTTTATTTCAAAAGCAAAGAGAGAAAGTCTCAGAAATGTGACCCTGTCTGAGGGGTTGCAGCAGCCCTGTGACCTGCATGGAAGAGATCCCTGAGCTGAGAGTGAATTTCTCGTTATGCCCTGCTGTGCCCAATAGCTTTCCAGCAGCCCTACATCAGCATTGGCAGTGTGCAACAACCCTTCGAATTTCTCATCTCCTACCTGTGGTGAGTAACGTCTCCAAGGGATTCTAAAGCCAGTCTAGAAAATGAGAAGCAGCCTGAGTCCCGGGTCAGCCTTTCACAGGGACCTTGTGTGATCTCCTTGGCAGAGGTGAATGCAGGTTATAAAACCATCTTGTAAGGGAATTTTGAACACAGCAGCACTTCCAACTCGGGAAACTCAAATTAGTGCCTAAACAAGAAGTTAGGTTCTTTCTTTCAGAGATGACAAGCAAAGACAAGGTGGTGAGACATATTCCTGACAACAAAGCCACTAGTATTTAGTTTGTTAAAGGGATGATGTCCACTACTTTGAGTTAAATTCAAAGTATCAAACTTTAGCAAATAATTAAATGTTTTCAATGTGAATATTTTAAAAGTAAAAAAAAAAGAAAAAATGTGGAAAATTTTTTGCCATGGCCTTTCCAAAAGAGAAAATTACTTCTCTTGGAATCATGTGGGCATATCATGCTAAAAATTTGCATAATGAGAGTGACCTGAAGAACTTTAAAAAGGAAACAATGACTATGCAGGAAGTTCTTTCAAAAGTCTTTGGAAAGCAATTGGGAGAGAATGAATGAATCCCTCTTATTTTTATTTCCCTTCATGAA
This sequence comes from Pyrgilauda ruficollis, assembly GCF_017590135.1. NCBI lineage: Eukaryota > Metazoa > Chordata > Aves > Passeriformes > Passeridae > Pyrgilauda > Pyrgilauda ruficollis. The sequence goes on along the minus strand of NW_024524044.1, from coordinate 7,162,681 downwards.
TGGGATGTTTTGGATAAAATCTAACTGGACTAGATAGACCACATACTAGATAGAAATTACTATTTCACACAACAACTGTATCATCTACAAACAAAAATTGGTTGAAGAAATTATGGTTATTACTAGCATACTTTGCTATCATGCCATATTTTTTCTAAATTGTACATAGAAAATTACCTACATTAGTGAACTTGTTAAGAATTTACCAGCAGATGTAGACAGAGTGAGAAAGAATTTTTTTCTGTTGTGGCAGATACTTACTTGGTGTTAATCTGCAATTTGTTATTGGAGATATGCATGCGAACTGGAAAATCACATTCCCTTGCCACTAATTTACACAGGAATTTAAAATTAATTTTTCATGCAATGCCAAATTCCTTTTTGTGCTCATAAGCTATTAGGCCATATGCCACACATTATTTTGCCAGGTGTTAACATGGTACAGACAAATTACACACCCCCTGAAATATCTGAAGGATTTTGAGAGGCAAAAGTGAAGGAAGAAGGCAAGATGAAAAAAAAAGCTTTTGGAAATTACTTATAAAGACTTGACTAGACTTTAAAAAATGCTCTTATGACTTCAGTAAGAACCATCATATTTATCTTAATCCACAGACTGAAGAAGATAGAGCAAACGTGTAGTGTTGATGAAAGATCTAATTGGACCTTACTTGTCCAACAAAATTCTCAACTTACCAGCTTTTCCTAAGAAATCCATCTTTAAATACTCGAAGTGAAAAGTGTGGAAGAAGACATAGTCCAATTAGATTGCATTGGCACAGTAAAGTGGTGTACAGTCTTTTCTCCTATTTTGTGGGTTTACCTATTCAGTATTACTGATGATTCATTCAGGAGCGTGAGGGAAGTTAATCAAACAGGTTTGCTATGTGTTAGAAATTAAGCGCAGTTCAGAAGTATATGTCCCATCCTAAAGAGTGACTCTCAGATCCCCAGTTCTTATATAACTTCTAAATGGCAATGTCAAGAAAGTTATTGTTTTAATTCCTCTCTGTCTATAGGTCAAATAAAACTATGCACATAAATTCACAGGCAGTGCTATAAAAGTGCCACACCTCTATTATTTCCTCTTTACCTTTTGATAATTTGGAACAAATGCATGTTTCCATGAGGCCTTTTAAAGATGAGCACAATAGGATATTGTTGAAATAGGAAAACAGAAAAACATATCGTTCATGCATACAACTAGTAGCAGAAACAAAACCCATCAGCAGAGGTGTTAAATAGTTCGCTCACTTGAACAGATTTTCATCCTGCTTTAGTACCATTCTCCAGCCCTTGCCTAATCTGAAATTATTGTAGTCATCAGCATATAATTTAGTTGTAGCATGCTGTGTTTGTCTGCCACTAAAAAGCCAGAGAATTACTCCAGGAGCAAATAATTATTAGGACACTGCTTCCCTGCTCTCTTAGTAATGTCTGCTGTCAGGTTTGAATCACTTTGTCTCCAGGCAAATATTAGCAGTTAAAAGTAACATTCACAGCACTGTCTGAGGTGCAAGCAATAAATGCGTAACAGTGGGGACTCTCTTCAGCTCAGACCTCTGCTAATTATTCTGTGCATGTGCCTGCCCAGTCTCGCCAGGTTTCCCCTTCTTTCCCCACTATTAGTTCAGCAGGGTTACTTTCAGTGCCATTATGAAGGCTAAAGGACACTAAATATCTCTACATATTACTGACCATACTGGTATATTATTAGCAGCTTCAATGCTCTGCTTCAGGCTGAGGTGCTGGACAAAATTCTGGGCAAATTGCTTCAGCTCAAGCAGAGGTTATGCCTATGATGCTGTTTTTTCTTTATGAAATTCTGTAGTCCACATAATTCTAGGACCTTCTGGGTTTGCTTTCCAGAAGGAGCAAACCCATACAAAAGGAGTTTCACAGTCTGTGCACCTGGCTGTTTTTTATCCTTGTGAACTCTGCTTCACAAAAGCTCCTCTGTGGGGTCCAAATGAGTACTGCTATAAATGAGTAACAAGTTGCACTGCCAGACCCTACAAATTAGAGGAGTAGTAGAGAAATGTGCTTTACAAAAATACTTGTTACATGATGTCTTTTGCTCTTGCACAGAAATTGCAGGTGGAGGCTGATGCAGCAGATGGTATTAAACAAGAGTTATCAGATAATAGAGAAATCAGCAATGGAATTTATTTACTAGGAATCACAGAGGAGAGGATCCATTAAAATCTGGGCATGAGTTCAAGCCAATTTTTACATGGAATTTGGCAGTGTTTTACATGGTAAGAGGCTGCCACTGCAAGTGAGCCCAAGAAGACAGTTCTTTACGCAGGAATGGCTTGGGCAGTGGCATGGCTCAGCCCTTTACCTGTCCTGCCTTCTTGCTCTGCCTTCCTGTGTGGGAAGTGGAGCTCAGGCCTGGGAGCAGATGGCAGGCACCTGGGAGCAGATCACAGGCACCTTCACTACATTTGCAAGGAGAACAGGGACCACAGAAACTCTGAAATTTGGTAAGGACACCACCAGGTAGACATTGACAGAATGGGTATACAACCTGGCCAAGATCTGTTAAGTTGGTGGATTATTACCAGTCCCTGGGAGTGATTTTCCTGAGAATTCAAGAAAGCATGAAAGGACAACTCACTTCAAATCCTCTTTTATTTTTCTGGCACTGAGAGTAGCAGCAGAAGTGCTATTTTTGTGGTGTGAGGCTCAAATCTTTTTACAGCTGGCAATTTAGAGAAGAAAAATATGTCAGGATTCTCAATCACTTCTAATTCAAACCTGAATACCTATTGCCCATCATTGTTTCAACCTTTAATCTCTCAATCTAATTAAAAATTATATTAAATGATAAATGGTTTTAGATAAATAATAATTTACCAGTGAGAAACCCATTGCTTTTAAAGAAGACTTGGTGCTTTTCTTTGTAGTGCAGTTTTGATCTCAAATACGCACTTCATAAAACATCAGTATATTATTTATTGGGCAAAAGGACAACTGATTTTGAATAGGATTTCAAGAGGAACACTGGGAAAAAGAGGACTAGATCATGTTGAAGTTTTCTACAAAGAAGGAGAAGTGTTTTTCCTATATTTCATGTTTCAAATTATGATAAAAATAGCCGTATGTCACATTATATAGCCTTTATTCATAAGGCCAAACTTTTCTGGGAAACCTCTGTGCTTTGACATTGGTAAGGGCACCATAGGTATATGTCAAGGTACAATTTGTGCTGTAGTATTTACCACTGATTTTTTCCACTGCATTTAATATAATTAGGTTTATTGTTGCAATATCTTTGTATCAGCAAAATGTCACAGGGACATAGATCCCCATGCCCTTATGTACTGCAAACAGAAGAGATACATTGGCACTTGTTTTAAAAGTAAGGTACAATCAGCTGTGACAAATACAAACATCTGAGTTGAGCCTTAGTACCATCAGGTACTAAGTACATCATGCATCAGCATGATTGGTCTGAACATGAAATTCATGAAGCTCAATAACTTTCTTAGTAAAAAAACCTTTTGGCATGTCATTACTTTCAGACATTATCATTGTAGAAAAAAGATCATTATTTAATAAATACTGCTGTTGAATTATTGGCTTCTAGAATTCACCTCAAAAAATTTAGTGATCGGTCAATGCCAATGCCTGAATTGAATTTAAAGTTGCATTTTTTGTTGTTCAATACCTTCTATTCTCAGAGAACATTCAACAAATGGGGTATCCATTGATGTTATTCCACTTCCGTTGCTACAAAAAATTATGCACGTACTACAACCATATCGTCTAAGCAACAGCTGGTTCCACAACTAAGAAAACATATTTCCTGAAGCTGATGGGGCAGAAATTCTAAACTATAAAGTTTTGTGCTTCAGGAGACAAGACAGCCATCAGCTGCCATTCTGTTAGCTGATTTTTATGCGTGTGGTTTCTTATTATTCTCTGGTATTGCCTGTACTGCTGACAGCCAGGTTGACTATATGGACTGGAACAAAGCATTCTTCTGTTCTGCTTTGAGAATTCCTTTGCTCTTTGAAGAATCTTTTGTCTTAGATGTCCCATATTTGACGTTGCACCTATCACAAAACTGCCCTGATTCCTCTGAGACTCCCTTGAGGATTTTACTTGTGGTGGTCATGTTAGGTACCTTTCTGAAGGGACGTGCTCTAAACAGTACAAAATAGTACAATTTCTTGCATGTAAAGCATTACTGTGGGGGCTGGTCAGTGACCAAACTGGCAGTGAGATTTAGTTTCCATCTTGCTTTTTGAAACTAGTACTTTAGCCCTTCATTGGACAAATTATTCAGCCATGTGTGCCTACTTGTTGCCTCTCATTCCTCATGGAATCCGGAGTAAGGAATTTTACTGCATCTCTGTGCCTTAATAGATTCAGTAGCACTCTGCAAAAACTCTACTCAGGTGACCTGCAGAGGCCAAGAACAAATAAACATTCATTGCCAAAAGGGCCTGCCCCTGCAACCTGAGTTTTTCTGACCTCAGAAATACTTAGCATTTAATCAATGCTCCCTGAGAAGACTCTTGGTAAAACTAAAAGTGGAAAGGCAATGGAGTAAGGCATGATTTCTGAAAGATTGGCACTCAGTCTGTGTGTTAGCACATTTAAGAGGGAAGAGATATTCATAAAATGAACATGCAGCTGAGAAATCCTTTGTGTGAACCCAGTTGCTAAGTGGGTTTCAGAAGCAATTTTTTGTGAAGCTGAAAAATAAGAATATAGCCAAGGGCAGTTCTCTTTTGTATGGGTTGACTACTCAATAAGGCAGAAGCAGTGTGAGGAGCAAGAACTGTTTTTAGGCAGTGAAAATTTTCAGAGGCAGAGATAATTTTGTGTACAAGTAGGGGGAAAATAGAGAACAGCAGGGAACAAGAAACTGGATGTGATCTCTGGCTCACTATGAGGAAAGGATAAGTAATAATGCCGATGTTAGTATGGTAGGGACAATTCAAGATGTTGGGAGGGATAAATATGTGTTAGTTTTTCACTGACATTTGAAAAAGCCTCAGGCAGAGAGTTTGGCTGAACAGGAGGATGCTACTCGTTGCTCCTTGCATGTTATTCAGAACGTCTCTTTCTTCCTTAAATGTTTGACTGTGTTATTTTGAGGGGAAGGAAATATTACCTTTTGACTTCAGTCTATTTTACTACTTCACTCCTGAACACATCCACTAGGGAAAATCTGAAAATGTTATATGATTGTGGGCCATACAGAAATTAGTTTGAAATCCTATCATGAAGCATGCTAAGTAATCAAATAAAGTGATTCTGATATTCCGATGATAAATTTGGTGTTACACTACATTTTACCACCACGGAGCAAACTTTCACTGTAAAATATTCATAACTTTTATATGCAAAAGTTGACATTGAAAAAGATCTAAATTATTTTGGAATTTAGGACTAAAACATGGAATATTCTTTAAATGGATCAAGTTTCTAAAATAAATGAGGAAAATCAGTAAGGACATATGGAAATAAATTCACACAACTTAGTAATCAAATTCAAGCAAACTTAAACTGGGCTTATCAGGAAGTTTGTAAAGATTAAAGTACATATAAACAGGGATGAGTCAGCAATCATAAAAAAAGCAGCTCCAGTATTGGGTTGTGTCAATCGGATTATCACAGTAAGTCAAGTTTGCTGGGAATGCCTGTATAACAGTGCTGCTTTGGCTTTACATGAAATAAAACCCACATTTTGGGATGCTGCATTTCAAAGAGAATAGAAATCTGCAGAAAATCAAAACAGAAGAAAGCTTCTTAAGATACTTGAAATCTTGATCTGTGAGGATGGGAGAAGAGAAGAAAGCTATATCAAAATGTGAATACCCTAAAAAAAATTAATTGTAAGCTCCCCAAAATACAAATATTAAAATTTTAGAAGAAGGATGATGTGTCACAAAAAAATATCTCTCATTACCAGAGATTAAAGGGAGTGCTCCAGCATGGGAGAATGTTATTAAGTAATAGAGCATGCCTAACCATTATTTCTGGCAGAAGAATCAATCACAAGGAAGCTGACTAAAGTATCCAGAGTAAGGAAGTATATTACATCTCTGTGCCTTAATAGATTGAGTAACACTCTGCAAAAAACTCTGCTCAGGTGACCTGCAGAGGCCAAGAGCACTAAGCACACCCCCAGGACCATGGTCTTTCCAAAAATACACAGGCTGTCTCTTTTCTTTCAAAACTTCCTTGGAAGAGTATGCATCTTCTTCATTGCATTATAAAAATTACTAAAAATTTGGAGAATGATTCCTCTGAGAATTGTTTCACGTTCCTTCCAGAAGGAAGCTATCATGGAACTGAATGGAAAGAACTAGTGTTGAGAAGCAGGATTTAGTATGCAAATAGGTAAAGTATGTGGCTAAGAGAGAGGATATGTGTTTCTGTTGCTCTTTAAAGTCTGTTCACATTATTGGCGTAAAACATTTTTTGGAAAAAAACTGAATTACGATTAGGAGAATGCTTAAAAAAATATCAAACAACCAAAAATAACCAAACCCTCTGCAGTCGAGGAAGTGGGTACCCCAAAGAGAAAGTCAGAGTTATGCATTCCAAATATGCAGAGATATCTTTTTGTACATCTTTAGAGTCCCCTTTGAGTTTTCATATTCTTTAAGTGAAGGTGACAGTACAGCTGCACTGTCAGGCAGGTATATCTAAATCACTGGTCCTTGTCCAGTGTTTCTTGTTTTGACTTCCCTTGGAGTTGCTGCTGGCCAAGCCTAAAGGTGGGAGAATGTTCAGGAATACTCTCCTCCTGAGGAGGAGGCTGGGCTGTGCCTGAACATACTGTATTTCTGTCCTTACAAAAGGATCACAAAAGTACATACCCAAAAGGAAGTTTGTCACACGTATCCCTGAATCCAGACCAGGCTATGATCTGCCATTTTCCCAGAGTACTGTCTCTGCTCTACGCAGAAAGGCTCAGCTTAAAGACCCACCTTCAACAAAATCTTCAGATTTTTATTTCCTAACTCCTCTTTAACATCTCTATTCAACAATATGTGAAATTAGGAATTTAAATGTGAGTTAAGGGACCGTGCATCTTCAATTTGTACCTGAATGGCAATGTAGTTCTTAACCTTCAGGTGTGCAAGTCTTTTCTTGCACTGATCTGAGTTTTTCTTCATAATGATCAGACATCTTTTCTGAATTAATTCTGGAATATTCAGAAAATGAAAATATTTCTTCAAATACCCTACAAGAAGCAACTCTTTTAGGCTACATATTGATAGACTACAATTCATTTTGTCTTTGGATTTTCAAAGTATTTTCATATCACTGAATAGAGATCCTGTAAGGGTTTTAATTAAAGTATAATATTTTACAGCTTTTTATGCTGTTAAGGATTCTTCTCTAGAAGAGATCAGTTCTCTTGTAATTTACAGTATGTATGAGAAAATGAGTGATATAGCTTCCTATTTTAATATTTGCCTAATAAACAAACTTTTTTGTATACAAATTTCATCCTAAATTTAAAAATAAAAATAGAATTTCAGAATTCATAAAAATTGGTGATAATACTAAATAATAACAAAATTCCTTTCCAATAAAGGGTGTTAATGAGTTATTTAGAAAGAGTAGCACAGTAAAATATTTCAAGCCAGAAGTATTTATTACCTTTAGTGTCTGACTGACATACAGAAATGTTGATGTGTATTTTAATGTAAGAGTCAAGATGTGAGAAGATATGAGTTCACATATGAAAGCTGTTCCATTGGCAAAAAAAGGTGCATTGTTTTCTTGAAAATATTTGTTTCATTAAGGTAGCACAAAAGCAGTATCTTCTTTTAGCTTAATGACTTCTTTTATAGTCTCCAAAACAATTTCAGTAGTCAGACTTGTGAGTATCAACTCTGTCACTGAAACTGAGTTGATAATAATGTAATTCTCCAGTTTAGTCAGCCACCCAAGTCCCAGTGTTTCATTATTTTTACTAAATTATATCTTTGGAGATAGAGACAAAGCTATCTCCCAAATCTAATTTCCTTCTGAACTAATAGATAACTAAGGACTTAGATGCTTGTATAACAATATCCAAATTTTCAAATCCCTAATCATTGCTAATGGCATTGTGCCCCACAGCTGCCCTGTGGATAGGAAAATAATACCCTTAGCAAGTAAGGAATCAGGCAAAGTAAGTGATATACTTAAATTCATGAAGGAAGCCAGATGTCTTGGAATAATAAAACACACCAAAATCCTTTCTTCAGGTTGCTCTTTCTTCCATGGAAAATTTTGTGCTGTTCCTATGAATACTCTATACAAAAGGGTATTTAAATTCTTGATTTTTTATTGCATGGTAGGAATTGTGCCTGTTTTGCCTTTCACCCTACCCCATCTCTGGCTAAAAATGTTTCTGGTTTCTTCTTATTGAACACTGAGCTATTAAGGGTCTCTTTTCAAACTTGTTGGTCTAAGAATTACAGGTAAGACTGCGCCTCAAATATTGTGTTCAGTTCTGGGCCCCTCACTACAAGAAAGACATTGAGGTTCTGGAGAGTGTTCAGAGAAAGGCAAGGAAGTTGGTGAAGGGTTTACAGAACAAATCCAAAGCGAAACAGCTGAGGAAGCTGTGGGTGTTTAGCCTGGAGAAAAGGCGGCTCAGGGAAGACCTTATCCCTCTCTAAATGTCCCTGAAAGCAGGCTGTAATGAGGTGGAGGCCAGTCTCTTCTCCCAAGTTACAAGAGACAGGTTGAGAGGAAACAGCCTCAAATTGCTCCAGAGAAGCTTTAGACTAATATTAGAAAATATTTCTTCATGGAAAGGGTGGTCAAACATTGGAACAGGTTGCCCAGAGAAGTGATAGAGTCACCATCCCTGGAGGTATTTAAAAATATGTGCAGACATGGTGTTTAGGGACATGGACTTGGCAATGCCAGGTTAACAGCTGGACTCAATGACCTTAAGAGTATTTTTCTAGCCCAAATGATTCTATACTTTTTTGTCCACTAATGTATTTTTAAAAGTGGTGTCCTGGTCATTTAGTTGGCATAGTTTTGATGCCAAAAATTACGTAGTGTCATTTTCTGTACAGCATTTTGAAAAAATTGTGTTAGGTGAGAGTATTAGCACCTTTTCTTGCTGCAACATCTACCAGCAATAAATACATATAAGTCACAGGAATAATCAGAGAGTCAAGGCATGGCTGAATGCCTCATGCTGAAAAGTTACTTTTATAAATACTGCCACCTGGAAAATAAGTCAATTGAAACTATCACAGCTGATCTCCCAATCCAACTAATCAATCATTTTTCTGGTCTATTATATTCTTACAATCTGATAAGGTGTCAATTGGTTATTGTGCAGATGCACCTGCTTGGAGTGATGTTTTGTTTGAAGATGAAATAAATCACATTAGCATGGAGTGAAACCTGTTTAAAAAGTGACTTCACACAACTTTCTAGTACTCTCTACTCAGTACATTACTATTATCTCAGTTGGCTAGCGATTTAGGGTAGTTTTCTTTGTCTAAGGACAGCAGAGAACACTGCCAGACTCCAAAACCTTCACACCAAATTTTCTCCTACCACCCAGTGTAGCTGCTTCATTCTGCTTTGAAAGAGAAAGACATACAAGAAACCAGAGCTGTCTCTCAGCCATGAAATATTTAACTCTGAAAGGTAAAGTCTCATTCCAGGCTGGAATTAACAAAGCTGAAGATGTGAAATCCCAAGAGTTATGAGGAAAATAACCAACTGTCCTTGCTATAATTTTCTACACTCACTTATGCATTCCTAAAATGAGAAAATAGAAATAAAAGAGCAATGAGTTTTGTGATAAAAACAGAAGCATAGTTTTTAAAAGCATTTTATGAAAACGAGACTACATTACAATTACTTTGTAAAATCTCATTAACTCTTTGATAACAATTTTCAGTTGCTATTTCTACTCCCTATGCTGTCACATTTTTGATCTGAAACAGCAGTGCTGAAGAAAGAATCATAGTTAGTGAACATGAAATGAAGAGTCCTGCCTTTGAATAATTGTATATCATAAGCAGTTTAGATTACACAAACCTACAAGTTCAGCTTGATAAAAACATGAGCAGGAGAGAAGTATTTAATGGGGTTATTTGGTAGAGCAATAAATATCAAGGTGTTGGACAATTCCTGGAAAAAAATGTCTAAGAGAGGTGTAAAGATCTAGATACTACTTTAGACTACTTATCTATGTCATTATTACTGGCCAGGAAATTCTAAGCCAGGATGTCCTGACTATTTTTTTTTTTCTTTTGAGGGTTTACATTGTCTTTGAAAGAAGAATAAGTCAGAATTAGGTACAAATGGAAGGAGAAATTTAATATAATTAAAGTGTCAAGAAAAGGTTTTATATGGATGTGGGCATAACAGAAATTTTTACTAAGATTTCTCCTTTGTTACTTCAGGGTCAGGGTCATTCTCACCCACTCAGTGTGGCTATCCTGATTTGTAAAGGCCATGTAGGTGGTTGCAATACTTAAAGCATCACAAGTAAGCCTTTAAAACCATCTGTTAACTTAAATTGACAAAAGATGTTAATTCTGAAACCTAGGAACTCTTCCTAGCACCAGCTATGAAAGTCTGCCATACACCAATGCTTCATCCACTGCTTCTAGCCATAAAGCTCTATGGAGAGATTGCAGATTTCTTAGTGTGGAAGGGATCTGAGCTGTGATTTGCTGAATTGCTTTCACCAAGGTTGTTTTACAGAGCAAAATAATCTATATTCTCTTTCTATACTGCTATAGAAGTCCAGGCCATAAAAGGAAAAACTCTGAAGCTATATTTGTGATTGAAAAAATTGTTTATTTGGGACACCTTTGTAACTAGCTCTGGCTAATAGACATGTAAGGGCCTGTCAAAGTTACCATTCTCCATATATTGACTAAATATCAGTTCACCTATTTACACCTTTAATCCTGTCTTTGGCTTCTTGCTGAAACTCACACTGATGAAGATGCACCTGAATAACGTGTCAGTACGGTGACCTCTTGATTATTTGTAGGTAGGTTACTTGGTTTATGAACAAAAATGGCAAAGAGAATTATTTTTTTTCTGGCATGACTTATTAGATTGTTCTGTACTAATGTGCCTACACCATTTCCTGATCTCAGCTGGCTCCATAACAAGGTTGTCCTTAAGTAATCTAAGTATTTGTGGAACTGGGGTGGTGTTACAGTTGTCTGTGCTGATTTGCGACAATTTTGGGACAAATGTGCAGTTTGGGAAACACTAATAGTCATATCATATGGGTCTTACTTTTTCTATCTAGGGTATCTTGATCCTGAATAAGAGAGAATCATAGAATCAGTGAATTGCTAAGGTTGGAAAGTGCTTCAAAATGTTTAAGTCCAACCTTTGACCAAACACCACCATGCCAATAAAAGCATAGCACTAAGTACCATGTCCATTAATTTCATGAACTCTTCCAGGGATAATGACTCCAGCACCTCTCTGGACAGTCTGTTCCAATGCTTAACCACCCTTTCAGTGAGGAAATTCTTCTGGATGTCCAACCTGAACCTTCACTGGTGCAACTTGAGCCCATGTCCTCCTGTTGTGCCCATGTCCTCCTCTTGTTGTTACCTGGGAGAAGAGAATGATTCACACCTGGCTTTATCTTCCCTCTGGGTGTTGTAGAGAATGATGAGGTCACCCCTGAGCCTCCTTTTCTCCAGGCTAAGCAACCCCATTTCCTTCAGCAGCTCCTAATCAGATTTGTGCCCCAGACCCTCCACCAACCTTTTTGCCTTTCTCTGGACACAGTCCAGCACCTCAATATCTCTCTTACAGTGAGGGGCTCAGAACAGGATACAGGGCTTGAGTGTGGTCTCACCAGCACTGAGTACAGGGGGAAAATCCCTTCCCTAGTCCTGTTGGTGACATTTTTTTTTTAATCCAAGCCAGGATGCCATTGTCCTTCTTGGTCAATTCTGCCAGTCAGCCAGTGCTGGTCAGCTCCAAAGAAGAACAAACTCAAAGGCTATTCAAAATTAGGTGTTTGAATGTTTAGTTCAGTTTGACTTGTCCACAGCTATGACCAGCTGCTGGAAATGGTTAGTTTAAAGACAGAGTAGGTACTAGTATCCCATACCCCAACCACAATATATCAATTTCCTATTATGTGTTTTCTATTTTACCAATAAAACATTCTTTAAATGCTCATGGTCCAAAAAAAAAAAAAAAAAAAAAGGTAAATTTAGAGACCACGAGAAAATGGACCTAATAAAACATTCTTTAAATGCTCAAGGTCCAAAAGAAAAAAGACAAAACATACAAGGATGTGATACAGGAGGGAAAATATTATTTTGCTATGAGCTGTGAAGAAAAGTCTTCTTTCCTTGATTGTTGTCAAGAGACATGTTAATCTCAATGAACAAGTTTGTTCCCTTTATCTAGTTGTTGCAGTTTCTAAGGTAAGTTTCATCATGATCTAAGAGTTTCTGTTCAGAAAAAAAAATATAATGCTTACAAATTCAATACCATAGAATTATTAATAATTATTAAAAATCTGTGTGCTATATAATTGGAAAATTCTTGCAAGCACTATCTTTAAAGACACACATTATCACCCCTATTTTTCAGAGAGGGAATGGAAGCCTATCCAGATTGAAGTAGATCAGCTAAAAGCTTCCACTGAAATAAACTCAATCCTGCCCTCAGAACCAGTTTATCCAATCTATAGGTGTCTTCAACACAAGAGTAAATTGAAGTCAAACAGTGAAGATCAGTCTAAGCTCTTTGCTTTATTGACAGTTTACTCAGACTTTCACTTAAATATCAATGTTTTACAAGTATAAGTATCTCTTCATTGACAAAACTATTCCTAATTTGTCCTTATTCACTATATTTGAAACATGAACTGAATTTTTCTACATGGTTATGACTGAAAAAAAAATAGGGTGCAGTAGCACAAAACTGTTATGAAAGGAAAGTCAGGTCCTGTGAGCATGACTTGTTGTTCTAAGTGTATATGTTTAAGCACTCACAAATTGCCCTGAAATGTTATCATTAAAGCAAGAAATCTTCTGCTATAAAAAGCCTTATTCTGAGTTTCATCATGCATTACTTCTCTCCATATGCTACAATGGAAGAAATTATGGCAGAACTATCTTATAGTAACTTGCATAAAATACTTACTAAGCCTTTCTCAGCTTCTATTGAAAATATTAGCATTTTTAAACTACCTCATGAAGCACTAAATGCAGTCTCACTCAGAAATTTCAAAATGAAACCCAGGGGAATGTGGTTGATCTTTCTTGTTATGTATGAACAGCAAAGCATGGATTTGTTTTTTTAAAACCCCACAGTTTGCAAAATCAATAATTTACTTTGAAAAACTAAGCAAATACATAAGCTACCAAACTATAATATTCAAATACTACTAGCATCTGCCTCTGCTGGCTAGCTATCTACTGAAAGACAAAATAATTCTCATACAAAAAGAAAGAGAAAACTGGAGAGAATCTGTTAAAACTTTCCTCAGGTTATACTAAGATGAGCAGTTGACAGAATAATACAAACAATGTTTTCATAGGAATTTCTGTAAAAAAATAATTAAATTTTTTTCAGAATTTCTTTATGACAATCTGAAATCAAAATGTTTATTGTTTATAAAAATAAGATTCAGTAAAACAAAACAAAACACCCACAACCAAACCAAGAAATATACTGACACACTTTTCTTGTTTATTTGTAAAACAGGGAAGTAAGGAATCCAAGGAAATCAAAATTAATTTTTTCTATGTAACATAAAAAGGACATATCCAGATTAACACAATTTTGACAGAACATTCTCAAACTATCTCTATTTATGTGGAAGGTTAGCTCATTTCATTGCTGTTGTTGTGTGCATTCCTCCACGGATATTCAACCAGAGGCATGTAAAGGTATTGCTATTTGGATCAGTAATGCAGCTGCCAAAAAGATTTTTTCACTTATTAAAGCAAAATGTAGCCTGTAATTGCCACAGTTTTCTGCGCACTGCTGTGCAGATGTATTGCAGTGAGGCAGAATGATTTTTGCTTATTTATTTCCTTTATATGTATTTCTAGCTCTGTAGACTATTGTTGTATGGTTATATAGTTCCTAGATAGCTCCAGTACTTTTCCCTACCTTTTCCCTACCCTCCTAGGCAGAAAGACAGAACACATTCCAGAGGCTCCAGACTCTGGGGGCTCGAAGGTCCCTATCCTATCTTGGTTCTCCTTGGGAGCCAAGGTTGAAACCAGCTCTTTGAGACACACTTTCATAAACGAAATATCTAAGGGGGGACTACAGGAGAGGTGAAACCAAAAGGAGGGAATTGCCTCACACTTGTGCTTCTGACTGGGGATTCTTGTAAATTATGCTAATTTTCTAAACTTGTAAAACTGTATTCACCCTATGTGGGTTGGGCATTTTTCCATATCTGCCCCTTGGAGGCCTCCAATAAATACCAGCCTTTATACTACCTGCTACACTAATATTGTCTCAAAAGTGGTTTTAGTTCTAGATTCTTTAAGGCATCAACAGGATAGTGAAGGTGCTTGTAAGTGTGGTGTTTAAGTCACCTGTAACATATCTGAAAAATTAACTTTCCAGTAGTGTAGTTATTCTACCAAAGTCTATTTTCTTTAGATTGCATGGTCCAGGTATTTCATGGTTTTCTTCACTGTTCAGAGTTTTTTATGCAACATATTTTAACAGAAAAGTATTTAATGAGAAATTATGAATGCAATATTTGACCAGAAGTTCCTGGATGTATAATGGAAAACAATGTAAGTATGAATTGCTCATTTGAATTCATGAACACTACAGAAATATTTATCTCTGTCTCTGCTCTCTCTATAATGCAACACACAATAGTGACAAACCCTTCTTCCCTCTATCTCTGTCAATCTCACTGCGACTGTACCAGTCTCTTCTGAAGTCTCCAAACATTTGTGCATTACTCTGAATGATTCAAATAAAACCTCTATGCCATTAGCAGCTCAATAGTATCCTGTGCATTCCATTTTCCCATTCATGTATTGTAATAGAATAGCTGAGGCTTTTGTGAAAACGAAACAATTTTGAAGATATAGCCATGCATGCAGGACACTGTTTAATACAGGACATAAAAAGGCAATTTACTCACTTTTTAAATTGATCTTGACACTTATAGCACACATTTAGCCTGCATATTATCCATAAGTAGGGAAATAATTGAATACCCCAGGTAAGTGGGTTAATGTATTTTCATGAATATGAATGATAATATTTTGCTTATTCTTTCACAGTCTACATAGATTTTGTTGAATGTCTTTGATTGCTGGCTATTGAAAAGTTGAATTTTCCTACACCCCATTAGAAATCAACAAATCATATGCTGGAAGAGTGCTTCTTTCCCTCTATATGCCAATATGTTGTCAGTGGTAGACCTGGGACCAAATGTTTACAATAAAGGTACAATAAATTCTCCAGCAGAGAGGAATTATGGAAGAATAATACACAAAGGTAATTATGATCAGTTAGGGGTTAGCTTCTGCCTTGAAGCCAGTTGAACTTATGTTGCTTTCAAAATAATTTTTGTATTTTTTAACGTTAGCTATTGTAGAACAGGGTGGTTTTATTATCTAAGTAAACGTCTAGCCATTTAGAGACTATTATTAACCTCATAATACTTTACAGCTGGCTTTTTAATGTGTGCCTATTAGTAACAGAATTTAATGGTCCCTTAGAATGACAGGGATCACCAGGAACCCGCAGCATTGTATGCACATTCAGCTGGGCACAAACCTCCTCGACATCTTGCGCAGAGAATGTGTTAAAAAAAGATGATGCCATTTGGCTTGGGCTTTGGTTCATGCACTGATAGTAATGATTTTTCAACTAAAGGCAACAAGTTACTTGTTTTCAATAGCCTTTTCGGTTAGCTTTGCAAGGAGTAGTTGAAGTTGGAAATAATAATCTCCATTTTTTTCAGTTTCTACATCACATAATCTTTAGGAGGTGAAACAAGTATCTTTATGCCCATATTTCAAATTTTCCTGAGTAAACAGAGGAAGAAAATGGTGTAACTATGTTTCTTACATTCAAAATTCAACTAAATGTTTCCAGTAATCTCTGCAGAGTCAGAATCATAGGCAGAAAGCAGAGCCATGTAGGAGAACAACCTTCATGAAGTCTGGTACTGTGAATGCTGAGGATTATTCTTTCTTTTCCTCACAACCTTCTGGTTTTCTCAAGGTTGTCTGAAAAGATTTTCTGTCTCTGGCTTTCTTCTTTTCAGACAAATTCTGAAAGAAATGGTGTGACTAAAAAAGGGTAATAATGTGCACAGAGGAAACAGAAGTCCTTGGTTTTTGTGCAGGTATGCAGGTGGAATACTTCACATGCATTGTTGTGTTAGCCTGAAACTCCTGTCTGCTACAGGATGGCCACTACAGCTGTCTGTACAACATGCCCCAGAAGGCACGCTGGGAATGCCATAGATTATGACCTGAACTCCTAGATCATAGTTTGGTACAAGGAATAATAAGAATCTACACTTGATCTTCATCTTGCAACAGAAGATGAATGCATGATTAATGGAATTTGTCTTAAGGTACTAATCCACCATGAGTATCTGTGTACACCTTTAATTTTGTGATCACCCATTCCTGTTGGAGACTGAAGAGTGCACTGACTTGTGTCACAAAAGGGATATAAGAATTTACATGGTGGTCCATGTGAAACATTTAAAAATATAAACCATATTATTTAAGAAAATAATAGTATATGCAAAGTATTCATTATTTTAATTTCAGTTGTTAATTCCAGGTTATCTGGACATTTATCCAAAGATTGTAGGAGCTGTGATGATGGTGCTTTGGAATCTTCGTCACAAGTGATATGCTGTCTGTGCACACATGATGATAAAAGAAACTCTCTGTGAGTTTCTATACAAAATGTTTCCTTCAGAAGCACCCTTGCAAGTTTTAGTGGGATTCACAAGGGACACGCTTGGGATGCCCAGCAGAGAGAGAAACAGCCATTAAAGCATGCATGTTTTAATGACCCAGAGGTCACACCCTTTAAAATGAAATGCAGCATAGACCTCTGAGTACTTTTTCTAGTGCTGAAGATTATATCCCAAAGCACACACTTACAATAATGATGATGACTCAAATTTAAAAAAAAAAAACAATTGAGGTATAAACCCCTGTCCCAGAATTGGTATCCTGTATTCTACAACTGATAGCTTATATACTTCTTTTTTTTTTTTTTTTTTTTGTTCTTTCAGCTTAATTACTGGTTTTTGCTAACTTCTTGCTTTGTGCCACAAGCTGTATATGTACAATGCCTCCTCACTATGGAAGAAGACAAGAGTCTTCTTGTGTTTACGAATTTATGAACCAAAAAGACTTCCACTGAAATGCTTTTTTTTTTTTTTTAAATAGGCTTGTAACGTAGCACAGAAACACTAGCAAAGAGCCACCGGTCTTTACTGCATTTATGTTGCTTATTAATAGAACAGCAATGAAATAATTATTCTAAGTATTGTGACTTTTATGGCATGATGGCAATTAGAAACTTTGATTAAGTTCAGAAATCTCCATTTTAAGAGCTATACGTGCACCTAGTAACAAACAGTAGCCATTCTAAATTTTGGTAACTGCTTGAGAAGAGTAAGCTGGAAACTAAGGACACTAAGATGAAACTAAGACACAAAGAAACTGTAGTACTAAAATACAATCTATCAGTGGCAAAATGAAAATTTATAGACCAGCAGTATTTACTGATGATTTTTCCTCAAGTTTAGACCTTAAAAATTAAGTATCTGCATCTAATACGTGCTTCCTGTGCACCTGTTAGTCAACTAAGATAGACAAGGGGAGATAAGGAGCTCTGGAGAGGGAATCATCTGGCCCATTTTAGATGTCTGTTCACTACACACAATTTTCTTTAAAAGGAACCCAAGGTTACAAAATTAGATTGAAATTTAGCTTAGACATAGGAAAAATAAATCCTGGTTTTAATTACTACCCACGTCCTTGGAAATATGACCTGCTCAATGTTGGTGGAACTCAAGCAGCCCACAGTCCAATGCTGGAAACATTACAGAAACCTTCCTCTAGGCACACCTTAGTGTGCAGCACAACAAAGATGAGGCCACCTAATTACAAATTAACTTCATAATACAGATTTGGTAGACTTTTATTCTGTGTAGTGCTTTTTAACCATCACAGCTTCCATTTTGTCTGCAGTTTAAACTAGACTATGGCTGTATTCATACAATTAAGAAATCATCTCAGCTCAAAGTCATATTTGAGCTCAAATGACAGGCTCAAAGTCATATTTGTTCCCCATCTGCATTATCTATCTGCAAAGAAAACTGCAGGGCTGGCTTGAAGCTGACCCAGCTGGAGTGCCCCTGGAAGAAAACTGTAGATAAATCAGGAGCTTTAGAGCACACAGAAAAGCAATTTTCTTTCCCATACAGAGATAGATTTGGAACAGCTGGGAAGACTGCTGCTGCAGCACTGTGCAGAGTAGATGGCCGTGGAAGGCTGTGCAGAAGCACTCTTGACATTTTGCCTGAAAATGCACCAATCCTACCTGCCATGAAGGCAGATGGGATTTACAGTCAACAGATTTCAGGCTGGTTGCAAGCTGCCTGTAAATCCATATGGTCTAGAGTGCTCCCCTCCTTGTCCAGTGTCTATGCAGCTCAGACATGCTTAACAATTTTCATTCTTTCTCCTTTTATTCATATATCATAAATTTACCTGGAAATGAAATTACTTTGCTCCTCTTTTTCACTGGAAAAGATGAGGGTGTTATTGGATTTATGTATGACTTTGGGACATGTATACCTCTCTCAGCCTCCTACAAAAACCAAAGTGACAGTTTCATGTAAAAGCCTTGTCAGTTCTTGCTTTTCACCCCTAGACTAACTTAGAGTGGGGGAAATATCAAAATTGTGTGTCATGACATGTTTTTGAATCAAAAGTTTGAAGTCCACAAATTTCAGCAGCAGCTGTACGTGGGATTGAGATTTGAGCCTCTGTTAACACAGGGAAGACAAGAAGCACAATGGAGATGAGATAACTTTTATTTTACTGTTGGATGAACTTCTCTGCATCAGGTGAGAAAATAGAGCAGAATTCTGTGCGTTTGTCTTGTAATAATATGAGAGTGCCTGGGATAGATAACACTACTGAAGAGTCCTGCGACAGTAATTCACAGCTCTTTTAACAAACCTGGAAGCTGATACACAAATGCACTCTCCTGTCAGTACTTTAAGAGCATTTCAGAACACTCTTCGTGACTAATGTGGTAATGGAAGAGCCTCCTCTCTGTCATTTTGCATCAATGAGGGTGGCTGCAGACAGGTGACGTGTGCCTTTTGTATACTACATCGGCCTGTTGATCAACATCTTTCCCAGCAAAACTCTTCAGGGAGAAGCTTTAATTGGTACTGTCACAAAATGTGTCTTACTGCCTTTCTCATTCAATAAAGCTGAAAAAGCAGTAAAAAAATTCAGAGTAGCAGAAAGTCACATTATCAAGAACATGACATTATAGAAAGCTGTAAATGCGTTCAACCATGTTCAATGCAAAACTGAGCATTTAATGCAATGTTTTTCATCTACTGCTTCTGGGGCACTAAATGGATCTGTCTATATCTGCCATCAGTTTCACCACTTTCATATCCTGTTTTTCCTTACCTCACATATAAGCAATATTTTCTTCTGTGGCATTTTCCTTCAGTTTCAATTTAAAGGCCAAATAAATTTCAAATAATTTCCTATTCAATTAAATTTTTAACATTAAAGAACTGTGGCCAAAGAGTGTGGTTGCTGTTACGTCTTGATGAAAGATCAGTGAAGCATCCCTGGATATGATAGATGTGCTTGCATCCAGGTCATTGCTTGAGAGCAAATCCATGTCTTTGCAAATATTGATTCTTTAGAATTTTCAAAGTCCCTGAAACTCAAGGTGACCTGGTGCACCAGAGATGTAGGTCAAAAAATTCCAGAATGCCTGAGGAGAGTGCCTTGTGTAACTTCCCTGTTGGTAAAATTCATCTCCTATATCTTAATGTCTTCATAGGCCAGATGGCAGTTTAATTTCTAGGAGCCTATTAAGAAGAATGATAAAAAGGCTTGTATTATTTGAAAGAATAGTGTGTGTTGAAAGGCAGACTATACCTTTCATTAAATAAAAAATACATTTAGCCATCTATTGGCTGAAATCAGAGCTCAGAACAGAAAATACTGTAGGAATTTGGTTTGAATTATCATACTGTTATTCTGTTCCACATTCTGTAAATTCCAGCAACTTCATTTTTTTTTTCACTACCCAACACAGAGACACACTCATGAGTGAAGAAATGGAACCCGTTTCATCACCCTTGCAGCTACCTACACTCATTTATGCTGTTTGACCCCCATGGTAGATTTAGAGGTAAACTTCTACTTGAAATAATTTTTCAAGATATTTCATTTTAAAAAAAACATAATCATGGATGTGTCTGCTTACTCATAGTTTGGGTGTTTGGGGTCTGGTGGGGAAGAGGTGTTTGGTTTTGGGGTTTTTTCTTGGTTTTGGCTTTGGCTTTGTTTGGGATTTTTTGTTTGTTTGCTCTGCTTAGGGTATTTTTTTGTGGTTGTTGTTTTATCTTTCACAGAACAAAACCAGACACTAGTTTTTCATTTCAATTGTAAAAAACACCACACCATATTCCCTCCGCAACTCTCCACTAAATTTGGGAATAATTTTAGAGGGAAAAAAAGTAAACTGACTAGCCATGTTATTTACTCTCACTCACTAAACGTGCTTGGGAATTTGTCCTGATGAAATCATCCTATCAAGCCACTAGACATGAATGTATCAATAGAGGAAAGTGCAACTCAGAGGATTCTGAATTTAATTCATGCCTTCTTCAGCACTTCAGATATATATCCAATGGCTTAGGGTTTCAAAAGTGATCCAGCCTATCTGTCTTGTGCTGTCCTGTTAAAAGTAGATGAGTACCCAGAACATTCAGCGGTGTTGCTAATGGCAGTCTGCTGATTGTTCAGCAGGAACACTCCAGGAGCACCACATAAAGGTGATGTGGTGTTCTGCCACTTCTGGTGTATGCAGAAGGGAGAGTCACATCTAGAAAGGCTGTTTCAGATATTAAGCATTATGTGTCCTGAATTCAAGCAAGTATAGCCAAGATTATGCCAACCCGTTAAAAATGCAGATGCTTAAAGGTAGGTGCTGCTGCCTATCTCTTGTCCCCAGCAAACCTCTCCTGCCAAAAAGCAAACTGAGTTAACATTCAGGCAATGCAGTCAAACCTCACTCACTGCAACTGGCTCAGCGAGAGAGGCAAGAAAGACTCTTTTGCAAGGTTTTATTCCAGCAGAGTAATGTTGTAGCTGAAGAGAAACCCGGCTAGAAAGAGAACGAACCACATGGAGCAGGCAGCTTATAAAGCGGAAGGGGTGGGGGGCAGAGCTAAAGGCTGGGCAGAGGGGACTGGCCACCAGGGGAAGGGGACTGGCCACCAGGGATGCCAAGCCAGTCAGGGGACAGGGGAAGGAGAAACCAGAGGAAGTTGCAACACAAAAGCCCATATGGCAGTCTGCTTTCCCCCCCCAGGAGGCCTAACTCTATGGTAAGTAGCTACTCCTGCTTCCAGGGCTGGGGACTTGGGGATTGACCAAGAGATAAGAGTTCGTGGGATACTGCAACTGTGACGTAGCAGTGGGCTAATCTTTAACAATGAGCTTCTGAGAGCTTCATATCTTCCTGTATATTTATATCCCCAATGGATAATAAATTAAAAGTTTGTTACTTTTTGTCTCTGGAAATAAGTAAAGGTTATTTTTTTTTTCTATTTAAATGACATTACAATGAGCCCCTTATCAATTTATTTTTTGTTAGACTTGTGGCAAATGGAGCTGAATAAATGGCAGTGACAAAGATTGCCTTTGAAACAACTTTTTTTTTTTACATAGATTATTCAATTAATAAGAAATTAAAAGATTGAATATTCTGACTTTAGTAAGAAAAGTAAACATGCATTTTTTAATATGGATAACTGTGTAGTTTTCTTCTGTGCAGAAGACAAGTTTACAACTGATTTTTGATCCAAACATATGTCTACCTAAAATCTTACACCTGCAGGAAGAATTGCTCTAGTTAAAAACCCTAGATCTTGACTGAACATTGTGGAAATGGACATCCCCATGATGTAAATAGGACCGTAGATTATTTCAAACCAAAATCACAATGTTTAAAGTTCTGTTTCTGTTCTCAGAGAACACAAAACTAGAGTAAAATGCTTAGTTTATTCTTAGGTTTCCAGATCTAATATGATGTTTTGAAGTTAAAAGGTTCCTTACTGCCAAATGGGGAAACTACATCTCAGAGATTCATGAAACATTTTTTAACCTGCCCTGATTCCAATGAGCAATCTGCTGAAAATAGTTCAGACACAGCTTTTGTAGAATGATAATTCGGATGCTTTCACTTCTGAATTGGGAATCGAGACTGCTGATGCATCCCCCAAGGAATACACATTCATGTCATTCTTACTCAGCTTAAATAGGACTGAATTGCAATAAGTAATGTCTACCCTGGGGTGACATCTTTTTTGCAGGCAAACGCAATGAGGTTGGCCCACAGTTTCTGACTGTGGGAAACGTGACTAGTAGTTCAGCATACTTCATAATAATTACAGGTATATAAAGTAAACAATTGCTTTGACCTAAATGCCTAACAGAAGCAGAATACACTGAAAAGGACAACTTGATGTGTCCTGACAAGGCAGAAAAGTAAAAGGATTCTGAGCATTCACAATCCTCTTGATTTGCGATTCCATTAGGGAATTAATCTATTAGCTAAATAACTAAATGTATTGTGTGCCAAATCCTGCATAGGTTATGACTGCAAACAGGCCAGTAAACCACTTATGCTCTTGCTTACACTGATATAATTGTAGCAATAGGCTGCTATCCTGAGTTTGCACACTGAGCCATGTGTGGGGTACAGGTTTTTTGCTTTTACAGGATGTGCGCTGCCCATTGGCAAAGATTTCCACCACTGTAAGCAGGAGCAGAAGGCACTAATTTGAATACTAATGCTTGCATACTACGTAAGGACAGAAAAATAAATCCTAAACCAAACCCCAAACAAACAGAAACAACAAAACCAACCCAAACAGACAGAAATATCCAGTCTAGCCTAGGTGCAAGCAGGGCCATCCTGCCTTGGGCAGCAGCACAGGCAGTAAAAAATGCCCCTGTCCTACATTTATTGTGCCATGGGAACACTGCAGCTGCTGGCAGAGGTGAAAGGAATATGGGTGAGAGGGATTAACCTGTTACTTATATGGCTGCCTCATGACTATGCATTGCACTGCATTGAGCTTGCAATTCTGGCTCCCCAGGGCTGGCCTCTTCTCTCTCTGATCACATTCTGCTCCATTCCTCTACTGCACCATTTTCCCTGGCAGGGGTAACCCAGTGACCTGACCCCTCCACACCTAGCATAGAAAATTCAATTTTGTGATACTCCTGAGAATGCCTAAGCTATCCTTGAGGAGTTCTAAAAATACAGTGTAGTTGCTGAAATTATGCTTGTTCATAGAATGCCCTAGAAAGTCCTGAAAGAAGTAGTAAAAGCTGAATAACCAAATAATCTTTGAAAGGCAACAAAAAACTTTTGAACACTTCAGCCAATCCATCTAATTTTAAAAAGAAGATTGAAATACTTTTACATTTTATTTATAATTTTAAAACTCCCAAGGAATTTAACAACTAAGAAATTTTTCATGTACTAAGGACTTGGACCCTTGTCCCAGTTGTGATGCTATGATTAAAACAGTTCAAGCATATTCCAGAGTGTCTACTTAACAGTTTGCTGATGTAGCAAAACATTGTAAGGCCTGAAAAGAAGGGGACAATCCAGACTGTTCAACTTTCCCTTTCATCATCTCTTGAAAAGAATGCAACAAAGTGTGGTGGAGTAATTCTAGATGCCAATAAAATAATGTTCCATTGTTCTTCATGGAAATTAGTGGGCATAACAATGTATGTTATTACTGCTGCTGAAAGCCATTGGAGAAATCATTGTTGAATTTAAATGAATGAGCTAACTGCTTGGGATTGTCAGACACATAATTATTGGAGAAAAAATTAATTCTGGCATTCTGTAATTAGTACTTCAAATATTGTAAGATTTACCAAAAGGACAATATGAAATAAGTCCTCTAAAAACCCCCATAGGATTTTACACACTTTATATGTGCAATATATTTGATATAGTAGTATGGATGTCATGGAAACCTAGTACACAGACATACTTTGAGAATAAATATTTATCTTCTTACATCTGCAGCTCTTCTAAGACAATACGAGCAAATACAGGTGAATTCTGCATCAAGATTTCTTAATGTCAAATCTTAATGCTCCAAATTTGCTGTTACACATAAAGAACTGTGATTTTATAGTTGGTACAACCCTTTGCAGGCTAAATCCCACCCCATAATGTCCTTATGTGCATACTTCTGTTAATTCAAAGACACATTAATAGTGTGCTTGGTTCCAGAGCAGAAGAACAGGTGTTTGGAGGATGCTCTGGCCTGCAGTGAAGGCAGTGGGGAAGAGAAGCAGGGTGAGGGTCAGGAGGAGGAGGAGCAGGGCGTCGCATGGGGCAGTAAAGGCTGGTGCCAGCTGCCAGCGCTGGCAGTGCCCGTGCCCTGTGATGTGCCACTCTGACTGAGGAGCAGAGTTTTGCCAAGGTACTCCGCATAGATTAATGTCATACTACTGCTTTAGAAATATTAAAGCACAACTTTAGAAATATTAAAGCACAACTTTATCTGAGAAGCCTCGTGCAGTAATCTCTGCAAAAGTGACTCCATGCGTGCTCCTCAGGAGTCAGGGAAGGTGAGGCCTTACCAGAGAGGGCCGACGAGCAGTGGGAGCTGCTGGCAGCACAGTGAGCCCAGGAGGGGCTGTTTCTCCACAGGGAGGAGAATATCCTAGTGACAGAATTATGGTCCAAAGGCACATGCAGGCACAGCCTCCCTCAGCACGCTGAAGTGGCTGCCAGTCTGTTCAGGCATGTGGTGCCATGATGTGCCCAGCGCCCTGACCTGGGCAGGGGCAGAGAGCTCTGACAGTCCCATCCCACAGTGCATACTGTCTTTTGGATGTATGAGCTTGCTAAAATACAACCTTTTTTTCATTAGACTATCATCTTTCCACTAAAAACGATGACTTTCATCCCTACAGCTGTTTCCTTCTGGCCTGCCATTATAGTGCTGTGTTTGTGGCCTTTCTGCCCAGAGGTCTTCAGTGTGGTGCTGTGGCCTTTGAGCACACCCTCACATCCTTTTGGCTGCTTTCCTGGCATTTCTGTATGAATGCCACAAAAGAGTTGAAGGCCTGGGGTTTGAATGTATTAAATGTAAAGCTATGAATGGAAGAAATCTGCTCTAGGACACTTCACCCTCTCTTTAATGTCAGGCACTGTAAGTGGTTATGTATCTAGATATACTTAAATGCTTTGGTGTCCTGCAAGCACAAAAAAGGGATTGGCTCATGAAGAGATCTTTATTTACATTGAATGGGCCTTGGGATTTGAAAATCTGACCAGAACTGGGCAGCTTCTCCTTCGTTTTCATCCAAAACCACTGTATTTGAATTTGAGTGCTTATGTCATGCTTCTGTTAAATGTTTCATCTGCTAGATCTTAAAGTTGACAAGAGCAACTGACAATTAAGCAAATTTTGAGAGAAAATTCAGCACGAATGGTTGATGTGACTGGAAGAAATTTGGTTTCTAAAGCATTAAAAAGAGAAAACTCTCTATGTGATTTTTTGTATCAGATTATTTCAGCAGTTTTAAATCAGAATAGGCTGACTATGTCCTTTAAAGTAAAATATATTTCTATGAAGATGGTATTAATACTGCAATAAAATCCTGTGTAGTTATAAGAGTAGTCATAAGTGCATCTTAATTCCATTGCACTTGTGTTATACACTCTGTTTTCATCTCGTGATCTGTGTGACTGTAAGGAGTTAACCAGAAAATGTATATTTATGTGTAGCATGACACTGATGATCCAGATGTAAGAAGACAATGTTGCCCTTTGTTACAGAAACTGCCATCTCATTACTTTATTCCCACGTATTTCTGGTGACATATCAGTAATTGGATGCAAAAGCTGTCAGACACTAGTGTTCCCAAGCTCCTTTTCAACTCGGTGTTTCATAGAATGCCAAGGATTTTCTTTTTTTTAATAAAATAGGGTCTTATAAACAACACCATTTCACTCCATTCAGTGTCATGCTAATATTACTCACTGAATCTGAACTTAAAGTGAGTAAAGCCACCTTCATATTTTGAAGACATAATGAGCTCAGCTCATGCTCTCATGTTCTCTTTAGTGCCAAATAACAACATTCAGATGTTTATAATTTGGGAAATATTAGAAAAATAGTCTGAAAAACAACAAAGTTGCAAACCATCCCTGAAAACATTAAAATCTTATAGCATTTTCCTTCTAAACGAAGAAACAATTGAAGCAAATGACTTATAAAAATGTTGGGTTATCTTACTGTGCCATTGCATATAAGAAAAACAATACTTTTGTTGTGAATTAGGTAAGAATGAGGCCTTTTGAAAGAAAAGTTGATTTGAAACCATGATTGAAACCACGGAGCTCCTTCACTGTGGATTTCTCTCAGGAGACAGGTATTTACAACTGATGTAAAGTGACCTCAACTTTTTGCTCATCCATTTCTCTTGAAGTTTGTTTTGCAGCATGAATAATCAAAAGTGAAAAGTCTCAGGAGGAGATTCTCATTTCAGTGTAATACACTATAAGTGTTTTTTAGCACCTTAGAAATTGTCTGATTTGTAAACATTGGGACAGTGATGAATCTGGAGCACTATTTGCAAGTTCTGGTTCACTGACCACTCAAAAATTCTTTGGAAAAATAGTGCCACACACTGTCCCAGGTAGAGAGTGGAAGCTGTAATTCACCAAAAGTCACACAATGTCATTAAATCATTTTTGTGTTTGGACCAATCCTTGTGCTTGTCTGACTTGTAACCTCCAAAAGAAGTTGCTATATTCTACATTCCCTTGTTCAGTTTACTCAGAAATTTACTACAATTTTAGTTATAAGTAAGAACAGACCAGCAGTTTTGGGGAAAACTTGGAGAAACTTGGCATAAAAGAAGCAAGACAGCTTTCTTTCTGGTCTCAGTTAAATCCACTTGGGAAATTTCAGCTTTAAAGAGAAACTGTGATCATGTTAATGGAAATTTTATACATTGGACTGAATATTTCTCCATGAACTGAGATACTAGTCTCATTATTTTTAGTTTGGGAAAATGCTGGAAAAGTGGGAAGTGGGGGAAAAGGAAGTCTGCAGCCCCCTCAAAAGTCCATAAATTCTCACCAGTGGGTGAATAAGGGTGCTATCTGCCTCAGGGACACTTCAGAATACTTTCTCTTCCAACATGAGTTTCAAATTAGTAGTTTATTTTTCATTTTTTTAAGAAGCATGAATGAAATATCCGAGAACTTTAGATTTATCTCATTAGCTCTGAGCTTTGATGAAGGGTACCCAAAGGAACTTCACACAGCCAAGAGGGTGGATGACAACTATCAGTTACACAGTTTCCCTCCTGAAAAAAACACTGTCTAACTTTTACTTTGAGAAAGAAGGAAGCTTGAAGCTCTGCTACAGCAGTTGAAGTACTGTCTGACTCTGCAACAGTCTCCCAAAACCACAGTGAGCTAATCATGGGTATCAATGGTTTGGAGCCCTTGAGTACAAATTGTTTTAGTTGCTTTAGTGCAACAACATGTAATGCAGGAGTAGCAGGTACTTGCAGCTTTCTCAATCCTCACCAAAAGGCAGTATATTCAGAGCGAGGATATTGGCACACTCACATAGCTTTGCATGAGACAGCCCTCTTCATCCTGTGCCAGCAGCCCACTGGGTGCCTATCAGCCTTTCTCACTACAAAAACAGTATTATACACCAAAGAAAGAATTGCTCTTGTTCTTTTTTCCAGGCAATATCAACTTTAGCAGGAATAAAAACAGTCATAGAGGTGAATGGTCTTGGAGTGTATTAGCAATGTCATTTGTCATTATTCTGATGGAATAGTTATTTACTTATTGCTGAGGCTTTGACTACAGCTCAGGAAATTGTATACCAAAAATGTACTTTTGGGGCCAATAATTCATGCCAATACTCAGCTTCAGCTACAAGAAAACACTGAGGTCTCAACTGTAGCATTATCCTCATTTGTCACAGCTGAATGTAATGACTTTACCAGAGCTTATAACAGTAGTGAATCTGACAAATTAATTTCACACCATTGTTGCTCTTCCACACAGTTAAGTTTTCACCTTTTCCTCACAAAACATCTTCCAGTTGCTCAAAAGTCATCTACTTCTCTTCTGCTAATGCCCTCCCCCTGCCAGCCTCAGCATTCCAGCTTGACAGCTTTATTTTTATAACAAGGTGCAATTTTAACCATAACTCTTGATTCTTCTTTATGTATTATTTAATAACCACACATCATTGACACACACACACACACAAAAGGAAAGAATTCTGTTCTGTGCTAGAAAATTTGTCACTTTCAATGCTGATCCAGCAAATCACCTCTTACCATTTCCCATGTGAATAGGTTATGGAAGAATTTTTCCTTTGTTAAATCTCAGGATTAGAGTGTTCATTAAATCATGCAGGATACTCCAATTCAAATGCGGAAATACTGGTGCTGTTGAACAGAGCCTGTGATTTTGGCCAGTGCTCCTTTTGTGTGTTTGTTTAAGCCTAACTATTAAAGACATGTATAAAACCACTTAAATATCTTGGGTTAGAATTGCCCCAGTTTTGCTGAATGTCATTCCTCTTAAAACAAGATGGTAGTACACAACACAAAGAAGTTTGAGCTTCTGTTCTTGTCAAAGAAATCAGACAGAGAAGTGGGAAGCTAGATGATTAGAGGAGTTCCTCCTATACCCTTCGGAATATGTTGCAGAAGACTCTTATCCTTTCCCTGCTCTGGTCCTCTGACTCCAGTTTAATTTTAAGGATATTTTTAAGGAAAACTGTGAAATCCTTCATATTTGATTCCAACAGTGACTCATGCAAAGGTAGGCTATGGGGTAGAAGTGCAGCCCTGTCACTAATTCTTGTTATTGGATAAATGCAGGGACAATGGGAAGAGAGATCATTTCCCTTCCTCCTCTTGCCTCATTGTAGTACCCCCTCACAATGAAGGGTCCTGTCATGTCCTCCCCTTTTTCTTCTTTGCTATGAGGTATCCAAAAGGGATATTCAGAGTGCTTTGTCCTTTTTCAGGCCTTGTTATTAGTGGAAGCTTGGCTTTGTATGATGCAGAGTAGCAGAAAGCAGCATTACACAAAAGTGAGGTGGAATTCTAGTGCTGGGGCTATGATACTTTCAGTGTGATTGCCTGTAGAAAATTGGTCAGTGACCTACAGTTTTGTAAGGAATGTCATCAAAACTCTGTGCACCTAGGTCACTGCTGGTTGACTGGAAGGCAGAATGGAGAAGGAAAGTAAATGAAACATCAGACTGCATGATTCTGTACAGCACCTGAAGCGTTGGCAAGCTGGTTGAGTGCTCAGTAACAGTGTCCAGTTACCTGCTACCTGCCAGCTAACCCGTGCCACAGCTGCAGGTTGTCATCCCAGCCCCTTCATGGTGCTGTCCCTCTTCATATTCCTGATCTAGACTGACCTTGCCCCAGCCATTGTCATCACAATGAAAAGTAATAAAAAGAATAAACCCAGGTGTTGCAAAGGAATGTGTGTGGTTTGTTTTGCCGTCATTCCCTCAAGATGTTGAATTATACAAGGTCCTGTTCAGAGGACCTTGCATGAAAATACTCTTGACACAAAGTTCACATTCTGGAAAAAGAACATCTCTTTAAAAAAGTTATCTATTGTTGATAACACACATTTTGACAAGGAACCAAATTCAGTCTTGTAATGTGTATTGTATAGCTCCCACCAGCATCACTACAACATATGAAAAGGAATATACATTTTTCTTACACTCACTGGGAAAGAAATAAGAAAAAATTTATCATTCTGAAGCATTTTATTACAATAAAAAAATAAAATCTCTGCTGAAAATATGTTCAGGCATGTACCTGAGGACAGAAGTTGCCCTGCTGAGTTTTAATGTTTTGGGGCTGACTTGGACCTAGCCAAGTAATGCCTTCCAGTGCAAAGTGCAATTATTTAAAGGAATTTATGACAGCTAAATATGTATCCAGGCCAGGAAACAAGAATTGCAGGATCCTTGATTGTTTAACTTGTTTCTTAAGAGTGATTTAAAATAAAATCAAATTGTTTGCTACAGTGTTTATTACTCTTATTATTCTGTACCATGTTTTTCTTGTCTTCACTCTTTTCAACATTCCCAGTATTTTTACTTTAACACTGTTATTTAAAAATAAACATCTTCAGTCTTCCACTTCATCAGTTTCAATTATCCAATGTATTGCAGGGCTAGCTTGTTCGCCTAAGGCATTATGAATTATTTGGGAATACCACCACATTTTTTTTATAAGCTGAAAAAAAAATAGAGTGACAGGTAATTAGCAATTTAGCATGGATTCCTTTTTTATTCTTCAACACCACCATGTTCCTGGCCTACTTCCTCCAAACTGAAAGTGCTAAAAACAGATGAGATATCTATTGCTGCTTTTAAACCAGAAAAACTTATGCACCAGGGATTAAACATATGGCCCTTTGGAGTGAAGCAGTAGTTACAAAGTGACTGCTGGGGGTTATAGCCACTGTTTTTTCACCACCATTCAGCACCAGGAAAAAATGAGAAAAGTAATGTGGAAAGAAGAGGTGTGTGAGATGTAAAACATCACTGAAGGCAACACAGTACACTTGTAAAAGTTCTTTAATGCCTTATTGAAGCCAGTGTGACATAATTCTAAATTTTGTGGAAAAATATCCAAAGACTTATCCTGGTAACATGTGAAAACGGAGTCACTTAGGTAAGTCTTCATCTCAGTGTTATTCCAAATTCCCTTACCCTAACCCATGCAAAGTTTCTTCCTCCATTTAAGCAGTAGGGAGGGAACCTTGCAAATGTGTTGGAATTTTCTATCAGATGTTATTATTAACATTCATGCCATTTTGTGACAAAGATTTTTCTCAACAGAGCTGAGAATATTCCAAGAAAGGAAGATATATATATATATATATATATATGTATAGAGAGAGAGAGAGAGAGAGATTTAAAATAATTTACTCTTTGTCTTTCTATAAAAAGACTCCTGCCTTCTCTTTGATGTAAAAGGGTTTCATGTTCTCTCCATCAAGAAACTGCTCTCCACCATCTCCATTCACATCCCTTGATCTTATCCTTCCCCTCAATCCACATTCTTCTCACACCCATGATCTGCCACACATCCTCTGATATTTTTTCTCTTGCTTACCTTTTGCTGCTGCACTTCTCAAGACTAGCAAGCCTTTTCCCCCAAACATCCACTGTCTAGCTTTTCCCTCCACCAAATGATGACACAAGCTGTAGGTCAGCATGAACTGCCCTCAGAAAGGACCACTTTGAGCCTGTTGTTTACAGAGGGATTCTGACTTAAACCAGTAGCACACCAGTACATGCTGGAAACTGAGGTGCTTGACATTTTCAATGAGAACTGCAATTTCAAGCAATTTCCAGTAGTTCGTTCTCTGTGTTTTCTCATTCTGACATTCACCTTTCTAAAAATATCCTTATACACAATGGAAAAATCTGTAAAGAATATTATTTGTTTCTACATGCATAGGGAGAAATATTTTATAAGTAGACAAATGCTTTTGCTTACTCAAAAATGCTCATGTGTGGTTTTACAGCAATATAAGCTATTGACACCTCACTGTGCATTTTCTTGCATTCTTTGTGATTTTTCAGTTTAAGTACACAAGTGATTTGTCAGTGAGTCACTGTCTACAGCTGTGAATTTCACACTATACATTTAATGTAACTATGATAATAGTTACTGATCTTATTTTCTGATTTTGCATGAATTTTAATTTAAGTGTTTCCTCTATGCAGGATGCTCTTCATCCATTCATTACATCAATTATACGTGGCCAGCCAATGGTTTAAACCAAAGTGGGTGAGCCGTTTACAGATTTTAAGATTTGAATGATGGCACACTGCATTGTGACTTGTGTAATACTGATTTCCTCTTGGAAAGCAAGAGAACAGAGACATCAGTACATTCACAGCTACATGCTAAAAACCATGCTCAGATTGTCAGACAAAGCACAGACTAAGGCTCAGGTAATGGATTTAATAAATACTTTTTTTCCCTGAAAAATCTGCTGAAAAGGAACTCTAGGGAACTCAAAGACATGTTGTGTGGACTTCCTAAATAGATGGCTGGAGGTCAACAGTCTTTTTGAAGTGTTAAATATTAAAACCCTTAAAAGTTGCAATTCATTGAAAGAATTATGTAGGGCTCTATTTCATGTTTCAGCACAGAAAACATCTGTTGTGTGATACCAATACTTTCTGATGAGAACAAACGCTTAGAACGTCACTAACATTCAACTTTTTTAAACTTTTTGCTTAAAAGTTGGAGGTGACAAGATATTGAAGAGCTTTTTATAAGTTGTTGCATTAGCATCACCCAGAACTATCTCACAAAGTTTAGGAAATTCAGCCTAAAATCAAGACTCATACTTGCATGGCTTTTCTGACCAGACTCTGGTGCTGTAGTCATAATCAATGGTTCTTGTGAAAACTCAGAGTATTCCCCAAAAAGCAAAATGGAAGATACCACAGAAAACAGAGCCTCAGTAGATAATAAAGGAAGACTAAAGCATAGACAAATGCTGTTCCTCCTCTTGCTATTCAGCTATTGTTCAAGGAGGAATAACTTAGCTTAGAATTCTTCCTTTGTGAAAAAGAAAACAATGAAACAATCTGGAAACCCAATGTTATGGGGGAAAAAAAACCCCAAACAAACCAAAAGCATATTATGTGAATGCTTATTTGAATATAATCTCTTCAAATAAATGTGAGTGAGGCAAATTCTGAGCCTCATGTTAACCAGTGTAATTCCCTTGAAACCAGTGACAATTGTTGTGGTTTAACCCCAGCCAGGAACCAAGCCCCACTCAGACACTCACTCAGTCCCCTGCCAGCAGAATGGGGCTGGGAATCAGAAGAGTTAGAGTGAGAAAACTCATGGGTTGAGATAAGGCACTTTAACAGGTAAAGCAAAAGCCACGCACAAAAAGCACAGCCCCTCTTCCCATGAGCAGAAAGGTGTTCAGCCATCCCCAGGAAAGCAAGGCTCCATCATGCCTTGTCAGCTGTGAATGCTTATTTGAATATAATCTCTTCAAATAAATGTGAGTGAGGCAAATTCTGAGCCTCATGTTAACCAGTGTAATTCCCTTGAAACCAGTGACAATTGTTGTGGTTTAACCCCAGCCAGGAACCAAGCCCCACTCAGACACTCACTCAGTCCCCTGCCAGCAGAATGGGGCTGGGAATCAGAAGAGTTAGAGTGAGAAAACTCATGGGTTGAGATAAGGCACTTTAACAGGTAAAGCAAAAGCCACGCACAAAAAGCACAGCCCCTCTTCCCATGAGCAGAAAGGTGTTCAGCCATCCCCAGGAAAGCAAGGCTCCATCATGCCTTGTCAGCTGTCCTGGCTGTGTCCCATCCCAACTCCTTGTGCACCCCCAGCCTTGCTGCTGATGGGATGGAGGGTGAGGCAAAAAGGTCTTGACTCTCTGTGAGCACTGCTCAGCACTAAGAAAAGCACCCTTGTGTTAGCCTCCTTGTTTTCAGCACAAATCCAAACCACAGCCCCATCCTAGCTGCTGTGAAGAAAATTAACCAGTCAAAACCAGCACCCAATTTAAATAAACTAAAACTCCCAAGAAATTTCTTCCTTTTTTTCATTTCCAGAGAAGACATGCATCTTGAAAAATTTTCTGGTTTCTCTTTTCCCACTACACACAACCCTCCCCTACTTCTCATTTTCTTAGAATTCCAAAAACTGGAATGAAACTGTGTCTTAAATGTTCTCTCCAAAATCTCCTTAGCTTCCCATCTTTATGAAAGGGAAAGTTTACATGTTTCACCTGCTCCTTCAGAAGCTAACTTGGTGACTTACTCTGGAAACCTGTAAGCACTGAGGAGAGGGTGAAGATCTTGTATGCATAGCAAATGACATGCAAGGACTTAGGTGCTTGGTTCCTCACTAGGTCAGTCCCCTGCATCTGCATTTTCTGTGCTATTTTCCGTGTTTCCTGGAGTTGTTTGGTTTTTCATCTTCTTTAAAACAAATAAGAAAAACATCTGCTGCTGTGTAACACTTGTGCGTACAACACGGCATCCACCACAACACCTTACTACAATGGAGGCAAGGTTGCTGGGTAAAGCTTTTTTTTGTCTTTTCCTCCATAACTCCTGTTCTTTACAAACAAATTCACAAGGAGAGAGCCAAGAATAGAGATTTTTTTTTTTCCTTTTGGAAATACATTATGGAGAACTTTCTTCTTTAAGTCTTCCTTTTCTCTAACATGCTCAGACTTCTCTAGACTATCCAAATACATTGGGTGCAAGAAATGCTGAACTGAAGTCTTAACTCTCATTAATTTGGTAGTAGCCCTGCAACATGATGTTTCGGAGAGCTTTTATAAAGAAAGATTCCTCCTCCAGCCTTCAGGTAGAGATAACTGCTTCATCTTTTCCTTATAAATTTTTCAACAGAAGTGGTACTCAGTTTTTATTTAAATGTCCACACTGTCACCTGTGTCCCTTCTTTCCCAGAACAGTGCCCTACAGCAACAGGCTTTTAAACCACATAGAAGTGGGCAAGAGAGGGAGGAGAGAAAGGGAGAGTGAGGAGCTGAATTCCACAGCTCATATGAAACCCCTGACACTTCACAGGAGATAATGAAAATTTTTTGGGGTCAAAAAATAGCTCAGGAGCAAGGAAGGCATATATCTGTGGCTTAATCACTAGCCCCACCTCAAAACCCATTGATTCCCAGAATCCCATTTTTTCCTGGGTGCATTATGCATTTTTTATTAGACATTCATCAGATCAAATGTAAACCAAAGGAATGGGCTCTAGTCACCTCTGCCACGAACCACCTTGTTTTTCAGGCTTTGTTCTCCCAGTTGCACAACTCTTATGTTCCCTCACTTTGACCCTCTGACTTTTTTACATTTTCTGATGCCCTGTTTTAATAGGCATTGTTAAGGGACACAACCCAGCCCTGCCTCTACACTGGTGATTGCAGCACTCAGCTGTGAGCATCAGCTGAAAGGTAACCTAAGTCAACCATACTAAAGAAAGAACCTGAAAGAGAGCTAAAGAGAGAACCTGAGTTTGCCTGAGTTTTGCACTGAGTTAAACCTATCAGTGTTTTTTCCCTCTTGAGTGACGTGGGTGACTCTTTCATACAACCTCACTGGCTGAATGGGAGGTAGGCACTGAGAGGCTGTTTTTTCAAACAGTTCTTGGCAATAACAGCAATCTGGCAGTACCTTGCATTAACAATAACCTGACTGTAACCCAGGCAACCTGAGAACATTGGTAGCCAATCAGTAAACAATAAGCAGCTCTAGCCCTTTCAGGAATCCCAGAGTGGTTAATTATGGCTTGAATAAGTAAAAAAATTATATACTGGGTGCTCAACTTCAGGTTTCAGTGAATGCGGGACTGAGGGCTTGTCTGTTAGAAAATTCATCCACAGTGAGACAGAATGGGAATAGATGCTGTTCTGTCTTGCCCACAGAAAATTGCCCTGCAAACTCTCTCTCTGAGCCCTGCATCCCGAATTGGTTCTGTCCATTGCTCGATGCCTGGAGGAGGTACCTACAACAGGAGTCTTTTTTAAGCTTAGCCCCTCCAGACTCAGCACACAGATAGACATGACCAGGTGGACCAGGGGATGTTTTCAAATGGGAAACAATTTAGAATTACAGTATAATTAATCCATAGCCATTGCTGCTTTTGTCTCATTTCCCACTATTAGGAGGAAATGTTCCATGTAATTTACAAGGAAGACTGTTGAGTATGGACTAAGATTTAGTCTCATTAACTTCTCTTAATCAAGTGTAAATCAATACATTCTTAAATGAATTATAGTGTGACTTATGTAGGATTTTCCCCTCCCAGATTTACTCCCCTCCAGAATATACCTGAAAGTTTTCATTAGTTGGGCTACAGTGAGTCAGTTGAAGTTTTCCTCTGCTGCTTAAAATGTTTCTGCTTTGTTTTCAAAATATATTCTAGAAATATTCCCAATGTCCACTACTAAGCAGTCTTTATGCTTTCCAGGGTTTCAGCATTTTTAAAGATATTGAGGAAAAATGTCCCTCTAAATCAAGAAAGCTCTGATTTTCAGTTCTGTTTTGTTTTTTGGGGTTTTTTTTGAGGTTTTTGTTTGTTTCTTTTGTTTTGGGGGGGGGGTTATTTGGTTTTGGGTGTTTCTTGTGATTTTTTTTTAAACTGCCACATTGTAATGCAATTACTTCAGACTTGGGACAAGAGGGCTGTTTTTCTGAGATGTTGGTAAACTGATGATGTCAAGTGAATATTAATTGGGCACTGAAGCATAACTCTTTAATTGCTTCATGGAGTCTATGGAAATCCTGTAATTGGTCATAAACTGCAAAGCAGGGAGTGGCATCTGCTTCCTCTCTTGTTATACTCTTGTTATTGTCATGTCCCTTCTCTTTCCCACTTCCATGACTGCCAAAGTTACTCATTGCAGCTGAGCAGAAGATATAT
This sequence comes from Pyrgilauda ruficollis, assembly GCF_017590135.1. Classification (NCBI taxonomy): domain Eukaryota; kingdom Metazoa; phylum Chordata; class Aves; order Passeriformes; family Passeridae; genus Pyrgilauda; species Pyrgilauda ruficollis. Next base: position 7,125,892 of record NW_024524044.1, on the reverse strand, counting down.
GGTCAGTAAGTAGCAAACGAAATTTGGGTTTCCTTCACTGCAGTCACCGTGTGTGTGTTGGTTTTTTCTGTCTGTCTCCTATTGCCTTGCTAATGAGGCAGTGTCCAAGCAGTGCCCCTCTCAAATGAGAGCTGGCCTGAGGCTGCTGCTTTGCCAAGTCCTTGTGCTTCCTTAGGTCACTGTTGCATTTTTTGTCTGCCCTTTAGGGTTCCATTCTTCAGACATCCCAGACTGTACACTGTGTGCCCCTTAGATCATCTTTTGTGTCTGAGAATATAAAACACTCTTAAACCAAATTAACTCTAAAATGCTGCTTGCACTACAAGCAGCATTTCCATGCCTTCCTTCACTTCTACCCTTTCTTTTTCATAAAATGAAATTAACATGATAAGAATCAGAACAGTGTAGAACCAGCCCTTACTTTTTCATCATAATTATGGTTATTAATGCATTTGGGTTGAGAAAAAAAAAGGATTTATGCATCTGTGAGTTAAGCATCAGTTATGGAACAAGATTCAGAAGCCAGTTTGAGGGGAAATGGAGAAAACCCCTAAGTCTCTATCTGACCGCAAGCTGCTCTCCAGAACCTGTATACACAAATCAGAGTTGTAAATACTCATATTTCCATTTGGAAACTTTATCTCTCTTTCAATTTTTTATCCTGTTGGTGCACTGATTTTTATGAAAAAAAAAAAAAAAAAGGAATTAGTGGGTCGGCTTTTTGCTTTTCATGTATTAATGTCCAACTAGAGACAACACTTCACTGAAAAAGGAAAACTATACTTCAGACATTTTTTCATAGTGCAGGCCTATGACCTGTGATCACTAAATTATGGTGCATGAAGAGGCAACTCACAGATTCTGTTATAAATGCAAGACTCAAGGAGCCAGGCAGCAAGCAGAAACAGGAGTCTGGAGTCTGTTTCCAGAACAGCTTCTGTGCTTGGGTAACTACTGAATATAACTTGCTTGAACATTTTTGAAAGCAGATTCTGGAATTACCTTCTATATGGGGCCTACCAGTATCACAGAGCTGCTATTCACTGCTGCTGCTCACTGCTTATCTCTGTGGCCACATAACTTCTGTGTTGTAATTCAGCTCCAAGAAAAAGTAGAGTGATCCCTTAATATACTTCAGATTTCAGCAGGTGGCTAAATCTTGCACTCTTCTGAGCAAGATTTAGGTCAAATCCCTTTGGCTGACATGGATGGAAACTCCCGATCTTTTACACTCTACACATTTGGATGTATCACCAGTTTATTATGACAGACACAGATAGGTTCACCACCTTTTTCAGACTTAAGTTTTATTTCTGATCTATTTTTCACACATTCCATTACTTTTCAAAAAGTCAAATGTGGGTATATGTAATACATAAACAGTTATCTTTAACTCTTATTATTTCATCTGTTTTTCTCCTGACATAGTTTACTGTTCTGTAAAAAGTCATTATATACTGATTTTTTTTTTTTGTTTCTATATTTGATCATTCATATTTAGGAATGAGCTTATCCAATATAGTGTTCAGAAATTTCAGATTTCAGATAAACTTGCTTAGGAGTAGCACTTCTCCTGACAGTATCCTTGACCACAGTTCAGCTATCACACAAGTAATGCTTCAACTGATTTTTAATGCTAAAATTTGATGGATTCTGTTTGGAAATTTTGTCATGGCATTCCTGATATGGACATTGATATGAAAACTTATACTGTAAGTTCATTTAAATTATAGCATATAAAAGTGCTATTATAAAGAGGTATGGGCTAAACTGAAATAAAAATTATGGGTGCGCAAGGTTAAAGTTCCGGAGAAGGATTTTTAAACACTGATTTTTAAATTTTTTTTTTTTAAATCTTAGAAAATGAAGAAATGAAAAATTACACAACAAAATAAAGAAGATTCAGGGTCACATGCTATCTGGCATGTGAACTACCTGTGTATTTCATGCCCTTGTCTAGCTGTGTGCTAGAACATTTAATTTCAACCTGGGTGACTCTTATGGGACTTAGGCTACACAGCAACAACAAAAATTATTATTCAAACAACTTTGAATGATTCCCAAAAGTTATAAAGTAGGTAAAATCTACATATTGATTTCTTACTAAGATTGTTAGAGAAGACATATTGTGGTCCATTCTTTTAAACACTGTTGTAGCAGGTGAGTATGGAAGTCAGTGGCCTACCTAATCCAACCTCAGGATCCAAGATATGACCCCAAGTTTTAGAATGGTGTGGTTTGAAAAAGCTTCTGCATAAGTCATCATCATAACATTTTAAGGGGAGAATTACATCAGACATGCTTAAGAGTCTGTTCTGATGAATTAGCAATTGGTGTGATTCCCCATGAGCATTAAAAGTAGCAAAATGTATTTTCCATCTTGGCAAACAAGCCTGGTATTTTGTAGAATGGGGACTTCAAAGTTCTCACTGCAAGTTTTTTTTAGATTGGTTTTGCACATGAAGTTCCACAGAAAACACATATTTTCATATATCATCAGATGTAATGTTTTGAAACAGTGGTTTAATAAATATTTGTAAGAGGATGAAAAGGAATGCTGTAGTAGATTTGTCATCTTTCACTCCTTAAATTAAGTGCCATCCTGTACTGTAATCCACAGTTTTTCAACAGTTCCATATATAGGAGGATTGATATTAAAAATACATACTCAAACAGTTGCAGTATTTCATCTATGGTCTCATGAAAGTGATTCTGGAAATGTTGCTTTCCTTCACTTTCTTATTTTCCTGAAAAGCAGTGTTATTCCACAGGTTTTGCTATTTGATTTTTTTTGTGTGTGTTTCATTTATTTTGAAGGGGAAGGAAGGGAATCAAACCTAAGAATTAAGAAAAACAAGTTCAAGAGAATGTTGTTGCTCAGCTTGCTCAAATCAATAATTCAAACTGATTGGATTGTTTATGCAGAGATTATTGGATTGTTTAAGTAAGAGCTAACAGCAGTGTCCTTCCTTATAGACCTTCAATAAGTGAAGCTTCTCTAAAAGATTTGGACTATGCAGAAGAAATAGGTTTACTTCTTGCCACATTAGGTATAGTGTTTCTTTATAGAAACAGAGTAGCTGAGGTTTGTGTTCCTTTCACAGCAATCAAGGACAATTTTAAAGACAGAAACAATTGACAGGATTGATTAGCTGGTTTAAGGAAGGATCAGTCAGATTCAGCATCATACCACCTAACTGTGATTAAGCCCTGCTGGAACTGGTATTTGTGTGTGTCAAACTGACACGATGCTGAACTGAATTTGCTTTTTGTTTTACAACACCACTTGAGCTGACTGTGTCCAGGACTCAAGGTAGTAACATTCTTGAATCTGAAGGGAAAAATTCACAAACCCATAAATGGAATTACATTTTGTTTATAAATCATCAGTAAAGATTGGCAGCATGTTTTGGTTTGCCTCTGTCTTGTTAAATTGGAATGATAATGGCAAAAACCTTTTCATGTCTTTAGAAATCTGTGAAAAAACCCTTTTCTTGAGAAGTACAGGTCCTACCCCTCACCTTCACTGTATATTTTTTAAAAATCTTCCTTTATCTGATACTCCCAACCTCTCTTCTTACTCTGCGTGTGGGCATGATGGGTGTGGCAGATGTCATGCAATACCCACTCAGATCCAGGGAGTGCCTCTTACAGGGGATGCAGTGGCCCAAGCACAGCCCCCTTGTGCCAGGTGAGATGCTGCAGGGT
>NW_024524044.1:5278711-5321204 GCF_017590135.1 Pyrgilauda ruficollis | reverse complement strand
CACCACCCCCGTACCCCCGCCTCCTTCCTCTCGCCCCTTCCCCTCGGCTCAGTTCTCCAATCGCTCCAGACGTGCCCAGTCTGCGGCACCTACCTGTGAAAGTCTGGCGAGAGCGCTCAGTTGCATAGAGACTTTTGGAAATACGGGCTCTGCCGCTAGATCTCCGCGCCCCGCCGGGAACGGCGGGGAAGTAGTTGCTCCTGAGAAAGCTTGATCGCATCCAAAGGGACATCGATAATAAGGCTTTCCCCCACCCCCACCCCCCTCCGCCACCGCCGAGCGCCAAGCAACAAGTTCAAGGGGTGGGTGGGGGGAAAAAAACAACGTAATCGCGCCTGGCAGCTCTTGGAGCACGTCCTTGCGGGGCGCGGATCCTGCGGCGCGGGGCCGCTGTCAGGCGCGGCTGCGGCTGCGGCCGCTGCCCCTGCCCTGCCGCGGGCTGCGGGCGGCAGCGGCGAGGCCCTGGCGCGGCCGGGGGCGGGGAAGGGGGCTTCCCGCTGCCTCCCCCAAGGCGGGCGGGCCATGCCACCCCGCCGCGCCGCCGCCGCCCGCGGGCGAGGGGCGCATGGGCGGACGGCGGTGCGGGCGCGGGGAAGCGCGGGGCGGGTGGGCAGGACATCGCTCCGCGGGCGAAACAAAAGGGCTGCGGGCAGCCGCGCCGGCGGCGGCAGGGCAGGCAGGGAGCGCGGCTGTGCCTGCGTGTGCGCCGGGTGTGTGCCGGTGTGTGTGCCAGTGTGTGTGCCGGTGTGTGTGCCGGTGTGTGTGCCGGTGTGTGTGCCGGTGTGTGTCTCTGCGGGGCCGGGATCGTGCTGTCCAACCCATCCGCCGGCAGCGCCGCACAGACCCTCTGGAGTTCGCGGTGCTTTGGGTAGGGATCGGGCGGCGGCGATAGCTTAGGTGAGGTACCGAGGGAATTTCTGGGGAGCGCTAGCTGCTTTCAAGGGAAGGGGAACCGTTCACTGCAAAAAAGGGGAAATGAGATGCCTGGGAGTGAAGTGTAGGATGCTCCTCACGACCCGCCCCGAGCCACTCCGGAGTTCTGGTTGCAATATCCAAATGGCTCTTACCAGCTTTGGGAACGGCGAGAGCTGGGACGGGTGTGGGAGCCTTTTCCTCCTCCTCTCCGTTCCGCTCCCGTGCCGAGCCGCGTCCCTTTTCCCGACGCTAGATGGCGCGTGGATGACGGGAAGTGAGCTCCAGCCGGGGCGCCGCTGCGGGCCCGCCGAGCCCCGCTCCGCTCCGCTCCGCTCCGCGCAGCCCCCGCTCCGCTCCGCGCAGCCCCCGCGCTCTGCCCGGCCCGCCCGCCTCCAGCCCCTGCCGAGCTCGCTGCACCGCCGGGTCTCCGCGCTGGACGGGCACGTAATTCCCGAGCTCTGCGTGCCGCTCTGATAGCGCCGATAAATAGAGGGAATATAGGGTCTGTATTCTGAAACCACTCTATGTCTTCTTCATAGACCTTGCAAGAAGATACCAGAAGGTATTCCTCCTTCTAATTTGCCTGTGTTTCCGTTTGGTAGTAAGAGGTTTTGAAAAGAATAACTGAGTAAATAGGTTCTTTTAAATGTGAAGTTTTTACAACAAAACCTTCCACTCTGATAAGCTATTTGAGATATATGCCAAAGAAATCCAAAGCAAAATTAAACCAAATACACATTGAACTTTGGGAGTTAACTCTTTTCTGTATTTTAATAATAGCTCAGCTTCAGTATATATTCACTTCTAAGTTCCCATGGAAAAGATGAACACTTTCAATATTGTAGCCTAAACTACAACCTAAACTGTCCCTCCAAGTAATACTTGAAAGCACAGAGAGAAAAGGCTTAAAAAGGTTTAAAGTGCAAACTCTAATATAGGAAAACTTGTGATGATGACTGATTACATATATCAAGCCACTTGAAATAAAATATCACATTAAATAAAAGATACTTTCTGTTTATTTGCTGAACTTGTTTGTTGATTTGTTGCTTTGCTATTTTTTTCTAGTTCAAATATTCAGTACATAATATCCTATAAATTAATCCATTACGTTTAAATCAGTTGGTCAACTATAGGTATTGAGCTTTCAACGTTATGGATATTCTTCCATGTGAAATGGGAGGTTTTGTTTGGTGCTATAGGACATTCCTGTAGAATTAATAAATCCCAATTTTTGATCCTGTCAGCTTAGTACTGATAAAATAATACAGGACTTCCTTTCCTGAAAATCAAGAGGTTTCCTTGTCAGCTATAGATTGTTTTTGTAATCAAAAACTGCTCTTATTTTTTTAGCATGCCAGCTTTACAAAAATCAGTTGCTGTCTTAAGTTGATTTTTTTTTCTTTTAGAGTTTTTCCTGAATAGAAGTCTCATAATAAAGAATTTTCTATCCACAGAGCGAACCCATGAGAATGGGTGCCATTAAAGAAACACCTGGATTCCTGTTGCAATCTTAAACTTGTTTCAGAAATTTACAAGTTTCATAAAAAGATGGAAAAAAACCCCAAACAAACCCTATCTTTTTGGACAATTTTGGGTACCACATAGCGTTATAACATTTAGTCTTTTTTAAGTAAGAGGTTTGAAACCAGTTGAGGTTTAGAGACTTTTCTGACACCATTGCCTGTAAAAGTAATCACCTCACCTTAAATTTTTGTGGACAACCTGTATATCAAAAAAAAGCAGTACCTACCTACCTATCTTTCAAAAGCAGTACCTTGGAAGGAAAAGAGTGCACTCTATTGACTCCTTAATTAATATGTTACTGAGAAGCGATAGCCAGGAACTCAAACTTTCACAGCTGGTACCTTATGTTTAGTTCATTAAAATTGCCTGGCTGAAGCATTCCTTACTTTGTATGTTTCAGAAGGACTAAATCCTGCTACATAAGATGCACCTAAATAATCAGGTCTTCCTAAGTCAAAATCCTGCCCGTGAAATCAGAATTGGCTACAAAGAGATTGGTGTGATGTGACAGGGAGGATTATGACTTCAAATAGGAATTAAATAGCAGGGACTCAAATGAGACAAAGATCCTATTTTCAAGGGAAGAAAATAAATCCTAGTAATTGTAGGAAAAGAAGAAAATGATACTAAGGGGAATGCACAATGGGCTCTAAGATGAGCTGTTTCTTAATTCATTCTGAAGTCATGAGACATAAAGAACTCTCTGAGGATTAAATAAGCTACCAGCTATGATGCAGAAGTCTGTATTAATGAACTTTTTTTTATTTATTTAAATATTTAAAATGTTTGAAACTGCAAGTTTTCTTTACAGATTGAGAGCACATGTGTATCCCCTCTTTTTAATTCCTCTAGTATTAAGACAGTTTTCTTTCCTTTTGAGAAAAGAACAGTGCAGATGGTGTTTTGTTTTGAGGTCTGTTAGGTTTTGATTTTGGTTTTTTTTTTTTTTTTTTTTTTTTTTTACATTTTTGTTTTTGGGTTTTTTTTTAATAAAGGGAACATTCCTGAAAACATCTAGTAGCAACGTCCAATATAAGAATTTCTAGAATGCAGCCCCATTGAAGAACTAGGTTGTGAGATTAAGAATGTGTCTCACAAAGGAAAGTGTTTGATTCTACCTTGCAAGTATAAAAAAACAGTGCTTTGGTCAAACACACAATCAGCCCAAATACCTATAGTCATAGCCTGCAGTTTCCTTGCCTTCATAGGTTTTGGGGTTTTTTGTCTAAATCTAGCTGCTTTTTGTGCTTTGGACCAGACAGAATAAGTGGAAGGCTTTTGATAATTTTTCCAAGATAAAATGCCATATTTCTGGGATTTTGCTAAAATAGGCTCAGGTCACTCTGCAGTGCAAGTGCTTGGTGTCCTTTCTATGCAGAGAAAAGGATTGCTCTGGACATTAAAAAATGACCTCTCACTGGTCAGTGATTGAGACATACTGTGGGGGGAAGTGCACCACACGCACCATTTCTTTTAGATTCTGAAGTCAACCTGAGACGTAGTATAGCCACCATTAACCTAAAAAAAGACCCTTACTTCTGTGGGAAAAGATTTTTTTTGTATTTATTGTGGGTTTAGAGGCTGGAACATGAAGGCAGAGCTGTCAGCATAGTAGTTTCTTTTTTTCTTAATGTGAGGCTAAGTCAATACTTGGAAGCATCTCAAGAAAACCTTACACTCTTCCAAAGAAGAGACTAATTTGATCTCAAATATATGTGCTTTAACTTCTCTAAACCAACAAATACTGACTTAATCATTATATATGTTTTTCTTGATGTATAGGATATTATATGAAACATTACTTCTGTTAAACTATGTATGTATTAGGTCTTATTAAGCTCTGGGAATTCCTCTTCAGATTAGTGATATTGTACCCATCAGTGAAATGGTAACTTTTAGATTTTACTTTAGATAAATACATGTTTCTCGTTTTGAATTCATGTTTTGCTTCATATAGTATCTTCAAACAAATATATTTTGTCTGTATAATGAGACCAAATTTCAACCAATTTAGCTTTAAAGATCTGTGGTATCTAGTTAGGAGCCTACTCTCCCTGAGTTCTTGGAGTCAACAGAGGGAGAAACAACCCCAGAAAGCAATCTGTCCTAGCTACAATCTCAGTGTATGTAGGTAGGTGTCCACTGACTATCAAAGGCAGTCTGGGATGGCTGTGGTCCTTAAGTTATGAGCCTTTGCTTTAGGATACTTTGCATTTAAGCAAAATGGTCCTGAGACTTAGAGCCTGAGCCAGTCTGCTACGTCAAAAGGAAACTACCCTGGACTTCAAGCGTCTTTAAGGTCACATCCTTAGAAAGAGAAACTAAGAGTGAATTCATGCAGAAAACTAATTAATGACTACAGTTCATACTCCTGGTTGCACTGAAGCACTTTGGGAAGTCTTTGACAAAGATGCCACTTGCCAGACTTTCTCTGTGTTGCCACTGCCACATTGCCAAGCACATGCAGAATCTTCAGTGTCATCAAATGCTCCTGTTTCACTCCACGAACAAAATTTTAAAAATATATTTTTTTTACTTCACAGTTTTTGACTTAACTATCTTTTTTATTTTTGTTCTCTATAACATACAGCATGGCAATCTTTCAAACTGCATCCAAACATTACCATTTTAGATACTGTTTTTTCTTTGTATTCCAGGAAATGTAGGGTTTGGATGCTAGCCACCTTCCTCTGCTCCTGCAAAAACCTCACAACGATCAATGGCTCCTTGCCTAATTAGTCCCATCTCTCTTATACTGTGAATCCTTTCTAAACTGTTTTGTTACTAGATTGGCTCTGCTCTTCAATACCTGACATAGAGAGTACCCAGAGAGGGGTATTGCAGCTCTGACTGAGAGTGACTGCAATTGTATCCTTCCCATTTTTAATAACTGGCTTCTGTTCCAGCAAAACTTCCATCATTTCAAGTTTCAGCAGCTTTATAGAAATCCTATATGAAAGAGGTGAATATGTGCAAAAATATAGTTAATAGAAACAATGTGTCATTCACTGGCACAGATGAATATAGAACATTTTTCAGAAGTTAGTAGATTGAATAAAGTTATTATCTTGCATTGCAAATAGCTTCCTTAGTCCATCCAGCTCTTAGCAAAGAAAGATGTCTGAGGTCAGGCAGGCTGGCATGAAGCTGGTAACTCTTCAAAACTGAGAACATCTGGAGAGATGCCTGTAGGGGCACCTTTTATGCCAGTAATTGCTAATAGCCCCTATACCACAGTTCAGAACAGGAAATAGAAACCTTCTTTCATGTTAATGATTGCTTTCTAATTGCATAAACAGCAATGAGATAGCAGTCATTTATAGCAAGCTACTCCTCCAGCTCAGGGAGGAAATAATTTTTTTGGTGGTGTTTCTGGTGGCATTGCTGTGGTGAATGCTGAATCCAAGCTTCCAAAAGGGAGAAAGGATGAAATAATATATAGTTTATATATTTTCAAAAGTGAAGCATTACTTATGGGGGTTTTTTTGCATGAAATTAATTTTAAAATAAAATCCAAAAATTAATTAAAAATATAAATTAGAAAAGCTAGCATTTTTTTCACATCAGTTTTATTAGCCTGGAGCAGAGTGAACAGTTCACAAATCCTGAGAAACATTTAGATAGACTTGATATCATGGTATTACTGGATGTCATCTGATCTTAGAAGTTGTAAAATCAAGGTATTACAATTGAAAACTGTCCTAAACTTAGTGTCATTATGCTCTACATAGTCCCAAAAAGATGCATGTCACAGAGAGATGCTAGATTTATTAATCATTTAGCTTAAACACAAAATTAAACAAATATTTCATTGTATGATTAGCAATACTTCACCTCGAAGGCAGTTTTCAGCACAGGCTATTCAGTTATAATTTATGTTGCTAAGACAGTCTGACAGCTTGCACAATAGTGCTGCTGTCCAAGTTAAAAGAAGTATGTTTCAATGAAATCATACTTGCTTCATAGGAGGCCATAGCTTTGTTTGCCAATTAAAGACTTTATTTTGCTGTAGTTTCATCACTCATAAATCAAATAGCAAGAAAATATCTAATTTGAGTTATAACATTTTTAAAGCAAGATCATAAGAAACCAAATCATCACAATGTCAGATCTTTAGTTTCCTTCCAGTTTTGTATGTAGCATTGCCCAGTCATTTAAAAAAGATTGCTATATAACATGGCCTCAAGAATACAGCAGTTAGAGTGTAGATATTTCATATACAATGTATGAATCAAAAAAAATGAAAACAAAAGCCTGTTCAATGGAATTAAAGTTAAAGCAATAGAAAGCAGAAGTGTGAAACACTAGACAGTAGACACATTTCTATAAATACAGCTCTGTAAGAAGAAACAAAACCACTTGTTTAGTAAAGATTCCAAAAGCAGTGAGAGTTTGCAAATGGTTGAATTCTATTTGCAGCTTCTGGTCTGCTCTCATTATCCTCTGCAAACCAGTCATATAATTCACAGTGAATTTAGTTATTTAATTTTATCTGTAATACTGAATGGAAATGTTGTCTAGATGGGACAGCAGTCCTTCCAAACCCCTTACTGTACTCTTCTATTTCATCCTCCAGTTAAATAAATTAGGGCAGAAGATAATGTAACATGGAAAGCTTTAAAAAAAAAAAGAGTAGCACTGTGCAGCATAGCTATTGATGTCTTATTCTCCACCTGTCTTTTGTCTAAGGAAGGGTGATCTCATTAGTTTCCTCACAGTAAATAATAATAGGGTGTTTCATCTCCAGCTACTCGCTAGTTTTCATTGAATTATAAAAACTGCTTATCTTTAGTCTTCTTACCCCACTAAAATGACATTCAAGAGTTGGTGTGAGTTTGACAGACAGAGTGACATTGGATATTACTGTATTCCCTCAATTTTTTTTTTCTAGGTATTCAATTACCTAGAAAACCATTTTACAAATTGCCATTTCTCTTTATTTTACTCATTCATCCTGAGCATTTTTGGCCAGCTTACTCAAGAAAAAAGAGATCTGAATGCACTATTTTCCGTTCTCTTTATAGCGGACTTTCACATTTCATCGCCTTTAGGTGAAACTCTGGTTACGTTAGCAGTTACAATTAACAGCACAAAGGTTGCCCTTGTCTGGTAGCCATAACCCTGAACTACATCAAAGGATTATAACTGAGAAGTGTGAATCCCTCTGCAGCTTTTTCACAGCTGCTAGCATAAAGAATTGCAACTACTAGCCAGAGGTGTGTGTAGATCAGCTGTTCTTTAGTGGCCCATCCCCTTCTGACACTCTAGTCCAGACAGCTCAAGCACTTTGTAGCTTTTGGGAATCTCAGGAAAGCATTCTGTAACAGACTTGTGTGCATGTGTGCACGTGTTTAAGAGAACATCATAAAAACCAAGCACAGTGTAGGTTGTTCATTGATTATTTATTATGAGAAACGCTTGTTTCAAAGGTAGAATTAGTGGTTAATATCATTCATATTGCTGGTGAAATCTTTCTGGTATGAAAGAAACACTTTCTCTATCATAAATATTCTCCCAATCTCTTTTCTTTGTCTAACAGAAACAAAGTACAATAAAGAATTCATGTTTCTTTTTTCCTGTTTTAATGTCATCATGAGTGTGCCTGCCTTTCTTCTGAATTCATGATCTCCTATTGTGTTTCATTACATATGGAAAGCTCAAATACGTATCTGGTTAAATTTACTCAACCTTTTAGGAAATTACAGAATCCAATATTATGTTTGAATAATAGATATTTTGCCATTTGGTTTGTTGAAATGTAAATATCATGACTCTATGTAAAACAGAAATGACAGATGGAGAAAGTTGTACATGCATACACTCTCCCTGAAAAGTAAGAAATGTGCATTTGTGTCATTTCAAGCTTGATCTAGAGAAGTTTTGCATACAGAAATACATGTTTCTTGGTAAAACTGGAAAGGTAGATAGACTACTGTTATATTGCTTTCTGGTTTTCTTTGTTTTGTATTGGACATGTAGTTGCCATGATGGTAGCTTTTCAAAGAAAAGATTCTGTGGTTGGCAGTAGAGTAGTAGAATTGCAAATAACTGCTTTAATTTCATTTTTTTCCCCAGTTCAGTGCCTGAATAAAGGATTTATAAATGCCCAAAACACTGTTGTATATTGAATCAGAGCTAAAGTTCATTCATCACACCACTGAAAGAAAAAAATGAAATTAGCATATTCATAAAATTTTGTTAGAAATATTTTATTTGGATTTTTTACTTGATTTCTATTTTCCCCTCAATTTTGGCATTTAATAAAGCAAAAAGTAATTTCAAAACAATGAAAAAGAAATGTTAAAAAATCAGATTTCCAGATTTCCCTTTTCATACAAATCTGTTAAAAGTTATATCTAAAGGCTTTTTTCAGTGAAAAAGAAAAATCATAAACCAGAGATTTCTTACTTGCTGTAGACTTTTCAAAACTTATTAATTAATTTAGTCTTTGATAGAGGTTTCACATTTGGTTCTGGTCTGTAGTAACAGATAATAAAAATTTGCTGTCCTTGTACCTTAAGCTTTGGCAGAGCTTGGTGTGAACACAGGGAGATTCAGTGCAGGAGTCTTCCTGGAGGACCAAGGCCCAGTTTTAAAATATGAGATTCCTTGCGCAGGGACCCATCTGTAAGCAAGAACTTATCCACAGTGAATGTTGACTTAGGAAAGAAACCTGCAGGATATGGTAGCCACATGGAAAATCCTTTATTATTTGAAAAAAAAAAATGTGTGTGCTTCCCTTACAGCTTTGTGCTATGCTGTTCAGTTAAGACTATAATTGTGAAAGCAAACATTTTTTAGGCTTTGATCCTCCCAGTAACTGCAAACATGATTAATGCTGCACTCATTAATAGGTATCTTTACCCTGAAGAGCTATCCAGAATATCTGCATTAGTTTCAGAATGGTTGTATGAAAACTTACTTGTGTCTTGGACACTCTTTACCTCAATTTTTATGCTGGCTCAGTGTTTCATGTTTTACAGTGCAACTAATATATGTAATAAGCCAATAAGGATTCTGATTATACTTCTGTAACTCTTACTCCTTGACATAAAATCTTTCTCCTACTGTGTAAGTAAGATTAATTTGTAATCTTATATGCTTACTGACATCTCCCACAGTGTTCAAAGTAGGCTAAATATGTAAAGTCTTGAGTACAACTTAGGCCTAAATTATAAAAATTAAACAGTCTTATCCACACCATTTCATATGACTGTATCTAAGAGAAAAAAAAAAAAAAGATCACCTTATTTATTGTTCAGGAAAATACAAATAAACAAAAAAACCCCAAACTCATAACTTGGTAGGTGTACAAATGCCAGCTGTAGAAAACAGCTATTTTTTTGCTAGTGACAATGGGAAATCCTAATATTTAGTACTGTGTATTGTGCATGAACTACGAATTTATTGTCCAATGAATCTTCAGGTATTTGATATTTGCAAATGCTAACAGTTTCATGAGGTAAGAGTACAAAAAGTAATTTTGGGATGACGTATGTGTATTTGATAGCATTGCAAGGTTATAATGAAGATTGTTAGCAACATGAGGTGTTACTTAGTGTTAATAAAGAACCAGCTCCAGGGACAAAGCTGAAGACACAGAGGCTCTCTAAAGGCACATTACAAGGTAGGATGCATCTCATCTAAGTTTTATCACCTTAAAATTAAGAACTGAATTCAAGACAGTATTCTGAGCTTCTTGTATTCTTGATAAGGGCGAGTAATTGCATCTCAACTTCACTTGTAGTATCATTCAGTAGATCCTTTTTTACTCTTATTATTTGTTATACTCCTGCATAAAAGAAAAATAGTAAAATAGAATCCAGGAGGTTTTAATGAGATATCTGTAAAGACTTTTGCATAAAAGGTTATTTTGTGAGAGCAAGATGACAGCCTTAAAATATTTATTACTCATTAAAACATAAAAAAGGTTGTGTACTGAAAAGTGAATCATGGCCTCAAACAGAAAAATCAACTGATGTGCTGCAAAGCTGTTTGTATCATATGTCCTAAGTCACCATCCCTTCCATGTCATGCAAGCATTGTAAGACAGTCCTGTGCTATTGCATGAAGCTTCCATGCATTTAACACAGTTAGAAAAGGGAAACTACAACTGGCTTTGATAGGATTAAATTATACAACTAATCCTTTTTGTTCCAGATGTCAATACATAACAGTAATATCAGAGAGTCAAATGCAGAACCTCATACATAATTTTAATCCCTCTTCCTGTGCTGCTGGTTACAGATCTGGAAATTATAGCATGTAAAAGCTTCTGAAACTGGACTTCTTTCTCATTGCTTTAAGATCCAGTACTCATAATAGTAAACATTTTACTGAGTTATTTTGGAATTCCATGTGTGAGTAGTAAATGAATTGCAAATTGGTTACACAAAATGATGGAGGGAGTTCAGCCTTTTATGTCAGGTGAAAAGCATGTCACACATACTGACTTCCCACCTGTGACGGCATACCTAGACAGCGCCAAACTGAAAACTAGGCAGCATGCAACAGCTGAGAAGACAAAGTGCAACATGCATCTAATTTCACCAAGAGAAATGGCACATGCCACAGAACACATCAGCAATTATTGCAAAATCACTATTTTACGTGAATGAGTATAGGTATACCTATGTGCATACACACACACATATGTATGAATTCTATATGCATATGTATTGCTTGCTTGGGTATTTTATTTACTGTAGAGACAATGTGGTGTGACTGTCACAACTTACATGTTAGGTATATGCTACAGTGCACTTTTTGCAGGTGCCAAATGGCAAAAATATATATACATTCTATAAAATCTATACAGTCTGATAATTTTCTAGTGCAGAGAAGTTCCTCATTCCGAAAAAGGAATATATTGAAATCTGTGTATCTATGTTCTCTTTAAACCACCAGTCTCTCAATAAGAAATAATAAAAAGACTGCTTTTGTGGAGCCTAAAATGCTTTATGTTTTGCTGCTGCAAATTTAGTCAGCAAAAGCAGCTCAACTCATCTAAAACTCATTTATGAGTTGTGCTGACATGAATGAAACCATCAATGGTACGAAAACAATGGAAGTAAGAAAAAAAGTTTTTTATTTTAAGCTTCATTGAAAATAAAAGACAGAACATTTGTCAAATGGGAATAGTTGGTGATTAGTAGAATTTAAAATGTCATGAAAATCTAAAATAATCATACTTCAAGTGTTTGTGGATCAAAACTTATTACAATGAGAAATAAAAACATATTTTATTTTATTACAGCAAGAAATAAAATAAATCTTAATGATTATATAGTGCAGTTGCCCCTAGACTTTTGGCCAAAATTTGTACGATGAGGCCATGATTTATTTTATACTCAGCTTTCAGATCCGATGGCTATTTAGTGATTTGCAGCGTTCAGAACAGCATAACAACAGCAGAGCAGCCAAGGAGCTTTCTGGAGATCCCACATGTATGCACCTGCAGATTAATCCAGTAGATCCTGGAAAGATCAACTTTTGGGCAACAGATGCAGTTTTCTGTGTTTTCAGGCAGTCCACAGAGATTAGTGGCTCATTTCTCTGGTGAAGGCTGCTGCTGGTGCCAAGAGACCTTCACAGGCTGAAGGGAATCTTGTGAGCTGAAAAGGAAGAAAGGGCAGAAGCCACTCTGGTTTTCAAGAGTAATACTTGTCTTGACTTGAACAATAGTTTTGCCTTCACCACAGCCATTCTATAATTATGTCTCTAAAAGAATTTCCAAACTTATAGTTTGGAGCAGTTTATATAGGTCTTTTAAGGAAATTCTATTATTGCTTCACTTTATGTACATTTTTGTACGAAGTGTATTTTATAAGTATTCTTTATGTATATCTATGGTTTGAATACATATTTATGTTTGAATACATGGAAAATGCTTTCAGAAAAGTCAGGGTTTTGTGTTTCTCTTCTTCCTGTTTGTTTTCCAGGAAGACTTTCAGTCCTTAAAAAAAATATTAAATGAATTTTCAGTTTTGATGTGCAAGAAAGGAATACAAATAAGTTTCCTGTTTGTAGATGATTATAGCAAAGCAGATAATGAGGGGTGAAATCTGCAAATATTTATTTAAATTAAACAGTGAATTTTCCATGGACATATTCTAACTCATTTTGTGCTCATTTTCCAGGAATATTCTAGGAAACTAATTTACTGAGAGGCTGCTTAAAATATGTATTGTTACTGAATAGTGGATGCACCAAAGAAATTCATACTTGGAGTTCTAATATGCAGTTATTGAAAATGAACAATAAGCTATTAGTTCTAAGTTCTGGTCTGCTTCAGTGAATGAAGAAGAAAATGTGACTGCTGCTTATATGCTAACTGCAATGATTCCCAAAAATTTCCTGCTGTTCTTTGCAGCTATAGTCACACATCATCACCATTATCATCATCAACTACATAATCTTTCTACAAATTTCTAATTTGTGGCTTAATGCATAGTCAGACTTGTCTTATAATATGACCAAACATGGGCAGAAACTTTTGCAGAACAGGAAGGTTTTGGAGCCAGATGTTTTGTGGGAAGACTTTTATTCACATAGATGATAAAGTGCAGAGAACAAACACCCTATTTCTGTTTGTTGCTACATATAAGTAATAAGAGGTTAAAATCAAATTAGTCTTTACTTTTATTCCATTCTTTTAGTAAATTTATTACTACAGTATTACCAAGTACATTTACAGAGAGAATTTGGTTATGTTAACAAATAAATAAATACTAATATTACATTGTGGATCTTTAAACTAATTTCAGATTTCTGTTCAGAGCTGTGCCTTTTAGTATGTATGAGTCTCACACTGTTGATTCTTGCCCTGTGGATGCCTGACCCAAACCTGTGGGTCTCAGGTGAGTGCAGCAGAGAACCTCAGGTTCCTCCTGTGCTCTCTTATCCTGCATGTCAGCCTGGAGGGGTCACAAATCAGCAAATGCAAGTGGCCATACACCAAAGGGTAGGTCATCATGTTAAGACTTGTGCTCAAAGGCTTCAGCAGGGAGGCAGGCTACATCAGAGCCAGGTGTATTATGGCGTCTGCTCACCCTGAGCGACCCGCTCGAGTGCGCCATTGTCTGTCTTGCAGCTGAAAGGAAGATGCTTTTTCACAGCTGTTCAAAAAGGAAGAAAGGAAGCTATATTCAGCAAATAAATTATTAACTCTGAATGATTCCCTCATCTCTGTGGCACAGTCATTGCTGCCCCAGTTTTCTGTCTCGCATATGAAGCATGAAATATCATTCCTGTCCTCAAAGCCTTTTCTTACAGAAATTGGTGAGATTGTTGAAGTCAGAATTAACCAAGATGAGGTAACATCTTTTGGCAAAGATTGCATAATTTCACAATTCAATGTTTTCAAGATCTTGTTCTGTTCTTGAATTGAAAAGGAGAGATGCCAATGAGATAAATGAGGGGAAGAATGGCCCTTCAATTTCTCTGACATGACAAGGTCTACTTAGATGCATCCATCAGCAGCACAATCTTTACATGGAATATACTTGTTACAGTAGGCTCAAGATGCATTTTTAGTCCTTTTAGCTCCTTCCTTATAGGAGTTTGATACAACTCAGCAGTGTGACTTTTCACAGACATCACATCTGTACATCTTCTACATCAGCCAATGCAAAGATTTTACTGGATGTTAATGCTGAGCCTTACATACATAAGTAAGTACTTTTACTGAACTAAGAGGAATTATGTAAAGTAGCCCAGATGTTTTCAAGATAAATTAAACTTCCTAGTATATTGACTCATGATTTTTTTCAGATCATTCACACTAGAAAATTGTCTGGGCAAAAAGTACTTACTTTTTTATTATATATCTGTTCAACAATAGAGATCATTATCTCTGTCTTCCAAATAATGGGAAATGAGTGGGAAATGAAACAAGAAAGGAATATGATCTTCTGAAAATATGACAGTAAAGCAGGATCAGAAGTTAGATTTGACTCAGTATCTTCTGAGTCCCAAATCAGCTTTCAGACTGTCTGCTTGTGTATCTGTATTTGTATAGATATGCCCCTGAATAGCTACATTTATATATAACTCTTTTTATAAGTAAATCAGGTGGTTTTTTTCTAAATTATCGTCATGATATCTGAGGAGCTATGTAGATTCAGTAATATTCTGTTGTTGAGAATGCCATTTACTCTGCTTGTTAGTGATTAGAGACCAGAGAATAAAGTAGAAGAATGAAATATTTTGGAGGAAAAGCTGTTTGATTATGCAGCCATCTAAACACATGTACCTGGATAAAGTCCTTTCATATTAAGGTTTTTCAGTGTAACATAGGAAACCCTCACTTTATTAACAAAAACTGTTGGCTGAAATCATAGTGAAAGTGTCAGTCTCTTCATGTAGTTAGAAATCCATCCATTACATAAACTTATGCAGTTATGTTAGATATTTTGACTGGATGTTTTTGTGTGTGAGACTTTTTATTCAGTAATTCCTAAAGAAAAAGGACATTTTATTTTGGGAATTTCTTTCAAGTTTCTATGAACATAAAATCTTAGTCTAGAATTGCAATAATTGCAATTAGCTTCCAACGATTATTTCTCTTGTCTATACATTTAAATAGTACCATAAATATTTAATGTAAACTTATAGATCAGTTTTATATAAATATAACCTTGCAATTTCCATTTTTAAGATAGATTTTGAAAGTCTGCAAAATGCTTATGATTGAATATAATTATGGTTCTGTTTGTCTAAGGAAGTAAAAATGGGATGATCTACCTGAAAGATCGTCTTAATTCAGCTGGTCAGTGGTTGTTCTGTGCAGAGGTACATATTATACCACTGATATTCGCCCTGAGAGAAACAGTCATCTCTCTGAGGGTCTTGGCTCCAAATGCTTCCTGAGGAATTCAGAAGGCGAGGGAAACGGTTCCAAGTCTTCCTTCCACATACTGGCGTCTTCCACTTCCTTTGCAAAGCAGATGGAGGCACAAGTTACATCACGTGCTGAGCGATTCTGTTCCCTCCGTGCAGCCTGTGCGAGTCGGATCAGATGCCTTTCTTCTGGAGGTCAGGGGACAGAAGACTGTAGAGAAGCAGAAATTTCTGCTTGACTAAAACTTTCTCAGTGAATCAATATGGACAACAACCAATTTAAATAAGCCACCATAGATACGTAAGCTACTAAAAGAGAGTCCATACTCAAATGTAGCCTTCATACTGAGCCCCTTATGTCCTTGTTGCTGGCTCCTATGGACATCCCACAGCCACTTTGGAAGGTCATTCAAGATAAGTGCTCTTCATTACATGAGGTGCAAAGCAGGTTTAAACTTGGCCCGTAGCAAATACATTATTCAATTCTTAGGGGAAAAATACCTCTGCATAGCCAAGCCTTACTACAGTTTTTTAAGATCTTTTTAAAAGTTTTTTGTGTATTCATTCTTCTGCTATTATCCTATTTCTCTGTATCTGGATTTTGCTGATTTTTTTTAATGTCAATTTAAGCAAGCCAGGAGCAGAACAAGAAGAAAATTCACTCAAAGCTCAGGCTTGAACACATTTTGCTGTTAGAGATTTATAGCAAGCATTTTGAACTTATCCAGCTTGACACATGTAAATGTCTTTAGCCCTGTTTCTTCTTTTTAGTGTGACAAACAGAAGTCCTCCCCCCAAAATAAAAACTGAGGTATTTGAAGTTGCTGCTGGTTCTGGCCAGCAAAATCCTCTTTGTTTCTGTTCTTTGTGAGCTTAATACTCTTTATAAGTGAAGGGCCTATATAGGGTGAGTTTCCTCAGCTGGTTCAGAGTTAGCTTTCCTGAGGTGTTTCTGTATCCTTTCTGCAAAATAAATTCCCAAAGTGGTTCACTGGAAATATGTGTCATGATCTAAAGGTTACCAAAAACCTCTTCACTAGCTGTGGATTAAATACTACCTGAAGGTTTAGATAAAGGCTCTCAAATAAGAGTACAGTTGCATAATCTGGAAGAGACTGTACCAGTTTCCTTATTTGTAAAAAATAAATTATTTGTGGACCAAGTTTATTCCTGGATAGTCCAGGCTAAACTGACCTTACAGGATTCAAACAGATCAGTAACTGAGACTAGAATCGGCTTTTGTATGAGTTTAAATATGTGAATATATATACTCACCTGTTGGTATGTGATTTTGCAGGGGGTTTTTTTTGTAGTGGTTTAGTATAGTTGACCTAAGTCCTTTGACTAACAATGGAGGGGGTTATGGATAGTCAGCAAATGATCTGACTAACTAGTGAAGAAAATGTGTGAATGAACGTATGATGAAACAGAGTAAACACTACCACTGCATGTTGTGAAGCAAGCAGATCTGTAGAAACGACTAGAAATGGAGCAGTTTCTTGGAGATGTATGTGTCATCAGAATTCTCTCTCCCAAATAGGTCTGAGTGAAAATCAGTTTTCCTACCCACAAAATGTAGTTGCAATTTATTGGGAAATGAAGCCATAAAATAAAAATATGATTTTGCATCAACTTGTAAAGGGAATTTTAGATATTTGCAAGCTTCATCCTCCTTCCCTTTTCCGCCCGTGTTATATACCCGTTTGAGTGACGAAGAACCTGGTCCTCAGTTCCGACTCAAATCAGAAATTTGAATCTGAATGCTCTGACAACAAGAGGCTGAGGCAGTTGTTAATTGCAAAATCAACTCTTCAATTAGATGGTCTTTCAAAACATCCTTTTCCCTGAGCACCATTACCAGAAATGTCTGAAGTCAGTCTCCAGTCATCCTGGCCAAATGAGTTACCCAAAATGTGATGCTCAAACAGAAAGACTTGTCGAGTCATGATTAGCTAAGCTATTGGAGTCCCACCTTCTCTTAAAGAGATCCCACATGAAGCCTAAGTGAAATGAGCTAGTTTAATGTGCAAAACTACTGAGCTTCACTTATTTTCTTTTCAACATCCATGCCTTCTTCTATTACACTTTATTATACAAAGTTCCACAGAGAATTACTTATACATGAGAAAACACTCCCCCTTCTTAGCCTAAATTCCCTTATCCTGAGGGTCAGTTTGGAAGTTATTTTTCCTTTCAAAGTCATCTTGGACAGAGGTGTCAGTCTGCACTTGGAATGGTGCAGGTTTACGTAGAAAAACAAGACTGCAATTGAGAATATACAGATGAGGCAATTCTCATTTAGGAAAAGGAAAAATAAGAAACAATAGGAAAGGAGCAGCTGTAGGCTATGCAATAGTTGTAGAGCAGCAACAGTCAATGCAGGAAAAGCTCAGAATGCACCAGTTTTCTAAAATGTTTATCATGTCAGACAGTTTTATGATATTAGTTATGCAATAAAGTAATTTTGAAGTCATGTATTTCCTGGAAGCTAATGACTGGACACTGGATCTGACACCCCATGAAAGGGCTTGTCATTTTATCTTACTGTATTACTCTGTGGAAGAAGCAGACATCATGATTATGCCAGTAAAATTCTGAACCAGTTCCCTCAAGATTTTAATAGCATTTGATTTATTGCATTTAGTGATCCTCTATAGGAAAAAACTGATGAAGTGCTTTATAGTTTTAGCATATCTCCACTTTTCTCTGCCTTTAAAACTCTAATCTCTTTTTTATGTAGGGGCACAGACCAACAAACCAACCATAGTTCAGAAGATATTTTTCCAGAAACATGAAATCTCTCAAACTGTTTAAGCATGAGAGCTTATATGAAGATGGTTTTGTACTGTGAAGCAGAGGATCACATCCCTTTCACATGGTAATCATCATAATACTCCTGACTTCATTCAAAATCAGTATAACTTTGCTCATTTCTGTTAAATGGGTGTCTGACCCAAGGCTTTCCATAGAGAACTGGTGGCCTTCCTGTGTATATTTCAGTTTTGAAAGAGATTCTCTGGAGTGTTTTCTGATAAAACTAGTGATTTTCCCAACACATTTTCTGGTAGCAGCTGCATTAGTAAGTAAGTAAAACTATCCAAGAACTAATCTGTGGTTGCAAGTTGCACATAGTTTTCTCCCTGCTCTCAGAGTCTTCATGCATCCAACCTGTTGGGAATAATTCCTTGCTAAGAATTTTCCATGAATGCTGCTTGGGTACTGCATAGGACAGTCCTGGTTGGCTCAGGTCAAAGCTTTTTTAGGGACTATGCTCAGAATTCAAGAGCAGGATTGACTGTATACAAAAACTTCTGCCTGTGACTTGTTTAGATGTTGCTTTTAGATCTGGTGCCTTTCATTGTTGTGTAGGAATTCAGTTTAATTAGGAAAGTGTTTTTTTTCCCCTTAAAATTGATACTTGAGTAAACTGCATCCTGTTGATTTCAGAATTGTAACACAAATTTGGTGTCTCTTGCACTGAACTGCTTTGAATATTGAGCTAGTTTTATCAAATGATTGACTCTGAAAATAAGTTCTATATTGTCTTCTGATGCGTTTTTTTTTTTTTTCCTGGAAAATCAAGATGATCACTACATGCACATCATGAGTTTACAAATCTTCTTAAAGTCTTTGTTGCCCACTATATATCTCCAGAATTATGGTAAAAGTGCAGCTCTTCAGTTATGCAATAATTATAGTCAAACTTCTGTATAAAAGTACTGAGCCTTGAGCAGTATATTGAAAACCAGTGTGGGAAATCAAATTAAGAAAAATTAGTATGTTTTGCAAATATCAGTTTCCCATTCTATATGACCTGAATATCTGCAGTTACTATAAGCACTACAGAATATGTATCTGTAGAAACAATTAGCCACAAAAAATGTATGTATTTCAGTCCAGAAAGTGAACATATGAAAGAACATTGTCAGGTTATGCTTTATAGTAGTTGTTCTTCATTTCAGATATTTCACATTCTGTAGAAGAGCCTGAATTTACCTGCTCGGGGCAGACTACTAAACAAGTTGCTAGATAATATTTTTCTGAAACAATTGCTTTGAGGACATGATGCTCTAATAAAATGTGCTGTCCTTCCAGTCATGTATTCAACTGCATATAGGCAACAGCAATCCAACCCATGCAACAGCAATCCAACCCATGCAAAAGCAATCCAACCCATGCAACAGCAGGTCTGTCAGAAATTTACTTCCTTTGATGCAAACGTTTATGAAAAAAAGAGTGCTTCTTTCTTTTCACTTTATGTTGTTTTTGTTTTTCTTTAGCTGAATATATCCAAGTTGCTGGCATTTCCACTATTAGCTGGCTAATACTGAGATTGTTAACTTTCATTAAGTCAGTATGGAGCTTGATTCCCACTGTTCTTTCAACTTCCATTAGAACCTATTTAATTGAAGCTTTTCATACAATGTCTGTTAACCCTGACTGAGATGTGCTCAGTTTTTTAAAGAAAATTGCAATTCCATTTCGGCCATTTACATCTGTAGCAGAAGGTCACCTACTAGTTATAAATGAAATTGTGACACCTTAGGGCTTGTGGTGTTTTATTTACTTATTCACTTAATTATTTAATTTCTTACTTATTAATGTACAAAAATCTAGTCAGTATGCAAAGTCAGAACTCTTCTAAGTTTTCTGCCAGACTAGTCTCAAATTTGGATCCTGAGCACATAACCACCCTATAAGTTAATGTTGCTGTAATGTTTCCTGAGATGCTTAAAGTGTTCTATTTCTGCAGTAAAATTTCCAAAAGCAATCAATTTTTGATAGTGGAGAGTAGATTGATGTTTCTCTAATACTGGTACCCACCAGGAACCATAACCTAGGGATCTCTTTTAGTTTTTCTGCACAGTCTGACCCAACAATTATTTACTGATGCTGAGCAGAGTATGTTCTGCATAGAGCATAGCCAAAAAGGGCTGGTTAGAGCACTCACAATGGATGCAGATAATATAAGTCCAGCTCTTTTTCACCCTTCCCCTCACCCTAAGAGCATTTGAATGCATCTTTTCCATGAGTGATTTAACTGTGAGACTCTCTTTTGGTCTGCCTCCCAGATTTCTTAACCAACCTTTTATCTGAGACAGGAATACTTTCTTCATCTGTCTAAGCTCTAAAAGTCAATTTGTTGTCTGGCTATATTTTAAGAATTCATTCAAGAAGAAGCATTTTCCATGTGGCCAGGAGGCATATATCTCTACACTACTTACTTTTGGGTGGGTAGAAATCACAGCTCAGATTTATTTTACCAATGAAGGATTTTAATGCATCTCAGAAGAAAAGGAGCTATTGGATTACTCAGAGGGAGGAGAATGTAATGCTGCAGAGGAACTCTGAGGAATGGCTGGCTTAGGTGTGTTTTTAGGATTATGTCATGCTAGAATGTGAATCTTGCAAGGCAGGTCTCTTCTGTCCTTAGTAATACAGTAAGAGTAGAGTGATAACCTGTGAAAATCCATGAATGAAAGAGAAAGAGGTTCCTAGCTTCTTGATAGCTGTAATGTGTGAGGATCACTCTAAAAGCATGAAGAGGTGTATCTGTTGGTAATGTAGATAAAGGGTCCACTTAACACTGGCAATACAGGCAGGGATAACACTTTTTCCATTTATTTTCTTGTGAATTCCTCAGCACCCCTATGTTACAACCATGGGAAAATTAATGGTTTTATTTTGTGAGCGTTATATAGGTAACATTTTGCCAAATAAGTGGCTATTTTAATGGATGTTTGAATATCACAAATTCATTAACATTAAAATAATACAGATATTATTATACTTCTGTTGTCTCTTTCTACATTTTTGATTACATACATACTTCCTAAGTTACCTACTCCTTGACTACTCATATGGTAAGTATAGTCGTTGTAAAAATTAAATAGTTACACTCAATAATCCATTAAAGTCTCCACACATTAGACTGCATTAGGAAAAAAGTCAATAATTCAATGATGAGACATATTTAACTTTTGAAAATATTTCCTCATTGCAGCAGTGTCTTCCAAACTTGGTTAGGGCTGTTACAAGAGGGATTATTCCAGCCTGCTGTCAGTTTTTGTCTTGAGAATACTTTGATATTAAATGCCAGAATTACTGTTTAATTAGTTGTAGAAAACATACATTTTTGCCAGAGCACAAGTATTTTTCTGCACATATAAAGTAGGAAACTTTTTTTTGTTGCCATAAACATTATGTTTTGATAGCACAGTGCATCCTGCACGTGGATTCAGGAGCTGCACTGCCACATGTCAGCCCTGGTCCCAGGAGACATGACTTGGATAAGAGAGGGTGAAGGCTGTTGCTTTCACAGCACATATTAAATCTACTCCCACTCCACTAAGTGATATCTAATTTCATATTATCAACCACTTTGATTTTTTTAATTTCCTGGATGCAGATAACAGAGTGCACCTTGAGTTGCTGATTAAGTCTTTTTCATAGTTAGCCTAAGCAGTGCTCATCCTCAGGTGAATTGTCTCAACAGCCTCTGCCAAGTCACATTTTACCATGAAGGAGAATCAAGCTTCTTCAATATGTCTAGAATTTAATGATATACCATCAATCCTTGTTTCTTAATGAAATTATCTGAAAAAATATCTACTTATATTTGGAATTAAATACAATAGTCCAGTATAGTTTCACTGCACCCATATAGTATTTTGCTCGACCTTCACAGCTGTCTTACTTAGCATAAGTATTGTCTTGAATTGGTTTCAGGGTTTTTTATTTTCTTTTTTTTTTTTTCCCTGGTAATACTTCAGTGGTTTCCCTGTGTTAGTTTTAAATCCAAGATATAGTCTGTCCAGTTCAACACTGAATACCACTGTATGTTTTTTTTTGAGCATATTTTGTCCCTTGGTCTGTGAAATCTTCATGCAATGGACACTGATGACAGCAGTGTTATCTCCAGATTCCCTGGGCAGCTTCTATATTTTTAGGGAAGTACCTATTACATGATAGTTCCATTAGTCCTGCTCTATGCCGTTCATAGTTTCCAGCTGTTGCTTGTTATTGTGCTCTTTGCTTTACATCTCTACTGTTCTGTCTTGTGAAGAGATATTGTTCTCCCTGTCCCTACCTGAGCACTGTTTTTGTATTATGGGAATGCTCATGGTGCTATTTCAGCTCTGTTTGGCTCATCTTCCATGTATTGAGGCCACCTGATACAGGACTTCTGCTTTGAGAGTGGTGAGTAACATTGCCTGCTCTTGAGTCTGAGTGACAGTGTCTCTTCCCAGAAGTGGCCTCCTTTTATATGTGTCTCCTTTTATATGTGTGACTATTTTTTCTCTTATTAGTTCTCTTTTGAAGTCTACATATCTGCAGCATTCAGCAAACCTATCAAGTGCTGTCATGAAATCTTCATCATTTGCCTTTTATTCCTAGCAGTTTGTTGTAGCAAGTGATCCTGAGACTCTTGCTTGGAGGAAGTCATAAAGAATAATAGACTACTCCAGCTTTGAGGCATGCTTTCCTGTCAGTGTAAACATAAAGAAAACTGCTGGAAGGAACCAGTTCAGTTGCACCTTAAGAATAGTTTCACATCAGTTTATTTCTTAGTCAAATTAGAAGATCTCAGTCAGCAGCTTGCCACTGTCACTTCTTCTTCTTGAACTGGTTTCCTTAACTCCATAATGAAAATCTGTCCCCTAGGAAAATTTGTCATATATTTTCTTAATTAGTCTAACAGTATATACTATAATATAAAACTAAGACAAGAAATGGTGATATTTATTGTACAAAACTGTTTTCTCTGACTGAAATATATTAAAATCCATGAGGAAAGCTAACTTGTTTTGACACTAGGACACATGAGAACAGCATGTTGCACAGCCCTGATGGTATGTAATTATATTATCTGATTTAGATCTGGATCACTGGTATTCTTTGTCATTTAAACAGCTTCAGAAGTTAACCAACTTATGCTGGTTTAGAATGTTGTATCTGGAGGAAAATTGCTTTCCTGTGAAATGACAAATCTGATTAATATTCAATATTGTAGCTTCTGAAAACAGGTATGCTATTTAGTAAACTATTTTAGCTATACCAAAAAAGGCAGTGATACATATTGAAGACTAATTATGTAATTGAAATATATTTTTAAGGAAAACTGACTTTTAATATAAGATTTATTTTTAAGAAAAAAATTGTCAATGCTATTGTCTGATTTTTTTTATGAAAACGGATAGCCAAAGTTGTTTTTTTTTTAAGATTTTGGTGAATGGTATCTATCAAAGCAATTTTTGGAAAAAATGTTTTTAACAAATATGGTTTTTTCACA
Organism: Pyrgilauda ruficollis; assembly: GCF_017590135.1. Taxonomy (NCBI): domain Eukaryota; kingdom Metazoa; phylum Chordata; class Aves; order Passeriformes; family Passeridae; genus Pyrgilauda; species Pyrgilauda ruficollis. The sequence goes on along the minus strand of NW_024524044.1, from coordinate 5,297,629 downwards.
AAGAATTATTCTCCTAAGTTTGTTTCCTCCTTTTGAGAACGAATTCATAACGAAATTTTTCTGAAATTACTTTTCCCAGAATCATATTTTTTAAGAGACCTAACACTCAAAATTTTGAATAAATATCATCTTTTGTAAGAACCACCAGTTCAACCTAATGTCTGCTGAACTCAATGAGAATATATGACTTATAAAGTCATATAATAATTTAAGATGGAAGATATTTCTGAAGGTCATCTGGTCAAAATCCTACTCAAAGACGAACTGACTTCAAAGGTGTTTTTACGGGATACATTTTTCTGGAAGACTCTATACAGCTCTAGACACCTGTGATACTCTGTGTCTAAATGTGCTGTTTACGTATATGTTGGGGCTCAAAATATGACTTACCAACAGAAAGTAGTGTGAAGCTTGCTTTCACAGTTTGGCATGGCTTCTTGCATTTCCTCCAGCTGTGAAAGCATTTTCAGCTTGAACCTCTGATAAAATAAAGCTTTGCAGTTCAACATTCAAATAAACATGCATTTTAGTTCACATTTCTAAGAATACTATTTTTTTTCCTTTGGTTTAGTTATGAAGCCTGCTGCACGTGTATGGATGAAAATTATAAATATAAGTATGTCCTTTGCATTTTGTCCAATTATTTAGTTTTGTGAGATTCTATGTGTGAGCATGATGAACAAGGGAGAAGAGAAGAGCAGCTTTGGACCATCTTCTTTGCCCTTCATGAGGGTTGAATGAGAAGTAGGAGTATTGAGTCAGGGTTGTGTGACTGTCAGGAGCACTGGCACAAAAGTATGGAGGGGGTAGAATCTGGTTCAGACCTGTGCAGTGAGAGATTGCTACTTCTTCTCACTCTGAGTGGCTTGTGTGGGTGCACACACATCGTCCCCAGCAATCAACTGCTGCATGTACTCTTGTGACTCACCCCCACCCAAAATATTCACAGACAATATATAAATATACATAGAAATAAACAAATATGCACTTGAATATATCCTACAGAAAGGTGGTAGAATTTATAGGTGTCACATTCTGCATCTTAATTAGATATTCTCTTTTGAATCTCCTCTAAAGATGCAAAAGCAGGTCCCAGAGCATGTCTATTCATGTTGTAGTACCTTGGCTCTTGATTCTAAAAGCGTCTAATAGCACTTGATTTGTCAGTTGTTATATATGTGATCTAGGATTTAGTTTGAGTCTCTGAATACCTTCTCATTGGCACATGTCTGAAGCTGCCTTTATACACATAAGGATTTTATTTATCATTTCATAACTTTTAAAATTAGAAAATAGATACATAATTTTAGAGATATTTTGTGAAATGACATGGAAAAGCAGTTATGACAAAAAGGATAAAAACCCATACACTTAGTGTGCCTTATTTAGTTTGTCAAAAACACTTGAGCTGTTGAGAGAATCTAATGTAATTCAATGAATCTGCAAGTACATTTTCAGCCCATTGAAAATGACTGTCAATTCAAGGTTACTTCATAAAACTGAATCATGAACAAAAATTACTTGGTGAAGATGAAAAAGGCAAAGAAGTAAAACAAATAAGGAAATGGGTATTAACAAATTAGAAATTAGAACAACAAAAAATGTTAATGGAGATTTATGGAATAAAAATATTTTTTGTTGTATGGTCTTTCTTTGACCATTATTGGCCTATGTATGTCTTCATTATGTAGAAAAATTGTCTATTGACTTCAATAGCAATCTTTCCATTCATGCAGGCAACCATTTCCACTTGAAAAAATAATAAATATTATTAATGAGTATTTTTTTACACAAATGAAATTGCAAAGCTATTCCTTTCTCCATACATTTTTCACCCAAATTCCACTTTTGAGCTAGCATTAAAATATGAATAAATTTAGTAATTCATAAGTGTATATCATTATCTTTCCTTTTACACATATTCTTATGGCAGAAACATTTGTCTTCTTGTTAATTTTTCTTCATTTTTTGCCTTTAAATTGTCATTTGAAGCGTGAGATGCTTATAAGATTACAATTATCTACTCAGTTAGAAGGGTTATTTATCAAGTATAGAATTAGTGAAAACATAAAGCCATTAGTGTCTTTCTCCCCTTTGTTTTCTGTTCCAATTCCCCAGCTAGAAATGAGCTGCTGCCTAGACATCAGTATTTGCACAGATAGTAAAATTAACTATTGCTCCAAAATATTGGTAAGCTGCGTTTGCCAAAAGGTAATGGTCCTGGGTATAGTCAGACACTCATGGAAGACAAAAAGGAACAGATTAAATTTCATTCAGCTGCAGAAGACCAAGAACATTTTTCTTTTTTTTTTTTTTTCGTGTTTTCTTTATGTTTGCTTTGTGTTTCCCTCATGTCTTCATAAATTGGGCATTTCTTGGGGCCTTTTAAAACGCTGAATCCTGCTCAGAGTATGCAGAGGAGGCCAAATTCTGGACTCTGATTCTTGATGAAAGAATTCTGGACTCTGATTCCAGACTTGAAAGACAACTATTACTCAGCATTTCCATCTGGCCATCAGTATCTGTCCTCCTTCTCAAACAGGGGATTTCATTAAATGAGTTTACATTCACTTTTAATGTGCCAGCATCTGTTTCAGATATCTGCATTGCTACAGTGAGGCACTGTGTTTCAAATGAGGCAGTAACAAAACTGTTCAGACCCCACAGCTTCCCGAAGGGCCTGTCAGCAGCTCCACATGGTTGAGCAAGTGCAAGGGCTCCAATCCTCTTTCAAACTAGGACAGGTGAGAGTACAAAGAAGAAAGTATTACAAGTCTTTCTCTTGCGTGAAATGGACTCAAAATCTCAGGGCATATTTTATCTTGCAGAAGGTTTGGCAATAACTGAATTTTGTGGCACTTACAGCATCTCCACCCTTTGTTTGTTTGTGTAGCAGAAATTTTTTTTTTTTACCCCAAATATTTCCCTCAACCAGTTTGAGTTTAGATGAAAACCTTATAAGCAGCTGAGCTGACACTTCATTAAAGGCAGACTGCTGGAACAGGAGAGTGAGAACATTTTACAGAATCACAGAACAGCTGAGGCTGGGAGAGGTACCTGGAGGTCATTTGGAGGTCCATCTCCATGCTTAAGCAGGGCCACCTAGAGTCATTTCTACAGGATCATATCCAGACAGATTTTTGATCTCTCCAAGGATGGAGACGCCACAGTGTCCATTAGTGACAGTTACAGTGACAGTGCTCAGTTGCCCTCAAACTAAAAAAAAAAAAATTAAGCTTGACTATCATTAAATATTTTGTGTAATGACAACCAGCTCTAAATTAGAGCGAAGAATCACTTTTAATAGTTCATAACTTCCACCTCAGATCTTAAAGGCTTCAAGAACCTGTGTGTCTGTAACTCTATGTCAGTCTGCCTGGATGCAACTATACTAGTCAGTTCTAGTGTGCTTTGGAATGCTTCAGGGTATGGGAATGTGATTGTCCTTGTTAGGCAAATCTCAACACACTCCCGAAAAAATATTCAGCCTGTTGTAATTATTTATGTGCCCCAACAATTCTGTCACATGGTCTGTCAGTCAGAGCAGCTCGTGGGAACACACAATGGGCAGTTTCCCTCCAGCGACTGTCCCGAGTGCAGCACCACAGCCACCCAGCCTCTGCAGTTTGTTAGGGCAGATGCCTGACATTCTGTGGGTTAACTCCATGCCTTCGGAACTCTGAGGCATGTTTGATTTGCTGATAAGGAAATGGCTGATAAGGAAATTGCTGATAAGGAAATATCTGCAGGATAAGAAAGTGTGCGCTCACCTCGGTGGCGGTGGCGTGAGCATCAAGCTGCTTTACATGCTCTTGACTCCTGGCTCAGTATGCAATGTGTGTGGGGCAGGCAAGGACCCTGAAACTGCCTCTTTTCTTCTTATCTTAGTTTCCTAGAAACATTTTCATTAGTTCTTTTCTTTTAGAGTATGCCCATAACTTGGGTTCTGTTTGTAGATTTGCCTTTCTGAATAGCCCTCTGGACAAGAAAATCTATTTAAATTTTTTTTAATTGTCTGCATCAGAGTGGATAATGCTGTGACTTAGACACATGCTAAAAGAAACAAGTCAGCTTGCTTAATTTTAGCTGGAATACAACTTTACAAGGTGTTTTTGGACTTGAAAGATCAAAAAAAGCTCCAAGCAGATACTTGATTGAAAACTGCAATTGCTATCAGTTTTTCCAATCTATTTCAGAGCAAGAATGAGAAAATAGACTTTATAAACCACAATATTTATTTTTAATTTCACCTGCATTTGAGACCTCCTGCTGGCCTACTTCTCTGTGTTTTTCTCAATTTATATCCAGTGTAACTGAGTTTGGGAGAGAATTGATCACCATGTTTGGAATACTGATGAATTTCTGTTCTTCAGCTGTATGCCTCTTTAACGCAGTTATCTTTACTTTGTAAATAGATACAACTCAAGAATGCACATTAGTGAAATAAGGTACTTTGTTTTAATAAATTGAGGACATCTATTTTAATGCTTTCCTGAGATCTGCAGGATACTATGAAGAGTTAGAAGCTATAGTACCATAACATGAAAGTGTTGCTTTATGAAGATCTAAATAAAGACCCCAAGAATTATATTAAAATATCTGTATTTAGGAGATTATACTACTGTTAGCATTGTTGATCAATTCAATGTACAAATAATTAATTATATAAATGTATTGCATCATAACGTTCTGAAGAAAGAGATGTCCTCAGCTTTTTCTTTTATTCATATCTTGTGGTCACCTTTGTACCAGACATTTTTGAAACTTTTTCTTGAATGCTCATATTATTTTGATGTCTTTTTAAGCTTCTTTAAGTTATGAAATTTATACTTTTCATCATGTACTCTGAGTTTCAAAATGAATTAATTCTTCCATATTTCTCTTTTTACTAACTTTTTCTGTTCAGCCAATTGTTATATGACAACTTCCAGGATGGTGAGTCATCCAAAGTGAGCCCACCACACAGACATGCAAATACCAGACTAGTATCTATTCTTCTTAGTGAAATTAGCTATTGATTGCAGTTGGCTGTGTCCTTTATTTCTCTTTCTTACAAGAATAGCATGGAAATGTAAAATGTGTATTTATTGACTGGATGATTATAGGCATTTTTGTAGTGCTTTTATTTTAAAATATTAGCTTTCCTAAAAATGTTTGTGCCATGTACTTACAGCTACTTTAATAAAGGAGGACCTATGCTTTTAAAAAAGTTGAATGTTCATGTGTACAGCATAACTAATAAAGAAATTCTGGTATGATTTATGGAGCAAGGAGTTGTGCATGCATGAAAATTGAATATAACAATCACGTATTTTTCTTGAGATCAGGTTTAAATCACCTATTTTTTTTATGGGCTTAAATTCTTAGGGATTATTTCCTTTTTAAATGCATTTTATGAACAGCAGAAGCACTACAGACAGAAAAGTCTTTCTGAACAGTTTTTGATTCAGACTACAGTATTTGTGAAAGGCTTAAAATTAGCATATTTGAATGAAGATATAAAATGCTATAATAAATATCATTCTTTGTGTTTCCATAAAAGAACAGCTCTTTCAAGTGAATTTAATGCTCATAGAAAGCATAACATTGACTGGTAAAGAAGTGAAACTCTTATTTATTGTTGCTAGGTACAGAAAGACAGAAGCAGAATAGCAGTCCCCCCTGAAGCGATGGTGTGTCTTATGTGTGATGTGGAGAAGATATTTTATCTTTATACCTCTGCAAAAACATCCAATGAGACTGTTGCTTGTGCAAGATAGTCAATACGGGCATGTAGTTTTCAGAAAATCACATGAGAACTGCCAGAAAATTAAGCCAATGGGTTTGTGCATTCTGTCAAGCAGAGTTTCATCAACTACTAACCTTTCCCTTCTGGCCACTCCACAGGGTCTGAAGGAGAAAAGCTTCAGGGTCTGTTCTCTGGTGCCCAGATAATACATTCATGCTACACAGGGCAATAAAAACTCATATTCATGGAGGAAAACATACTAAAATCTCACTCTAACGTCTTCAAATCCCCCAAAATCACAAACTGTTTAATTACTTTGCCAAAGATACAGCTTTTAATTCTGCAACATTCAGGTTTTTGAGATCTGGTATGTTTATACTATTTCCCTCTATTTCCAGCATTGCAGGTGGGTGGATTGAAACATGCCTTCAAGCATTATTATTTATGATTTCTAGAAATGTTGAAATTACTTACCTGTTACTACATAGATACAGTGTCTGTTTAGCACTTAAAGGTCTAAGGAGAAGCAGAGAAGACAATTGCCCTCCAGGCACATTCCTTCATGACAGTGAAAACATCTGCTTGCTTGCTAAAGATAGCATGGAAATATTTACACTATTAAAAAGAAAATTCAGCTACATAAAAATATGCTGAAGGCAAAAAAAGCAAAAAGACCAGTGATACAACTAAAAAACTAAGGATGTGTTAAACCATGCTGACTCCCATTATGCAAGACCTCTTGACAATGAGGAGAATAAACTAAGCTTGGAAACCAAAGCATTTTAATCACACATAAATGCCATTTTGACATCTCACTATTTCTCTGCCCCACACGACAGATGACACAGTCTCTTCATGACTGTCAACTGCATGTCACCAGCACTGGCCCTCACTCTCTGTGGTTTTCATTGCCTTCAGGAATCTCCCATGTTGATTAGAGTTAATTGCTATGACTGAGCGATTCTTTTCCTGTAAAGTGAATGAAAATTCATGTGTCAACACTGCAGTGCAGCAGCCCAAAATTATGCTAATTACCACATACATAGAACTATTTGGCTGAACTGAGGTTTAGCTACCTAAAGTTCTACAAAGATTATACGGATGGCGAAGATGGTGATGTGATGGTTCTCTCTGGAGATATCTAGGGAAGAATCTGGTACCATATTCAGACAATGTACACAATACGAAAATGTGGCTAGGGAACTGAGTAGTATACTGCAAAGCAGCATCTCAGTTATTATCAAATCTAATCATTAATCCTCGTAATCTTATCTAGCTATTCATTTTCTTGTGTTAACTTGTAATCCAAATATTTTCCATGTATAATTTTAATCTATCACTTCAGAATAAATGTATTGATTCAAGTATCTTTTTTTGGGCTGTATCATGTTCCCTTGTTTCATAGACCATACACTAATATTTTTGAACAGGATTTCCCAGGCAGATGTTAAGCAGTTCAGCTTTGGGATTAGTACTTTTTTCTTTACTGCCTCTTATTTTGGCTTTCTCTTTTAGGAAATTTGGGCAGCCCATAAAATTAAAACAGTGAAGGGAGACAAAGAGACTGCATGATCTGTGCTGAACAAGGGCAAGCTATAAGTGAATTGGAATTTGTTCATAGAATAGTTAAAATTCACAGTTCAGCTACTAAGGATATAAGTTCTTCTATATGTCTTGAGAAAAGGTGGAATGCAGGAAGGTGGAAGAGAAACACTATTTTTCCAAGGCCAGTCTTCCAATTTGTCTCTTCTCATGATCTAAGGGAGACACAGGCTTTTTACATTTCCACGATTCAGATTCTGGATTCTTTCCTGAAGGTGACAAAACTGCAAAAGGTCATAAAGATAGGTTAGACTGTTGGCTGCTGGCAGATCTGAAATTAGGTCCTAGTCTACGTTTTCCTTGACTGAACTGAAATGTAAAAATACTGTTATGTTTTGAATATGCATTGGTATGGTGTGTCATGCCATACACTAGAAACTTACACTTTATACAAAATGTACGCTCAGTACAACAAAACGTCCCGCACAGTTTTCATAGACAACTTTCCAAATACCTTACTTACTTTAATTTAAAAAGATTTATAAACGTATGTCTTCAGAAGCTTTAAATATACCTAATGTGCTTCATCACTGTTAAACCTAATCTATCCAATGAGATAAGTGTCAAGTAACAGCATTTTCTAAATTAACAAGACCTTTTAGGAGGATAAAGCTGAAGTAGAGAAAAAAGACATTCCCTTAAGATAGGAAAGTCCGAATTTTTATTGCCAGTGTTATATTCATGGCCATAAGGACTTCTCCTTATGCTAAAAAAATGAATGGTCAGATTAAAACAACAGGTTGGCTTTTGTTCTGAAGAGTCTTAAAACAGTTTTTAAAGGTCCAGAGACATCTAGAAATAAACTATTTTATAACTTTATTTTTTTCTATATCACAACACAGTATTAAGATACTATTTTAGGTTACAAACGTTAATTACTGTCTGATTTTTCCCCTGTTCCATAGAGACCTCCACAATATCTTCTTGATTTTTTTAGAGCAAAATTATAAAATGCTACTGAAGTAATTATTTTATATTTGGCTGTTTAACAACAATATACACAAGAATTAATTAATTTTATGTCTAGCTGTAATTAGACATCAGGTAACAATTCTTGAAAACATTTGAAATTATTTTAGCATCCAGAGAATTTATTAAATTTGAAAACCCCAGACACGCAACAACATTTTAATTTTAATAAAAACAAGGTCAAAAGCTAAAAGGAGGGAGCTGCTGTGTCAATAAATTTACACTGATAGGCATTTTATTTCTCTGATGGTTAGCTGGTGCATTCTAATAACATTGCTTCAGATTTGTATATGCATTGCTATATTTTAGGGAAGTGTATTGTAATATCATAAAAAGATTATTTATATGAGTTTAGAATATTAAAATTCCATATTTTATCTTTTACATATTTATTAACATAACAATCATGTGGTAGGCTACTTATATACTATTGTCACTTGTGCGACAATAGCTAAGGATCTTGTCAGGGTTTGCATTATAATTCCCTATTTTCAGTGGCATCAATAAAACTTTGCTCTAGGCTGAAAGTTGGCAAGAAAATTCTATGTTCAGAATAATATATTTTGCAACAAAAAGGACACTTTAAAATCAGGTCGTTTTACTGGGGTATTATTTTCCTTTTTTATTTTTTTTCGGAACAGCTGATGGTGCTGAAGATGTTACAGAAAAATTATCAGTCAATTTCTCCCCAATCTTCCATCAATTTATAGCAATATGTTAAGGGCAGCTGAATCACACTTTACATAAAACTCATGTAATCCATTGCAGATACATGCTGTTACCCCTACTCTTTTTGTAATTCCCTGTTGGATACATGTATTCACTTTCACTCAAATTTCATGCACTAGAAAATTTTGCTAGGTTGTGTAACTTGTAAAGCTTGAAAAGGAGAGGAATTCACAAGAGTCTGATTTGCCTGAGATCAAAACCAGCTATCAATTAATTAAAAAACTCCAAAAAGGTAGAGATGAAGAGTCAAGGAAGAGGTAGGAAGGGAGTGTGAGATAAGAAGTGAAGCGTCTGCCTGCAGCACACAGCAAGGGGATTTCCAGGGATGACACACGATGCCAGCTGAGCAGTGGAGTGAGTGAGTTTCTCCAGTGACCATCTGAAGCTAAGGCAGAAGGAAACATGTAGTGGAAGGATGAACTTATGTTTCCATGACTGGCATACTTAAGGATGACTTAGATGCTTACACAGGCTTTTGAATAGCATGTGTCACTAATCTAAATACGTAGATAAGTATTCTTTCTTCTCAAACTAGAGTTCTTCTAATAAATTGCATATTAAATTAATGCTAGAGCATATGTTCAGCTCATCAAAAACATAAAGTCTAGTCTATCTCACCTACACACCACAGTCACCACATGGACTATTACATTCAAGCCAATCAGTGCCTAGATATAAATGTTTCTGTGATCCGAATTTAGGACACATTTAGAGTGAGGTGAATAACACTTTAGAAGCAGAAATTAATTTATTCTGATTATAAAAGAAGTCTAGAATAACAAATTCAAATGTACACACTGTAGGTAACTGAAGCTTAGCTAAAAGACATCCATTCATGGACATTGCAATTGAGACTACTTTATCTACCATGCTGCTTGCTCTCATCACTACCACATCATGTATTTAAATTAGTGAGCTTTGGAAGCACAGAATTATGGATTTTTCACCCAGGACAGAATGTCTTCAAATACGAATTTTATCCAGATCTCAATATCCCGTTACTTTGGAACGTAAAAGGGGTATACTACTCTGCTGGGGCTTTTATTCACTTGATTAACTTCCAGCCTCCTGCTGAAAACCACTTTCCAAAAGTAAGTCTGTGTAACCAGGCAGCTTCAAGACACCAGCAAGCCCAGAGTCATTGATTGTCCCTTATAGAAATTGTCCCTTTGGTGTTTGGCAGCAGCTCCACTGATGGGCAACTGTCCCAGTGCCATCACAGCCACTGCAGACACCAAGCAAGATGGCAGAAAGAAAATCCTACTTCCTTCCCTTTCTCATCTTCTGTTCTGATAGCTGGACAATGTCAATATGCCTTTCAGATTTTGTGTTTTGACACTGAAAATAAAAGGGGGGTTTATAATTTTTTAGGCATTACTTAGTTTTAAGGACATACTTGTGACATTAAACGAAACATTTTCTTTAGAAAAAGAAAAGCCAAATGGAAAGATTTGAACAATGATCAATGCACAGGTAACACATACAGAAAGTATGACACTGGCAGAGACCCTGTGATAACACAGATCGTGCTTGGCAGTAAAATGAAATTAAAGTTATAGCTATTGCAGTGCAGAAAAGAGAATGCCTTTTCAAGAGTGTCGTATTCCTGAGTGTCTAGCACACCCTTTTTCCTTTTTCTGTATATGTCAGTCAGGGTGAAGAACAGAGACATATATCCAAGGTAAGAGCAGTGAAGAGTTTTATATGCTTTGTAAGTATGTGGGAGTATTTAGGCACTAACAACAGAGCTAGCAATTGATCTCTTAATAATCACAGCCTAATCTTAGATCTCACAGCAAGCAGATTCTAAGAATGGAATTTAACACTGAAAATTGTCATGGATTTTAGATTCAATGCACAGAGAATGAAAGGACAAATGGATATTTTAAAAAACATGGGCATGCAATATGCAAATCAAAATATTTATCTTGGATTTCCCCATTAGAATGGCTGTATAAATTAATATCTACCTAATTATTTTAAATACAAAACAAAACCCAGATGTGAAACAATGTGAGCTGTTAGCAAGGAATGAAAAACAGCTTCTGTATACAAGGAATTATTATGTTCTGTATTTTATAGCAGTATTGACTTCTTCCGTTGTAACAGAAGAAAAAAGAAATAAGTAGGAAGAAATAAAGAAAATAGCAAAGCAACTTAGATAAACGCCATTGTTCTGTTTTACATCTCTATTGGCTGTCCATTTTATTTGAAGGACTAAACATTTATTTTACTAAAATAAAAGTAATCAGTAATGGCTGGTGACAGAACATGCTAATTTTCTTTGTTATGGCTTCCAAAATTTTAGTACTAAGAATGTCTGTTTGCATAATATCCACTGGTGTTTGAATGCTTCAAATAATTGCAGTGAGTATTTTTTCTCATAGCTTTAGAGCAGAAGTTAATCCTGCAGCTAGGCTCACCCATCAGACACACCTGCCTATATAAACAAAACATATCCACAAACTGAAATCTTTGTTTTGAAAAAAATATTCTTTTCATTTAAAAAGCATCAAAAGAACCACTCAAGTTTGAAAAAGTATCATATAAAGATAAAAAGGAAATTAAAAATCATGCTTCAAATTATTTTTAAGACCAAAAGTATATGGCATACTCTATCCTACCACTCATAGAAGTGGACTTGATTGCAATTAGTTGACCTAATCAGGGATTCCTGGTCCGATTCATGTGTGTTTAAAATATGTTAACTGGCAACACTTGACATCAGTTCTGAAATTCATTTAATAGTTTGAGTATCATTGCAGAATGTAATGGTTTTAATAAAATCCTGCTATTTTCAACACATCCTCTGCAGGATCTTGATGGTAGTCCTAGGTAACCACAAGAAGAGCTGTGAAATACATGGCTGCCAACAGTACCAACAGCATAATCTGAAGAAAGCAAGTGAACACTTGAGCACTTTATTCCAGGGAGATAAAAATACCTCATGAGGGGAAAATTCTGTAGCCTTTTTCCTTTATTTGACATAGTGCTTAGAGACAGAACAAGATATTTTTGGCTCTTGTATTTTACAAGTGTACAAGAAAAAAGTAATAAAATATCTTCCTTATCTCACATTTTCACATTTTACTGTAAATTATACTCTTTCTTAGGAGTAATATTAATTTGGGGTTAGATCGTGAAAAGATTTAAGCCCTGCAATGTCTAGCATTTTACAAAGTCTTTAAAGGATTTTCTGCCTTGTGGAATTCTCCCATTCCCCTGCCTAGGCTTCTCATAAACGCCTGGAAAAAATTGGGTGCCAAGAAATAAGGTAAATAACAGGAACAGGAGTTCATATCTAAAGATAAAATCCATTAAAGCAGGTTGCAAAAGGAGACATTGAGCTACCTAATAAGACACAGTGGAAACAGGGCTTGAACCCAGACATTTAAGTCCCAGTGACAAGATACCATTTCTGTACGCTGCTTCCTGACATCGGGTGCTTACTCCAACATGTCTGAAAGAACATGGCCAGTAGAGAAGAAGAAAGTTTGTTTTTCTGTCCCTCTTTTTCTCATCTGTTCCCTCAAAACTTCCACACAGTACAAAACACACCTTACAAGGAAACAGGTTTCCCATTCTACTTCCTGTTGAAAGTTTTTCCCTCCATAAAAAGAATGCATTTTTGTTGGACTAACAAACATAAACAGCTTCCTTCCACTATATAGCCACTCCTTTGAACAGCCTAGGTGTCAATAAACAATCACTACTCTATGTTAAATGTTCAGTAGAGCATATAATCAAAGATTCTTTCCCTATCCACTAGCCTGTGAAGTCATGCTTAAATACTGAATACTGAACATATAATCATTTTTGAATGAGTCAAATAGCTAAGCCAGAAGGAAATACAGTGTTGCTTTTGCTTCACCAGGCTGCAAAACAGAAACAAGCCTAGTGTTAACAACAACAACATGATTATGGGAGGCAAGGATGGGACGAATTTTTACATGTGACAACCACAAAATCTGGAGAAGAGACTTTCTTTGCTTATGAAGCTGGACAAAACAACTTATCCTTGTGTGACTTTCTGTCAACAAGCAAGCAATGTCTACTGAACTTGGCCTCACAGTTAATGTGGAAAAAACCATTTCTGCTGTTGATGGTAATGCCTAAAATCAGTGCCTACTCATGGAAAGCTAGGGCATTCTGAAATTATGGCTGCTGAATATGAGGTTTTAAAATCTAAATTTTAGATAACAGCATCACAGAATGGTCAAGATGGAAGGGAGCTCTGGAAGTCACCTGGTCCAACTACTCTGCTCAAGCAGGACCATTTAGATCCAGTCACCTAGCTGATTGCTCTAGTCTCCTAAAGAAGATTGAGATACCTAAAGGAGTTTGTCAGATAGACTTAGGGCCTTATCCTAGCATGTCCTTTTTCAGGCTAGTCCCATCCTATTAATTTTTTAAAAATATGTCACATACTAGTATTTTGATAACCATCTTTATCAGAGGATTATTTCTTTGTTCCTAAAGGCCTGAAATTATTAAATATAAATGAACCATATTTCCATTCAGAAATAAAAAAAAAATGCAGAAATAATTTTTTACTATTCCTTCATTTTCTTTTCCAATTCCATTTGATTCCTCTCATCCTAACAGATGGCATACCAATTTGAAGTTATTCTATTGAAATGCATTTGAATCATTGCTGAAAAGCTGTTGTGAAATTAAGTATTCATTGATAATCTGAGGCTGAAATCTTGCTGTCCCCTCTGTAGTATTCTGCATTTATATACTCTACTCCAAATGCTAGGGTCAGAATGTTTAACTGATCTGACAGATGGAAGTGGCCAGTGTTTTTTTAAAAAGCAAATCACTAGCAGAGAAGTGCCCAGGTGACTGACATGTCAGCAGCACCCAACCTTTTGTAAGCCTTTGAGGAGACTTAATCACAAATGTAGTGCAGACATTGAAGTTACCAGACAACATGAAATGTTCTGGATGTTTACCCTGTCTGATACTGGAATAATGCTGGCAAATCGCAGCCCAGGTTTTGGTCCGGTGCCTTGGAAAAGCAGCTACTGCCTCCTTGCCTGTAGGCAGCTCTCTGGCCATAGATTATGCCTGGCTTCTGTCCACTGACTGTGAGATGTCGCTCCAGCTGACTGGTCCTGAAAAGAAGACTCCAGGCCTCAGCTAGATTTCAGGGACACAGAAGCACACAGGCATTTGAAACTGATAATGATCAAGAACAGTGATATATACAATGGAGTTAGTAGTAGTGATAATCTGAACAAGGGCAATCATCATTTGTGCATAAAAAGTGCATAGTGCTTGGACCATACCACAGCTGTCCTTGTTTCTCAACTATTTCCACCTATTTCAACTATTTTTGACAGCTCTGTAAACCTCCTGCCCCTAGCTTGTTTCTGATCTCCATCACATGACAATCTAATTGACAATTCAGGTATTTCTTTATGATCAATTCAGTGCTTATTCCTGCTGTTTCTTGGTTTTCTACCCCTAAAGTCCTCTTGTTGTCTACACTTTTTAGTATTCCTGGTGACTGAATGATCCAGTTCAATACAGGGTTTCAAAGCTGAAAACTTGTCCTTAGCTGACAGAACTAGTGTATTTTACTTTGCTATCTCTATTCAGCAGGACTCAGAGATTCCAATGATACTGTACTGCTTTTAAATAGACCATGGGAGATGATGAATGACTAAACCTTTGGATTTATTCTTTCTTCTATTTGCAGGGAACAAGTAGGTTGCAGAGAGTCTTGTCTCTACTGCTAATTCAACTTGCACATAACCTATAAATATGGAAACCAAGGGGACAATAATAAACCAGGTCCCCTTTAAGTGCTGGTATCTGATGGTATTTGAGGTAGCACAGCACTGCCACAGCTATGGATGAGATATGAATGGCTGAAGTAATAAGAGCATTTCCAGGTGTTAAGCAAAGGCTTAAGGTTAGGTGCTGTGCTCATGACAACACATCCAGTGTGTGTAGACCTGGCATAATATCCTAGTGTCCTAATGCTTTGGTGTGCAAAATCTGGGAGAGTCTTTCGGTCTGATATCTTCCTCCCTCCCTCCCTCCCTCCCTCCCTCCCTTTCCTACATTCGGGTACTCTGGGAAGAGTCAGGTTACAAAACCAACAGAAATGGCATGGTAAGGCAGTGAGAAATTAGCATTATTTAAAGCATTGCAAGAATTTAGTCTTAGTGAAGCCTTACAAATTTATGCCATTTTTCTGTATCTTCAAACTATGCATTTTTCTGTATCTTCAAATTTTCTATACCAACAAACTATGTTTCTTTTTATCAAACTTTGTGTTTGTGGGTTTTTTGGGTGGGAAGGAGAAGGGGATTGCTGGGACCTTCTCCTTCTCTGAAACAATGGAGCTTTTTTTTGAAGATCTCAGTAACTCATAAGGTAGTATATAAAATAGAAGGAAGAGTCAATATTAGAAAGAGAGAATAAACAAAAGGAGAGCAGCTTGTTTATGGTATGAACTACAAATAAACGTGGTAGAATTACCATTTTAAGAAATATTTCAATCTAGATTTATTATCATTTTATCCTAGATAATGAAATCTGTCAGTCAATGACGTAGGAGAAACTGGCACCTTCCAATTCAAGAAATTTCTACTGTTGTTAGCATGGAATTGTCAGGATTGACTAAATATGACCTACTGTCTCAGAAAGCCCCTAAGACCAATTTTTAATCTTTCCATCTTTTAAATGCAGTTGTTTTTTGGATGTCTTTAGGAGAATGTGTTTTTTCTTTTGGTTGGGGAACAGTAGGAGAAAGAAGCAGTTAAAATGGGTGAAAGAATATGTCGCAATATGAATTCAAAAGTGTCATTTGAAATTAACCAGGAGTCCACGCAGACTGATGCTCTCTTTTCGCTTGTGGTGACTCTTAAAGAATGCAATTAAAGAGGCCATAGCATGCTCAGTTGTGTCAGTACAGTGGTAAGCATTTTGCATCTGTTCCCATAGCAACAGTACTGCAGAAACAAGTTGTTCAGGCTACAGTCTCTGTCACATTGGTATGGGGAAGCTCTCCCTGGCAGGCTAATAACTATAACTTTCTAGGTCTCAAAAGGCATTGTTTAGAACTGTGCTACTAAACAATGACATACTTAACACAGCCTTAAGGTACCAAAGAAGGATGAAATGCAGATGGGATAAACATAGTTCTATTTGTAAAAATAGTTTGGTGTTTCTAGTGACATCACCTTAAAGAAAAACAAAATAATTTTGCTGGCTACAGACACAGGAGGGATTTTAAAATATCTTGAAATTCCGATCACCTGGAAAGCTGTAAGAAATCATAAACAGTAGAAAATTACTAATCAGTCCCAACTGTGGTTTTGTTAAAATAACATTATCACTTATGGCATTGCTAGAACTATTTTTTGGTATGTAGATGAATGTTTATTGGTGATTTCTTTTTAAAGAGTTAAGGGGTTTTGTATTTTACTGGATAAAAGATAAAAAAAATTTGCCCTTTGGATTCATTATGTGAACTGAAGTTCAATCAGATACTGACATTCTTTCCTCAAAAGTATGCAGTTTATTAATGTCTTATCAAATATTTATTCTATGTTGTCTTAGAAAGGAAAAGAAAAAAGTCCTGTGTGAAAAAAACAAAAGATAAAACAAAGAACTACAAAAAAAATGAAAATATAAGTACCTACTTCTTCTTTCTTATGTGGAAATCCTTCACATTAAAACTGCAGGGATTAGTTGTTCTACCTAATAATTCAATAAGACGTACTAAATTAGAATATATTTTCTTTTCTTCTTTGTTCCATAGTAACAAACACAATAGTTAAGGAGAAAAACAGTTTTGGATATAACCTCTAATTTTCACACCTGCAAAATATTTTAAATCACTGCTTTTAGGAAAACTTTCTACACTGTTCTGTGTCCAAATTAGTTTTTGTTTTGTTTGTTGTTCTTTTAGGTTTAATGATACTCCAACCAGCTATCTACAAGTGAAGGAAAATTACGTCTGTAATTTTAAAATATTAACTATATTTGTTTTAAAAGTCCTGTCTGGAAACATCCAAAATATTATATAGGAAATTAAATCCTAAGTCCAAGGAGGGAGTTGAACTTATCCTGGCAAAAAAATGAGGCAGGTCAACTGAAAGGCTTGGAACTTGCTCCATAGGAATTTTCATTAGGGCTACTGCCTCTCTTAAGAAGATTTTTAAGTCACAGAGACAGCCAGTTGCCATGAGGGCTGACAGCTGGGAATTGGAAGTGTGCCTTTCAGTTGTATCTGGGCCATATAAAAAAGAAAACTGTATTTTAGGAAATTTTTTTTAATCAGTTCCAACTGGTTGGCATAGGAATGTTTCTCTTTGATCCAACATGTATTACAAATCCTGCTCATAAGTGCTAAGTCACTCAGAGGCATGTCTTCAGAAAAGGACAGTTAATTACAAGCTTCTGTTTAAATTTGGTCAATAAGTGTGGACTTGAAAACCAATGAATCTTTATGAGTATGCTGTAGTTATTTTTACTCAGATAGTGAATTCTGATCAAACAGGGACACAGCACAAAAACATTTACAAAGAGTTTGTTAAAAAGCTATGTAGAGATTTTCCTACCACTTTAGATTAATTCTGGCTTTCCTTTCAACCATACCAGACAGGGTGAACTTTAACCAATCATCCACAGAACAAGCACTCAGTTCTGACTTTGTGATAAATCCAGATTTGATAGATACATATTTTCCAGCTAGTTAGATGGTTACCCTGATGTAGGAGATATGAATACAGAAAAAAAAAAAAAAAAGCTGTTGCAGTGGGAAGACTGGAAAAAGATCATTGCAAAAACTAATGTTTGAACATCTTAATGTCAAATTCAATCCACAGCTCTGAGGTAAGCCTCTGGAGTCTCTATAAAATACACAGGGATGATGAGATTCCTGAGGAAAGGAGCCTGTGCCAGATACTCCAGTGAGCCATTACCCTGTACACTGTCACAGACTGTCTTTCCTCCTTGTTTTTGTCCATTGAATCCCCCTATGGTTTGCTGCCAAGATCAGAACTCTTGTCCAGAGTTTATCTCATTTTCTGGAGCTACAGTCTTAATGGTCATGCAAAGTCCAGTTCTTTCTTTTCCTATATTCTGTATTTCTGCTTTTAATATCCCATTTCAACAACTCTCTCCCTCAGGAGGATCCTTTACTCCGAACCATGAAGGAGAGACACAAAAATGCCTGGCTTACTCCCCACTCCCTGGCTGTGGCTGGTGTTGGCCAAGACCTTTCCACCGTAACTCTGCAATGTAAAGACCTTGCCATTGATGATGTGGATTTATGGTAGGGTCAGGCTCCATCCAGGAGGACAGAGCCATTAAAGGTTGCATCTAATTACCACCAATGATTCCTGCACTGCAATTTTTCAGAAGACACAGCAAAGCAGATTTTCATGACAAGTATAAAAAGCACTCTTTTGAGACAATGCAGCCATTCCTCCATTTCTAAGCCTTTTGCCAAACTAGGTGTATTCAAGCCATTAAGGACTAAGGTATCCAGAAATTTTAACCACACACTACTATTTGAAATTACTGAGCTGCTCTAGCTAACATAAAAAAGTAGAACAAAAATAAGTTTGATCTGAGATAGGCACCATGGACATCAAAAAGAAATCAGTCTAAAAAAATACAAATTTTATAAAGTTGAAACATAACAGAAAATGAGGCAGACCAATGGACATTTTGACAGGGGGTATAAAAGTGTATTGCTGGGCCAGCTCCATATTTTACTCAGAAACAAAGAAAAAAGCCCCAACCATTTTCTGAGGATTTTGGAATAAATTTAATAGCAGATGGAGAAAAGGGAAGAAACAACAGCTGAGAGCAGAAAAGAAAGAAAACCACTTTTTTTTTTTTTTTTTTTTTTTTTTTTTGGTTTT